>NC_064857.1:12313681-12656181 GCF_024139225.1 Suncus etruscus | reverse complement strand
TCCCTCCCTCCTTCCCTCTCTCCCTTCCTTCCTTCTTTCCTTCCTTCCTTTTCTTTCTTTCTTTTTCTTTTCTTTCTTTTTCTTTTTTAGTTGTATTTTTTTGTTATTGCTTGTTTTGGTTAAGTTTTCATTTTCTTCCTTCTTTTAAATCTATATTTGTGGCTTCTAGACAAGCTTCTCCCAGTTTTTTTCTTTTTTCAACAGAACCACAGAACATTACATGCTCCCAGCCAGTTCCTTCACATTGTTTACACAAAGAATGGTTTTATTTTCCTTTTCAGCTGAGCATTATGCTCCTAATGTGTATATACCACATTATTTTATTCATTTATCTGTCATTGGGCATTTGTGTTGTTTCCATATTTTAGCTACAGTTACTAGAATTGCATGAATATAGGTATGATTTCATCTTTTCAAATTAAAATATATTATGCACTTTAATATGTAGGAGAAAACTAATAAATTATAAAGTATACCCATTTAAAATATTTTTAAAGTTTTTCAGGGATGGAAAAATAGTGCAGTGGGTAAATGCTTGCCTGAAAAGATGGACTAATAGTAAACTCTTGTCTTGTATGTAGCTGACCTGGTTTCAATAGGGATCTAATTTACTTTTTGCATTTGATAACTAATTTTTCCAGCACCTTCTGTTTAAGTAGCTCTTGTTCTTCCATTTTATACACCTACTTCCTTTGTTGTAATTTCATTGTTCATTGTTCATTTGAGGATTTTATTCTGGGCTCTCAATTTTATCCCTTTGTCTTTGTCCCAATACCATGTGGTTTTGATCACTATAACTTTCTAGTTAATATTAAAGTCTGGGGATGTCTCATGTTTCTTAAAAATAATTGGGCTACTTGGGAATTTTTATGGTTCTATACAAATTTTGGATGTATTTAATCTACACTTTGAAGAATTGCCATGGGAATTTTGATGAGGATTATACTACATCTATAAATTAACTTCGGGTGACATGGTTATTTAAATGATTATGATACTTCCAATCCATGAGCAAGTAATGTGTTATTATTTCCTTTTCATCTTTAAGAAGTAAATTTTACTTTTCCTAATTTGATCTTTCATCTCCTTTGTTAGATTAATTTCTAGATACTTGAGGATTTTGGTTTTGCTTCTGATTTGTTTTTGTGGCCATAGTTTCTTTCTTTTTTTTTTTTTTTTGGTTTTTGGGGCACACCCTGTGACGCTCAGGGGTTACTCCTGGCTATGCGCTCAGAAGTTGCTCCTGGCTTCTTGGGGGACCATATGGGACGCCGGGGGATCGAACCGCGGTCCGTCCTAGGCTAGCGCAGGCAAGGCAGGCACCTTACCTCCAGCGCCACCGCCCGGCCCATGGCCATAGTTTCTAATGTGGCACTTACAATCCTTTGGTCTTTTCCATCCTTGTCTACAAAAAAAATGCAGTAAAATCCTGTGTATCTATTTTGTAATCTGTTACTTTACTCTATAGAATTATAGTTTCTCTTTTTTAAATGGAATCTTTAAGATTTTCTGTATATAATATCATCTGTGAATATAGAATTTGACTTCTTTACCAATTTGAATTCCTTTCATCTTTCTTTCTCATCTAATGGCAGAAACTATGTTGAATAATAGTGGTGACAGTGGAGATCTTTGTCTTATGCCTGATCTTAGGGTAGACACTTTTCCTTCATTAAAAATGCTATTACTTGTGTTACCTATTCTTTTCTTGTATATGGTCTTTACAATATTAAGATAAGCTCCTTCAATTCCCATTCTGTTGAGACTTTTCATATGAATAAGATCAGAAGTTTGTCTAAACCTTTCTTTGCATCTATAGATATGACCATATGGCTTTATAGTCTTCTCTTTTTAATTTGTTATATTGCATTAAAATTTATTTGCAAATACTCAGCCATCATAGCATCTTTAGAACAAATGCTAATTGATTATAATGTATAAAATATTTGATGTATTTATTTAATTTACTAGAATTTTATTGAGCATTTCACATCTATCTTCAAATATTCTATACAAATATATCACCTTCAAAAGAAATTATCATAGAAATATCCCCAATGAAGATAGATGTCATCTTTTGGTTATAAAGGCAATACTAGCTAGTCTCATAGAAACAATCTAGAACCATTACTGTTTCTTTTACTTTTTGGAAGAGTTTAAGAAAGTATTAGTATTATTTGAAGATTTGGCAGAGTTCACTCATAAACATAACTAGTCCTAGATTTTGTTCATAGGGAGATTTGTTTTTTACTCTCAATTTTCTTTTTTTTTTATAATTCTTTTATTTTGAATTATGAGAACAAAAGATGCAAAGAAAGAGGATAAGGTAAAGTTACAGTGGAAGGACAATCACCCATAACATAAGTATCAGAAGAAGTCCCCTTGCTGATATCTTAACTTTGAACTTTCACCAAAGAAAGTTAAGATAAATAAAACAGAATCCATGTGCAATTACTTTGTCCCTCAAGTCCCCAGATTGTAGCACATTATAATATTTCTTAACAGCACACAAGGCAATCTAAAGCCATCAAACTTACGTAACTCCTTAAACATTAGAGGCATAGTACTTTTTACATTTCCATGTACATGCATATTAGCTTAAGTTAACCTCAAATTTTAAGTGGGTGCGTTTTAAGGATTAGAGTCAAAGGAGCACAGTAAAAACGGTGTTAGAGTGGCAATTGTTATTTGCATAGGCCCACCAAAATATGAGAGGCATGGAAAGGAATAACCTTGGCCTAAATACAAAGAGATCCTACCCCTGAAGTTTCCTGGCATAAGACCGGCTCTAGGCCTCAGGAAAGTTATCGTTCGCTCCAAGACATTGTCCGTAGCGCCAACACACTTATCACACAGTCTCTGTTGTTGGTCTCATGTTTCTGTATTAAAGATTCTGGAATCTGCATGTCCTACATTGAAGTCATGATGTGGAGTGCCTTCTCGTTTCACCTTACCATGAAAGGGCAATGCAGGAAGCCCTGTCCTGTAAGCGAGTTGTTGTTGTTGTTAAGTCTTCTCAGTGTTAAGGGAAGTCTCTTTTGAGCAGGACGATGTCTGAGCAGTGGTAGGGTCTTCCGTGGTAGAGGATTGCTTCCAGGTGATGTTATAGACAAACCTCACCATAAAGGGGCAATACAGCAAGCCCTGTCCAGTAAGCAGGTCATTGTTCTTGTTGTCTTCTCAGTGTTAAGGGGTGTCTCTTTTGAGTAGATCGATGTCAGAGCAGCTGTACGGTCGTCCCTGGTACAGGAATGCCTCCGGGTGATGTTATATACAACCTTGGATGTTTTGTAAATGTCTTCTGTAGATCAAGGGGTAAATGGAGAATGCCCATTCTTCTGAGGCCTGTGCCAGGTCTTTATGTCAATGTTCAGGGTGTAAGGTCTCATTGCACTACAAGATTTGTGTGTTCCCATTTCTATTAGATAAGAACTTATTGGTATGTATAGTATTTTCCCATGTTAGTGTGCCTACGCAAACAAGATATAAAGCCACGTGGTGCTATCAGATATATGGGGGCATAAGAACATTTCCAACAAGACCCATGACTTGGTTCAAACATAAGTATTAAACTGAGGGATTCTTTCACACCAAATTCCATATTGAACAGTTCACAAAGAGAAGATAAAAATCATGGGGGGGGGATCATCACTGTATAAGAAAGTATTTAGTAAAAGTTATAGCCGTCAAAGAAAACACCCATAAAATGTTGAAAAGATATGTGTCCTTTTTATGCCTTTTAAAATAGTTGGGTGGGTGTTAACTCTAGGGCACCACTCTGGTCTGTGACTTAGGACTCAACAGTACTTAAGTTAGAAAGGGTAAAAAAGGAGTAATGATGATAAGAGTTAAAGAAGTTAAAGAGAAATATGAACTTATGAAGGGTTATGCAAAAGGGCAGAGTACAAAATGGACATTCTGCATACATAAAAACATAATTCAATGATAGTGAGTACTATTAATGTTTCTTGTGAGAGTACTATTAATGTTTCTTGTGAGAGTACTATTAATGTTTCTTGTGAGAGTACGATTAATGTTTCTTGTGAGAGTACTATTAATGTTTCGCCCCCACGCGATTTTGAAAATGTAGACTGGACAGAGATTACCAGTGCCAGCCAAACCTCCTCCTGCTAGACTCACGGCTCCCAGGAAGGAGAGATCCTTCAAGAAGCTGGGAGACCAGAAGTTCAGAGCCCCACCCAGACCCTCCCTAAGGAGCCGCATGGATAGTAGGGGAAGGCCTAGGGTACCTTCAAGCTCCACCAAGGGACCCAACTCACCGGCTTGCCCAGGCGTGTGGCCCAGGGAAGCCCTGGAGATCTGGAGCAAGGCGGCAGAGGGGTGCTGGGGTTACCCAAGTCCCGCACCCCCCCTAGGCCCGGCCAAGCAGGCCTCCGGCATGGCGGGGGCCTGCCAAACCTCCTCCTGCTAGACTCCCGGCTCCCAGGAAGGAGAGATCCTTCAAGAAGCTGGGAGACCAGAAGTTCAGAGCCCCACCCAGACCCTCCCTAAGGAGCCGCATGGATAGTGGGGGAAGGCCTAGGGTACCTTCAAGCTCCACCAAGGGACCCAACTCACCGGCTTGCCCAGGCGTGTGGCCCGGGGAAGCCCTGGAGATCTGGAGCAAGGCAGCCGAGGGATGCTGGGGTTACCCAAGTCCCGCACCCCCCCAAGGCCTGGCCAAGCAGGCCTCCGGCATGGCGGGGGCCTGCCAAACCTCCTCCTGCTAGACTCCCGGCTCCCAGGAAAAAGAGATCCTTCAAGAAGCCGGGAGACCAGAAGTTCAGAGCCCCACCCAGACCCTCCCTAAGGAGCTGCATGGATAGTGGGCGAAGGCCTAGGGTACCTTCAAGCTCCACCAAGGGACCCAACTCACCGGCTTGCCCAGGCGTGTGGCCCGGGGAAGCCCTGGAGATCTGGAGCAAGGCGGCAGAGGGGTGCTGGGGTTACCCAAATCCCGCACCTCCCCTAGGCCTGGCCAAGCAGGCCTCCGACATGGCGGGGGCCTGCCAAACCTCCTCCTGCTAGACTCCCCCCTCTCAATTTTCTTAATAGTAATAGTTCTATTCATATTGCCTATAGGAGGTTGTAGGCTTCTTGAAATTTATTAATTTCTTTAATATTTTTCCAATTTAGTACCTTGAAGTTATTCATAGTAATCTTGAGTTATCTTTTATAATTTTGAGATTTATGTTGTAATATCTTCTTCCCTTTAAATTCATGGTTTGGTTTATTAGAGATTTTTACTCTTTAAATTTTTTGTGCATTTAGCTAGGGTTTTTATTAATCTTTCTAATTATTTTCATGAAACCAACTATTGACTACAATGATCTTTTGTTTTAATTGCTAGGAAGTTAATTTAATTTCAGATTGTTATTCTTTCACTCTTTGTAGTTTGGATTCACATTGTTGTTTTTCTCCTTTCTTGAGTTGTGAGGTTACATCAATTATTTGCACCTGTTGCTCCTTTATATAGCATTATGAACTTTACTCCAACTGTCACTTTTCTTTGTCCTATAAGTTATGTTAGTTCATGTCTTTTCATTTGTATCCAGGAATATTTATTTATTCAGTTTTAAAGGGATGGAGATCTTCTAAAATGGCTATGAAGCCAAACTTTTCCATTCATTCCTTTTCTGACTCTATTTATTATTTTATTTTTCAGTGATTTTTATATTTTGTTGATCATCTGAGAGGAAGGTATTGAAATCTTGCACAACTATGTGTCAATATTGATATTTTCTTTCAGATATGATAGTATAGTTGCTTTACATATCTTAATGGTTCCCCATTGTGGGTCTATGTTGGTGACTATTATGCTTTTTTGATGTGCATTTTATTTGATTACTTAAAAATGACCATTGCTACCTTGTTATTCTTTTACTTTTAAAGTTCTATCTCATCTGTATCAATATGATTTTCCAATATATATTAAAATTTATTGTTTGCCTATAAGGTGGCATTTCAGCTTTTATTTAATAATGCTGTTAATAATGCTGATTAAAATTTATACTTTCACTGCCATGATAAAAAAAATCCTCAAAGAACACTTGATCTTCAGAACAACTATTCTAAGATTACATATTACTACTTATGATAAGCAGTAAGAATAATGTGAAAATTTTATGTTGTTAGAATAATCAAACATGTAATTATGCTGCCTTGCTAGTATTTTATTACTGTTTTCTAAAAGTGACTTTATTGGATTGTGTGACAAACATAGCTGCGTACTTGGCGGAGGGTGAGTTTTCTTCTGGGTCAGTCAGATTGAATGTTCTCACAACTCTTCCTTTCAGAGGCTGTGGTGGTCTGCAATTGGTCTGAATAGGAACATCAGCTTCACATTCGGCATTCGAGAGAAGACAACGGAACTGTGCTAGCTGAGAGGAAAGATCAAATAGTTAAAAACCAATAAACAATGAAATATTATGCAGCTGTCAAGAGAGATGAAGTCATGAAATTTTCCTATACATAGATGTACCTGGAATCTATTATGCTGAGTGAAATAAGACAGAGGGAGAGAGATAGACACAAAATAGTCTCATTCATCTATGGGTTTTTAGAAAAATAAAAGGCATTTTTGCAATAATTCTCAGAGACAAAAGAGAGGAGGGTTGGAAGGTCCAGCTCATGACATGAAGCTCACCACAGAGTGGTGAGTGCAGTTAGAGAAATAACTACATTGAGAACTATCCTAACAATGTGAATGAATGAGGGAAGTAGAAAGCCTGTCTCGAGTATAGGTGAGGGTGGGGTGGGGAGGAGGAAGATTTGGGACATTGGTGGTGGGAATGTTGCACCGGTAAAGGGGGCAGGGAATGTTTTTTATATGACTGAAACCCAACTACAATCATGTTTGAAATCAAGGTGTTTAAATAAAGATAAAAAACCAAAAGAGATAAAGCTAACACAAACTATACTTTCTTGTATAATCAATTAGCTAATAAAAACTATGAAGTCAAGTTTTGTAATAGGTTCACACCAAAGAAAAAGAAGGAAATAAAGATTAATTTTATTTTATTTTGGTCACACTGGTGGTGCTCAAGGCTTACTTCTATATCTGTGCTCAAGGATAATACTAGAAGTGCTAAGGGGACCATACATTGTGTTGAGGATTGAACCAGGTTGGTCACAAGCAAACTAAGCAGTCTACTTAAAGCATTATCACTAATATCTTTTTTTTTATATATTTTTCAAACTAGGTATTTAATTTACACTATTTATTGATTTATTATTGATGTATTATCATCTATTGATTTAGTTAGAAATTAGAGCTTTTACTTGCTTGGAAATTGAGTAGCTTAAGTGAGGAAGACTGATACATGTCTTCTCACTTTATATGTAAAGGTTATAAATGTTTCTTAAAATAGAGATTGGCATAGAATATCTAGTCAGTAAACATCAGTGATTAGTAGGTTGGTTACATTGCCTGCCTTTGGGTTACTTCTGATAAGCAAATGATGAAGTAGATGCAAGATATCCCATAAAAAATCAGTCCATGGTAATTGTTATAATCCTATTATAAATAATTATAGGTTAAATATACTGGGCATTTATGTACTTGAATCCCACAAAAGAGCAAAAAAATCCTTTGTCAATCATCAAGGTATTTAAATTAAGGGCTATATTTTCCTTAAATTCTACTAAGGTAGAACTATTTCCAATAACTTTGAAATCTTTCAGGAGACTTTAGCATTTAGGTTACAGGAAAAACAATATTATGTAGCTCTTTTTTTCCCTATATATAATAAAACCAATATTATAACATACTTTTTGTCATATAATGGATATATTCAAAACAAATATATCCAAAATAAATATATTTTTGGTATATTTCTAATTTCTGAGAAATTGAATTTCTTTAAAAAACTAATTAAAAATGAGAATTCCCTAATCAATTCTATGATTTAAAATGTATTTCTGCTTTAACTTCTCAGATTTTACTCATTCATCTTTGATAATCTACCTGATTTGAGCTGATCGTAATGGGCTCTTTACAGATGATCCAGGTGACACTTTCATAAAGGGGAGGAGTGGTCAGAGAGCCACAGTAGGTCCAGTAATCCATGCATGAAGGAAGGAGACAGCAGGGGTTAAAATTGGTGAATGGAACTTTTTTGCCCTGTAAGAAAAGTAAAACAAAATCATCATTACTCTGTAGTATGAACTACTTTTAATATGTATGCTATATTATCATGGTATACTGTATTTTTTTGTACCATAAAATTCACCGCACTCCCAAAGTGCTTCTTATGGAGAGTATGCCTCTTGGATCTGAAGCTTGTGTGCAGGGAAGGAGACATCTAAAACCTATGTGAGTCTTCTGGCCAGATGCATCTTATAGGAAGAAAAATACTATATATATATATGTATATATGTATATATATGTATATATGTATATATATATATAGTTAAGTGAAAATTAATCAACTTTTTATCATGCATTTTTTGTTGTTTTGGGGCCACACCTGGCAGTGCTCAGGGCTTACTCTTGGCTCTGCACTCAGAAATTGCTCCTAACAGGCTCAGGGACTATATGGATGCTGGGGATTGAACCTGGGTGGCCAAGAGCAATGCAAATACCCTACCCTCTATGCTATCGTTCTGGCAGTGAAAACTTGTATTTATAAGTAAAATAAACAACAGATTAAAAAAAATGACTGCTAATGAAGGTGACATGTTATTGGGAATGTTGTCAGCCTATATAATTTTTTGTAGGAATGATATCAGATGCTGTTTCAGTGACAAAGATATTAATGACCTGTATATGTTATGTTTAAACTTTGATTTCTATTGTCTTTTGTAATTGGTTTTATTTTTTTGGTGAATAGGAAATGAACAGATATTGGTATGCTCACTTTCTATGAATTATAGACCTATAGATTACACATAGTTTACCAGACTTGCATAATAAAATTTTGACTTAGTAGATTGTTTTGCATTCCCCAAGTAGATGTCAATGATCATATTATTCTTCATCTCTCAATGGTTTGTCTTTGCTTTTCTGATATTTATTCTTCATACACTCATATTTCTTTCCTCATTTTATTGCAATTATTGGAATATTAACTTAAGATACTTTACAATTAAATTTACTGTTGATCATGTTTAATATATTTCCAGAATTAAATCATCAGTGGACATTGATTTTTATCAGATTTTTAAAAGCATAAAATATTTAATTACATTTAGTGAATGTTTTTTAATCTTTAATAAAATTAACTATATTGGCAGTCTAGTATTGAGATACCATAATCTTTCAGATAAATTCAACTAATGTGAAAGCATTTTAAAAGGATAACATATTGAATAATATTTATAAATTAAATATTGGTTGTTATACTTTTCTAAGATCTGTATGATTTCTTTTTTGTACTAATCTTACCCAGTTTGGGAATTAAGTATCAATTAAATGATAGAAAATTTTCTCTGGTCTGTCATCTAGGTAGTTTAGTCAACTTGGACATGATTGTATGTCAGAACTTGTGTTGCATCATATGGTTTCAGCCTAAAGTTCTTTTTTAATAGATATATTTTTAAATTATCCTTTGAATTTCTTTTTGAGTTCTTGTTCTCAGCCTTTTTAGAACTTGTTAAGCTGTGCTTTTGTCCACTTTTTTTTGGTTTTTGGGTCACACCTGGCCACTCAGAGGTTACTCCTGGCTCCATGCTCAGAAATCACCCCTGGCAGGCTCGGGGAACCATATGGGGTGCCGGGATTCAAACCACCATCCTTCTGGATGCAAGGCAAATGCCTTACCTCCATGCTATCTCTCTGGCCTCAAGGTAATGGTCTTAAACCTAAAATTTTTCTCTAAACTCAATAGATTTCTTTCTTTAACATTTTTTTTATTTAAACCATTGTAATTTACTAAGTTATTTATAGTTGTAATTTAGACACACAATGTTTAAGCACCAATCCAACCACCAATGTCAACCTCCCTCACCAATAGGCCCAAAATCCATTCCATGCCAACAGATCCACCCCAGCCTATCATCATAACAGACTTGTTTTAAATTTTGGTTGTTAAAGTTTGGGTCCCATGATTTCATTGATTCTGTGGGTGGGAAGGTTAATTTTGATTTTTCTTTACTTTACCAATGCACCTGCCACCCATTATTTCTCATCTGTTTTTTCTTCCTTCCTTCATTATTTTTCCTTTTTATACTCTGAGCTGAAAGTGTTCTCGACAATCCCAATTTATACCATTTCATTCACTTCTTCATGCAGTTATTCTAAATGCCAGGTATAAGTGATATAATCCTGTATTTATCCTTATTTTTCTGATTTCATTTTAACATAATATCTCCACTATTTATTGCAGCACTAAATATAATAGATTAATGTTGGAAACAACCTAAATTTTCAGCAACAAATGAAAAAATCATGAAGATGTACATATGTATTCAATGGCAGACTACTACATAATCCAAATATTTTTATTTTAAGTGTTGGCTATATCTTTAATTATGACACTTCTATTATATCTAATACATTATTTTTGGTATTTGGTAGTGTTCAGGTGTTACTCCTGGCTCTGCACTCAGAAATTGCTCCTGGCAGTCTCAGGGGATTGCAAGGAATGCTGGGATTAAACCCTGGTCAGCCATGTGTAAGGCAAATGGCCTACCAGCTGTGCTATCGCTCCATCCCCCAATGTCTAAATCATTCTTGTATGTTGCTGTTTTCTCCTTTTGATCATTTTTGCAAAGATGAAAAATAGACATTTGTCTTCATTGAATTAAAATATCACATTTTATTGAAATAAAAAATTTCTTTTTTTGTATTTTCTTTTTTCGGGGGAAATCCAGTAGTAATCAGAACTTACTTAAAGCTCTGGACTCAGGTATATAACTCTTGATAGGCTTGCAGGATCATATGGGGAGCACAGAACCATGCAAAGTGAACCCCCTATCTTCAGTCCTATCTCTCCAGCTCCAAATTCTCTCTCCCCCTCTCCCTCCCTCTCTCCCTCCCTCCTTCCCTCCTCCTCCTTCTCCCTCCTCCTCCCTCTTTCCCTCTCTCCCCCATCTCTCTGTCCCTTCCTCTCTCCCTCCCTCCCCCTCCCTCTCTCCTCTCTCCTCCCTCTCTCTTTCCTCCTCTCTCTCCTCTCTCTCCTCTCTACCTCCTCTCTCCTCTCTCCTCTCCTCTCCTCTCCTCTCCTCTCCTCTCCTCTCCTCTCCTCTCCTCTCCTCTCCTCTCCTCTCTTCTCTCCTCCCTCCCTCTCTTCTTTCTCTCCTCTCTCTCTCTCTTTCTCTCTCTCTCTCTCTCTCTCGCCACAGCAGACTATACTCAAGGATCATTCCTGGCAAAGCTGGGAGAACCATGTAAATTGTTGGGGATGATCGAGGCAAGTGCTCTACTGGCTGTCCCTCCTTACAGCCTCTGAAAGCAAATTTAAATGACTATATAAGCTATTCTTCAATAGTCTTTGTCTTGGATAATTAGATAAATAATAACAATAAAATATTAAACTGAATGGCTGGAGCAATAGCAGACGGTAGAGCTTTTGCCTTGCATGCAGCTGATTAAGGACAAACTTGGGTTCTATCCTGGCACCCAAGCAATTTCTGAGCATAGAGCCAGGAGGAACCCCTGAGTGTCACCTGGTGTGGCCTCAAAACAAAACAAAAACAAAAACAAATTCTATTTATTCTCTTCTTCTTCTTCTTCTTCTTCTTCTTCTTCTTCTTCTTCTTCTTCTTCTTCTCTTCTTCTTCTTCTTCTTCTTCTTCTTCTTCCTTCTTCTTCTTCTTCTTCTTCTTCCTTCTTCTTCTTCTTCTTCTTCTTCTTCTTCTTCTTCTTCTTCTTCTTCTTCTTCTTCTTCTTCTTCTTCTTCTTCTTCTTCTTCTTCTTCTCCTCCCCTTCATTCTCCTCCTTCTGCTCCTCCTCCTCCTCCTCCTTCTTCTTCTTCTTCTTCTTCTTCTCCTTCTCCTCCTCCTCCTCCTCCTCCTCCTCCTCCTTCTTCTTCTTCTTCTTCTTCTTCTTCTTCTTCTTCCTCCTCCTCTCCTCCTTCTCCTCCTCCTTCTTCTTCCTCTTCTTCATCTTCTTCGTCTTCTTCTTCGTCTTCCTTCTTCATCATCATCTTCTCTTCTCTTTTTTTCCTCCTCTTCTTTATTTCTTTCTTCTTTTCTTCTACTTCTTCTTTTTCTTTTTCCTTCTTGTTGATTTTTCTTTTCTCCTCCTCCTCCTACTTTTTCCTTCTTTCTCCTTTTCTCTATCACTTTTCATTTTTTCCCTTTTTGATACCAGGGTTTGCAATATTATTACTGAAGAGGATCATGCACATCACTTTACCTCCTTTCAGCACCCAGTCCTTGTTCAGAGTGATATTTCCAATTATCAAAAAAAATTGTTTTCACCTTCTCAGAAATAAGAGATAACTAAGTATAAGTTAACTAAGTATAAGATAACTATAAGTTAACTAAGTATAAGTATAACTAAGTATAAGATAACTAAGTACTGCCTTTTTTCTCAGCTTTTCTACTTCCTATTATAAGTTCATGCAGAATTGATTTTCACATTTCTATGAATTTTATCTGTAATTTAAAGTAACTTATTTAAACAATTTACCTTTGTTTTAACTGCTTTTAGAGTATCAACGATTCTCTTCAGATTAGGATTTTCCTGACCAACCTGGAGATTTAAAAAAATATACAAGAGAAGTTTTCAATTCCAGGCAATTTAGCTAACATTTTTTTTTTCAATTAAAAACAGTAGCTTAAGAGATGCAAAGTATTTTATCTCTGCGTTAAGAAAGAAAAAATATAGTCAGATAAATATCTTCAGGGACCTCCGCATTCTGCAAATTGTTTATAATGTGTAATCCAGAAAAAGTGGCAAACAAAATACTATTTTTAATTCAATGTGGGCTATATGTTGACAGATAAGGGCAACACCCAGGAATTTAATACAGCTATGATACAATAACTTCTTTTGGTCTGCTCTATTAGTTGTAAATAATAACACTCTGTCATGCTTTAAATGCTCAATAGAGAAATAACCAGAATTACTATAATTTGAAATATTAGTCACTGAAGCAATAATTATAATTTCTGGTGAATTTATTACTTACCTACAAAACTTCTCAGTTCTAAACTACTAGAAAGGATTTGAGCAACACCTTTTATTTCAAATGACAATCTTTAACATAAACTTAGCATTTCTTTCCTGATAAAATAGTAAATTGATAAGTTGCCAAATCTATAAGATCATACTTTTAGGGGAAAGTGAGTTTGCAAGATCTGATTATGAGAAATTCTTTCACATCTCTAAAACCTTTTTATTTTGTCCCTATCAAAAACTTATTTCTCTTGAAAAGAAATTTAGATAAAATAAAGCAACGCATTACTAAAGGACTGCTTACCTTTAGTCATCTATAGAGTAAAATGTTCATGATAGTTAGAATCAAACATTATTTTTGCTTTACGTCATTCTATTTTGTATTCTTTTTTTTTTTTAGTGGGTGGGGTCATACCCCATCTTGCTCAGGACTTACTCCTCTCTGTGCTCTTGGTAAAAGTTCTGGGGATCATATGGGATGCCAGCAGTTATACCTGCATAGGCCACATCAAAGCAAGAGTCTTACCCACTCAGGTCCTAAAGTGTAAACTTTTGTTTGGGTTTTTAGTTTGTTTTTTTTTTTTTTTTTTTGGTTTTTCAAGCCACACCCATTTGATGCTCAGGGGTTACTCCTGGCTAAGTGCTCAGAAATTGCCCCGGCTTGGGGGAACCATATGGGACGCCGGGGGATCGAACCGCTGTCCTTCCTTGGCTAGCGCTTGCAAGGAAGACACCTTACCTCTAGCGCCACCTCGCTGGCCCCCTATTTTGTATTCTTAAGAATAGGAAAGTAATTTACTATTACTCACCTTCATGAAGACTGCAATGATTACTAGTCCATCAGGCTGTGAGACAGCTTCAGAAAAGTTGGAATACTTTTCAGAGTCCCAGTGAACTATGTGAATCTAAAAAAGGATAATTTAATAATTTAGTTTTTGATTACAAAGACAATTAAATTACAACTGAATTTGTTAACATGTGAAGTTGTTATCTTGGCATAGTTAAATAAAATTTACGTGTATCTTCATTCAGTGGCGAGGAAGTGATTTTATTCTCACCATAAATAAAGCTAATTTGTGTGGTTAAATTTAAAAATCTTAAAACCAGTAAATAAAATTTCTCTTACCCATAATATTATACGTATTCAGTGCTATTCCTTTATTTGTCTAACCGCACTTACCACTCTTTGTAGTGAGCTTCCTATAGTGAGCTGGATCATCCAGACCTCATTTCTATTGTATCTGAGAATTATTATAAAGATATTATACCTGCTCACATCAAAATTATAATAAAATTCGCTAAGAACTTAGACAAAACTCTAGTAAAATTTGTATGGGATCACAGAATGCATTAACAAGTCAGGGCAATATAAAGGAAAAAGAAGATGGGAGGTGTTGCATTTTCCAGTTTTAAATTTTATTATAGAACTATAGAAATAAAAATTGTGTGCCATGGGATAGAGGAGATGCATAAACTGATGAGCAGAATTGAGAGTTCAGAGATTAATCTTCAGATTAACAATTAATTTATGACCAAGGAATTGACTATGTGAAGTGGAGAAAGGACAGGTATTTAATAAATGGTGCTGGACAAACTGGACAGCACACAAAAACATAAGACTAGATCAACATCTCACAAAATTTACATAAATTAATTCAAGGTGGATTAAAGATTTTGTGATTAGACTAAAATGCACCCATCAAATATATTGAGGAAAAAAATAACAGAACTATCTAGAATATGGACTTAAGAATCATTTTCAAGAATTTGATTTTATTGGCAAAGTGAATAAAATTAAAAAAAAATGTGATTATAGGAGTCGGAGAGATAGCATGGAGTTAAGGCATTTGCCTTTCATGCAGGAGATCATCGGTTCAAATCCCAGCGTCCCATAAGGTCCCATGCCTGCCAGGAGCAATTTCTGAGCCTGGAGCCAGGAATAACCCCTGAGCACTGCCAGGTGTGACCCAAAACCCACAAAAATGTGATTATATTAAACTGATTTATTTATGGTTTTGATGCTATCATACCCAACAGTGCTCAGGCTTACTTCTGGTTTTGTGCTCAGAGATCATTCCTGCTGGTGAAGTCTGATGGACCACATGTGGTTTCAGGTACCAAAATAGTTGAGGGATTATAAATGGGGAAGGATTAGTGTAGCAGCATTGCAAGCATAAAAATGATTTTAATATAATTTTATACTTTGATTCCTCATCAAAAAGATCCTTGAAAAGCAAAAACAACAAAATGCACAGAACAGGAATTTGCACACCTATGTTTTTTGCAGCCCATTCACAATAGCCAGAAATATCCAGAATATGAAAACATCAGACACCCAAGTGTCTGAGAACAGATGAGTAGATGAAGAAACAATGGTGAATCTATGTAATGGATACTACATAGCTGTTAGAAGAAAATCAAGTCATGAAATTTGCTTATACATAAAAGTATATGGAAAGTATTATCCTGAGCAAAATGAGTAAGAGGGAGAGGAATAGACATAGACTGATTGCACTCATTTATGGGATATATACATATACATTTATGTAAATAATAGTATTGTAATAATACTCAAGGACCATAGAAACGAGGGTCAGGAGAATAGGTTCATGATAGGAAGCTTGCCACAAAGCATGGGAGAGTAAAGGCAGAAAAGGTAACACTATGAGAATGATAGTTGGAAATGATCGCTCTGGACAAGGACTGAATGCTGAAAGGAGGTAAAGTGATATACATGATACACTTTCAGTAACAGTATTGAAAACTAGTATCTAAAAGGAAAAGAAAAAGGAAGACTGAGATGAGAGAAAGAGAGAGAGATCAAGGGAGAAAAATATCTTTCGTAAGAGATAGGCAGGTAGGTAGATAGGATGGAAGGCAGAAGGCGGAAGGGAGGGAAACTTAGAACATTGGTGGCTGGAAATGTGCACTGGTAAATGGATGAGTGTTGAACATGTATGACTGAAGTTCAATCATGAGCAAAATTTTAACTGTCTATCATGGTGATTCAAGTAAGTATTTACTAGAAAAATTAAATTAATTAAAATTATTTGACAATACATGGTATGTTTTAAAGAATTCCACAAAATATGAAATAAATGTTAAATACTCAGTGGTTAAATTTTAACTGATTTTTTTTTACACATTGAGGTATGGAATTCTGGAAACATTGGTGAAGAATTTGCCACAAATGGTGGGACTGGAGCTTGAATACTATATGTCTAAAACTCAAATATGAATGACTTTGTAAATCACAATGCTTTCAATAAAAAATTTTAAAAACAATCTTTCTTAATTAGAATGGTAAGAATTATAAACAATGGTAAACATCTGTATTATATTGAAGGAAATATAAAAATTTTTGGTAATATATCATGGTATACATAACTGCAGGTAAAAGTTTATGTTCATATAAATCAATACATCTTTCCATACACAAAGTAGTTGTGTATATACACACGATGCAATGGTACTCAACTGCAAGGAAAGATTAAATTTTTAATTTCACAAAACATGGATGAAGAAATTGAAGGGTATAATCTTGAGCACAATTCAATCAGAGGGTGATCTCATCTGTGTTAGTCATAGAGAGAGAAAAAGCATGGTAATAATCAGTTCCAAATTATGGCAAAACCTTAGCCTAGATTACTAAAGTCAGATTGCCAAGCAGAGAGGCAAGATGAGGGAAACATAAGGGCATAGTCTAGGTGGCATAGATGATAGAGGATCTTGAGCATTTTGGTGGTTCTGGGATGCAATTACTTTGTACATCAATACCATAATTGTTAACAATGTTGAACCATATTATATGAACTGTAAATGAATACAAATAAAACAATGAAAATAAAATTTGTTGTTAGTATGGCAAAAATTATTCATCCTGATAAATTCACTTATTAACATAAAATATTTCTAGGGGCTGGAGTAATAACACAGCAGTAGGGCATTTGTCTTGTACATGGTCAACCCAGGATGGACCTTGGTTCGATCATCAGTGTCCCATATAGTCCCCCTAGACAGCAATTTCTGATCACATAGCCAGGAGTGACCCCTGAGCATCAATAGGTGTGGCTCAAAAACAAACAAACTAAATAAATAAAAATATATATTTTCTCTCATGAGATATTCCATAGTAACTTACATACAGGAATTCTTTTTTTTTTGTTGTTTTTTGGGCCACACCCAGTAACGCTCAGGGGTTACTCCTGGCTATGTGCTCAGAAGTTGCTCCTGGCTTGGGGGACCATATGGGACACCGGGGGATAGAACCGCGGTCCGTCCAAGGCTAGCGCAGGCAAGGCAGGCACCTTACCTTTAGCGCCACCGCCCGGCCCCACATACAGGAATTCTTAAAGTTTTGGATGTCTTAATCAAAGATGATCTTAATCAATAGATGATCTTATTAACAACCAAGCCACTTTCAAATTATCATATTAAACTTCGATTCTCTTTGAAAACCTAGACTTTTACATCCAAGTATATAAGAATGTCCTCTAGATATTTTTTTGATATATTTACATGGGTATCTCTTGCTCAATGGCTCAATCAAAAACTAATTTATTTACTTTTTTATTACTTTTCTGTTTGTTTTTTGGGTCACACCCGGCAGCGCTCAGGGGTTACTCCTGGCTCTTCTCTCAGAAATCGTTTCTGGCAGGCTGGTGGGACCGTATGGAATGCCGGGATTCAAACCACTGATCTGCAGGCAAGGCAAATGCCTTACCTCCATGCTATCTCTCCGGCCCCAAGTAATGTATTAATTTCCAACTTTCCTCCATTTATCAAAATCTTTAGATTATACCTTTTCATGTTACCCTTATCTTTTAGTATTGGTCTTAGTTGTTACTAATATGTCTAATATGTCTTTCCTATAATCTTCAATGTCAGGTTTTTGCTGTGAATTAAGACCGAGTTCAAAAAATCGTAGTGTAACAAGAGGTAGAAGGCATTGTCATTTTCTACTAATAGGGAGTAAATTAAATAATTTCTGACATATAATCATACAATTGCATACTATATGAAAATTAAATAAAGTGCATTCAACTACTAGCTTTAAATCATCACAATAAAGTAAATAAAATGAAGGAAACTGAAAATTTATATGTACTAAATATTCTATTTCATGAGAGTAAAGTCATCCTGTGTACATGGTCCATATATATATGCATTATCTATTGACACAAGAGTTATAGTTATTTTTCCATCCCTAAGAGTCTTTTTTAACAGTGTGATTCAAATGTTCCTACATTTCCTACTGATGTATATATATAAAATGTTTTTAAATAGGTTATATGTGTACATATTAAAAAATCAAAAAGCCTTTGGCAAAGCACCTTCAGTCACTCACCCAGCTCTTTATCTTTGTGGCCATTTCAATCATCAAATAGAGTATCAATGGGATCTTATAAAATGTTTAAGTTTCAACATGCCTAGGCCATTGTATTTCCAAACCTTAATATTAAAATGAAAATGAGTGTGTTCCATCTGCAGTAGGAACTTTGAAGGAAGGTAGCGTTTCTCCTTGTGATTATCCAAGGCAACACATTTTGAAACATTCTTAAAGGAAAAAATTATTTGGAAGCTCAGGATTTCAGTTTCAAGTTCAGTTGTTTAAATATGGTTTATAATATCTACTCTAGTAAAAGAGTTGCTTCTGGTGACACTCCTCAGGTAATTATCATTTAGTTACTTTACCTCTCCAGAATATTTGACCCCATCCACAGCGTGTTCAGAACCACACTCATCTATACTTCCCCAGTGAAAATGGAGTTCTCGGAGCCTATAGCATTTACAGCCAGGACCACCTGTAAGCACTGTGAGAAAAGTAGTTCCTGTTAGTCTTATTAGCACAAGCTTCAGTTTATCTTTGCATTTAATATAAATTGACACTAAAATGGGCAGAGTATAAAAAAATACCTAGTACCAAGCTATTTTTATATCTTGATGATTTTTTCCTACATCCATGATGCTATTCGTGTGCATGATGCACCATGACAAAACATGGCTAAAACTGTCCACGTGGACTGTACAATTCTCAAAATATGAGCTTACTTTTCTCTGCTTCTGGTGCTAAGAAGGCATATTGGAAGATGATTGGGGTAGAGGATTGTGGGCTATTCCCAAATCTGTCCTAATTTGCAAGGGTAACCAACTGTTCTTTTAATAAAGACTAGTCAGTAAGCATCAAAATCCTCAGTTGTTTCTTGAGTAATAAAATACTCATGTACTCAAAACTGTTAAAAACCATTGCTGTGATAATTTATATACTTATTATTAATGGGTGAGTGCCATTCCCTATTAAAGGATGTTGATGCAATGGGGAAAGGTTTGCATGCAGTATCAGAAATAGAACTCCACGAGTTCTATTTCTAGAAATGAGAGATATTCTGCCATTTGAACTGTTTCTATTAACTTATTATGGATCATTGGCCAAACACCAAGAGAAAGTACCTGTAGGTAATGAGGTCACTTTTATCAGTTAAACATTGAATGGCTATCTTTTTCTATTTAATAACATTTAATTGAATAATTAGAATAACCTGCCTAATTTAATATTAACAATGGCCTTAACTCCAAAGTGGCTAGAATTTAGTTTTAGAACCTTGTAGGAATGTGCTAAGTCAAACCTTGCCTTTTGGCATCAGAGTTGTCTTATGGGTTTATCATAAAAATTATTTTTCAATAAACATATGTAAAGTGTTACTATGTAATGAATAATGTACCAAAGTCTAGGTTCATGAAGATAATTTTGTCACTGTAGTCTAGTAACTTCTAGGAGAAGTTAGATAAAGATACTCATATATAAAATTGTTCTATTTAGGAATTATTAAAGACTCATTTTTTACTGGTACCCAAGCAAACTCAAAATATATTGTTTTGGCTATAAAAATTAAAAAGTATATTCAGTACTTGAGAGAATTAAGGAGTGAGATTCTTGCCTTGTATGTGGCTCATTCTAGTTTTAGTCTCAGCATCACTATGCTCCTACTCACTTTATCTTTGGCCAAGTGCATCTAGAACTAGGAATAGCCCCTGGACACCTCTGGTTGTATCCTCAACCTTCACAGTTAAAAAAAATTCCTTTCCATCTTTATATATCATTGTGCTTATTTTGAACTTCATCTCAATATGGAAATATTTAAATATTCAGTTTTATATTCAATCTGATGATTAATCAGAACTTTTATTGAAATACAAATTTCAAGTATGAAGTACAGGAAAAGAAATAGGAGAGTGTCTTTGAGAAGTAAAACTAGAAGAAAAAAAATGAGGCTTCCCCAGATTCTTTTTATCACTTGGGAAATTTCAAGAAATTCAAGAAATTTTACTAGCAGTATTAAAACAAGTGCACAAATACTTCAAAGGGTATATTGATTGTTTTAACCCTTGGCCCTGCATCACAAAACTGAGATTGTCAAGTGGGCACAAAGCAGGGATGAAGAGGTGGACAAGAAAAAAACCATAAACGACCTTGTTAAAGTTTTAAGGCATTTCAGCTGTGTGGTAATGTTGTGTTACTGATCATACCCTAATCATTTATTATACTCCACCTTGGGATGTGACTTGGTGATAGTATATTGGATATTCCTTACTTGATATTCCTTACTTGATACCACCCTAGGGTGGTACCTGATTCTTGTCGATAAAAGCAAGGGTCCGAGGAAGGCTGGGGCTCATTCTTCGATCTTCTTCCACTGAGCTGCCCTCCATCTTAGGAGCATTTTTAATTCCTTGATTGAGCACTAGATTTCCTGAACCCATTCTTGTACCTTCTCACTGTGTGAGTTATTTTTTGCAGATCTCTACAACTGGAACTGTACAACTGAAACTGTTCCCCCTGACCTAATCGGACAGGGGAATGGGAACTGCCTTTTCTGTCTGGGAGCTCGGTGGGAATCAAGCTTCAACCAATCTCCTTGAGAACGTGACACTTCATGGTAACTGCACAAGACTATAAATCATAACACTATTACAAACATGTTACTTAACTACAACAGCAATAAAAGCAAACTGGTAACTTGCCATCACTTTAATTTCACCATCCAAGGAAAAAGGGAGAATAATCAGTTTTCTAACTCACCAGATAGATCATCACAGTCGTCAAACTTTACTTGGACTGTATACCCTATGTTGATCATTTCTCTGGCTGCGGCTGGATCATAGCAGATACTTATAGGATTTAGACAGATGTCAGGCTTTACGTCCTTGGTTTTAATATTGATTGGAGACTGATTATTTCCATTTGCACAGGGATATATCTTGCTCCATTGTTCAGGACCTACCAAAAAAAAACATGTATTCAATCAATACTTTATTAAAGGTTTAATTCCTGCAGTAGGAGTACAACCAGCTCTTTGCTCATATGTCATAAATGACACACTTAGAGGCAATTCAATGTTTGAGGATTCCTCTATGTCTGTGTTTTTCGACCTTTTTGTGCAAAGGCACACTTTTTTCATAAAAAAAAAATATCACCAGGCATACTACCATTAGAAAATGCTAAATTTTTTTTAACTCTGTGCCTTTATTGACTATATATAAAATAATTCTCTTGAATAAGAATCAATTAAACACAAAGAAATTATTTTATAATTACTTTATTATAAAATAATCTAATGATTGGTCTATTTGTGAGGCGAAGCCGCCTGTAATGGATGAAATTGGGATTTTTCCCTTGGCAAACCAGACAATATCTCACAGCACACTAGTGTGCCACAGCACAGTGGTTAAAAATCACTGCTCTGGGGCCAGCGAGGTGGCGCTAGAGGTAAGGTGCCTGCCTTGCAAGCGCTAGCCAAGGAAGGACCGTGATTCTATCCCCCTGCGTCCCATATGGTCCCCCCAAGCCAGGGTCAATTTCTGAGCTCTTAGCCAGGAGTAACCCCTGAACATCAAACAGGTGTGGCCCGAAAAATCAAAAAAGCAAAACCAAAACAAAATATCACTGCTCTATATTTTGTGCTGTAAAATAATACAGTAAAATAATATACTTATAGTATAAGGAAAACTGTAAACATATATACACATGTATATTAGTATCATACTCTTAAAGAGCAAGGCTATACTTCAAGGGCACAAAAGAAAGTTAATTTAAGCACTGGAGGCCCACATTGTATCGCTGATCCCCTATGGTTTCCCTTTCATCTCAGGAGGCACTCAGGAAAGCTGTTCTTTCCTGCTCTCAGCACACAACTGGCAGTAGCCCCATACCATGTCTGAGCATGCTTCAAAACCAACCCAAATAAAATATAAAATAATCTATGGCATGCACCAAAAGCAAGCTGATAAGATATATGCAGTTATTATGACTATGGTGCTAACGCCATTCAAACTTTTATTTATGAAGTACATTTATTTCTTTTTTTTGTATTATTAGTGAGTAACATAATTAACAATTATAACAATATTTCTGGTTTTGGTATATGTATGCAATAGTTTTAAGTGTTTAGTACTTTTATTAAAACAATGTATAGTCTATTATTTTAATTTACATAAACAAAATACCTACCATTTTCTCTTCCATATCCCCAGTTAAAATTTGCCATGATTCTCTACTGAAGTTTCTTTTTCTGCAAACAAAGATAGTATCTGAAATTAATGACTTTATCCAAGTAGTAGACTATTGAATCATTTGGATTTTTTAATAGAAACTCTATCCTTAGGAGGAGGTAAATTTAAGGAAGGGTAAAAATAGAGTTATAAAAATCCTACAAGGTTTAAGTTGCTGCTAGCTATTTTACTTTCTCATATTGTAAAAAAATGTATAAAAATTTTTGTAATAGTAATTTTTATTCTGACCAAAGTGGATTACATATTACAAAGGTACATAGTGACATTGAATCAGGGGCATTCCCACCACCAATGTTGTCCTCCCTCAACCCCTGTTCCCTGCATGCATCCCATATCTCTCTCCCTAACCACCCCCCCCCTCGTGTCTAGCTTGTTATAGATTGGGTATCGATTCTGTTGTAGTTGGCTTTGTATCTGGTGTTTAAGTCTGATCATTTTTTATTTCTACTTAATGATTATACAACTGTTTGATTTTGGTACAAGATGGTTCAAGTTATGTGGTTCTGGGGCCAGAGAGATAGCACAGTGGCAAGGCATTTGCCTTGCAAACAGAAGGACGGTGGTTTGAATCCCGGCATCCCATATGGTTCCCCGAGCCTACTGTGGGTGATTTCTGAGCGTAGAGCCAGGAGTAACCCCTGAGTGCTGCCAGGTGTGACCCCCCACAAAAAAACACAAAAAAGTTATGTGATTCTGTTTGAAGGAAATAAAATAAAATAAAATGGGGCAAAAATCAAATAAGCAAAAATGGGCGGAGTCCTAGAGGCTATAAATATCAATTTGAGAGAAGAAAGGGAAAAGGAAAGAAAAAAATTACCAACAATACAAAAGGAAAAATCAAACAGAAAAATCCAATAAGCACCACAGCAATAAAGACAACCACCACACACGGTCTATAAAATCAACTCAGTTTCTATCATGTTGATAGAGACTTAGCTAATCATTATCATGTAGATATTTTGGGTTTTCTCAATTAAAAATACTTTATGTAATTGAAATTTCCAGTTTTTACCTGTAATGGATACTTAAGCAATACTAGCATCATAAGTTAGTAATATGAATCATTGGCACACTATCAGGTTGTTAGGAGAAATATTGTGATATCAATTTAAAATGTAAACTAAGACAATGTAGTTGTTAATTTTAATACATTGTTCATAACAACACATTTTGTAGTAATGCAGGATAAGAATAAAATCCTTAGATAAATACTAAAATTCATAAAAGGAGAAGATTCTATGCAAGTATGTTCTAGTATTTATTTTGCACATATAATAAATAGGATGGAAGCCTTTCTTTTGTTTAAAGTTTTATACAGTATATAGAGTTACAAGTTGTGTAATAAAGTAATATACATTCCTTCTATGATTTCAGTTCTCTTAGAAATCTAATTTAATTTTGGAAAGAAGTGATAACTGCTATCTGAGGAATGATATGAGAATCTACAGAATTTTTTGAAGAAGGAGAAAAATTTGATTCGGCTGTCAGATCCACAACTCCAAGATTCCTACCATGTTACAAAAGAATGAAACTATATACAAAAGCTTCCATAGTAGCCCTTTGCATGGGATGGTAGAAACATCAGATTTTCCACCCTGTTGAATTATTTTAGATATCTGAACTCCTGAAAAGAAGAGGTGGATCAAAAACAATAATTTTTCTTTCTTTTCTTTCTTTCTTTCTTTTTCTTTTTCTTTCTTTCTTTCTTTCTTTCTTTCTTTCTTTCTTTCTTTCTTTCTTTCTTTCTTTCTTTCTTTCTTTCTTTCTTTCTTTCTTTCTTTCTTTCTTTTCTTTCTTTTCTTTCTTTTCTTTCTTTTCTTTCTTCTTCTTTCTTTCTTTCTTTCTTTCTTTCTTTCTTTCTTTCTTTCTTTCTTTCTTTCTTTCTTTCTTTCTTTCTTTCTTTCTTTCTTTCTTTCTTTCTTCTTCTTTCCTTCCTTCTTTCCTTTCCTTCTTTCCTTCCTTCTTTCCTTCCTTCTTTCCTTCCTTCTTTCCTTCCTTCTTTCCTTCCTTCTTTCCTTCCTTCTTTCCTTCCTTCTTTCCTTCCTTCTCTCCTTCTTTCTCTCTCCTTCTTTCTCTCTCCTTCTTTCTCTCCTTCTTTCTCTCCTTCTTTCTCTCCTTCTTTCTCTCTTTCTTTCTCTCTTTCTTTCTCTCTTTCTTTCTTTCTTTCTTTCTTTCTTTCTTTCTTTCTTTCTTTCTTTCTTTCTTTCTTTCTTTCTATCTTTCTTTGTTTCTTCTCTTTCTTTCTTTCTTTCTTTATTTCTTTCTCTTTCTTCTTTCTTTCTTTCCTTCTTTCTTTCTTTCTTTCTATCTTTCTTTGTTTCTTCTCTTTCTTTCTTTCTTTCTTTATTTCTTTCTCTTTCTTTCTTTCTTTCTTTCTTTCTTTCTTTCTTTCTTTCTTTCTTTCTTTCTTTCTTTCTTTCTTTCTTTCTTTCTTTCTTTCTTTCTTTCTTTCTTTCTTTCTTTCTTTTCTTTCTTTCTTTCTTTCTTTCTTTCGTCACACCCGGAGGTGCTCAGGGGTTACTCCTGGCTGTCTGCTCAGAAATAGCTCCTGGCAGTCACGGGGGACCATATGGGACACCGGGATTCGAACCAACCACCTTTGGTCCTGGATCAGCTGCTTGCAAGGCAAACGCCGCTGTGTTTTCTCTCCGGGCCCAAGAACAATAATTTCAAGGCTACCAAGTTTTGCTCATTTTTGACAGCTCCACTGTCATAGAGTGAACTCTGGTTAGTGAATAGCTATTTGGAAGAGTTTTATATTTCCATGTTGAGGAGTAAGTCAACTTAAAAGGAAAACCTTATTCTTAGTTTACTTTGTGTGTATGAGGGGGGAGGGGAGGTTGGGCCACACCCGGCAGAGCTCAGGGGTTACTCCTGACTCTGCACTCAGAAATCACTCCTGGCAAGCTCAGGGACCATAAAGGATGCCAGGGATTGAACCCAGGTCAGTTCTGGATCAGCTGCGTGCCAGGCAAATACACTACCGCTGTGCTATCTCTCCGGACCCCTTAGTTTACTTTTGTGGCTGGAGCTGGGTACACAATGCTGTGCTCAGGGCTTGCTCCTGGCTCTGTGCTCAGGGAAGTCTTCAAGGAACCTGAAAATCTTCAAGGGACCTTATGTGATGTTGGGCAAGGAACGTAGGTAGGCTGCTTACAAAGCAAATGTCTCATGCACTATTTCTCTGGATCCCACAAGGAAACATGAAAAATATTATTTACTGAAGTCTCAATATGTCACAAATGGCATATTAAAATTTTAGTGCATTAATTTATTTAATTCTCACAACCACATTGGACGGTAAATTTTGTGGCCTGCCTTAGAAGGCCTAAAGATGGGAAGACAATCTCAGACTTATAAAGCTTGTAAGTGGCTATTTATATCCCCAAAGCCTAGGATTTAAAATGAGATCTCACTCCAGAGCTTATAATCTCTCCTTACTTTCCACTGTTAAAAAAAATGTTCACTGATCTCTTCTAGATTCTATTTTCTAAAGATTGGATGAACTGATGCTGCCTGATCTGACTCAGGAGAGAGAACCAAGTCAGAGAATTTGCAAGTTTGTTTTTCAAGATTGTTTCAAGTTTTCTAGAAGCTCTGGAGTGTTTATAGCAGACTATCTTAACCAAATACATGGCCTCCTATTATCTTTTATTTTTATTGAAATAAACTTGTGATGACACCTGAAACGTATTTTTTATTTAAGAGATTAAAAATAAAAGCTTTAATCAGAACGGCAATTCATCACTTGAATCATCTTATTCTGTCTTCTAAATTGAGGCAGATAAAAAAGGGATGGTACCAGGAGCAAACAGTCGTATGAACATTGAGTGGAAATAAAAAAATGATCAGACTTAAACACCAAACCCAAAGTCAACACCAGAATCTATACCCAATCTACAACAAGCTATACACAGAGGGGAGCAGTTACAATAGCAGTCCGGGGGGCAAAGGAGGGAGATATGGGATGCATACTGGGCACAGGGATGGAGAGAGGACAACCCTGGTGGTGGGAATGGCCGTGATTCATTGTCCCTATGAACCTTAAATATTGCTGTGAAAGATTTGTAATTCACTTTGGTTATAATAAAAATGATGAAAAAAAGAATTGGTATTCATCAACATAATTGAAAAACAAAAAGAGTTACTCTGTTTTCATGATGATTCATCATAGGAATGTTTCAGCTTTCATATGGGATAATAAAACATCCACCTATTTAGGTTTAAATGACTTTGATCCTTTTTAATTATCTTTATTTAAACACCGTGATTACAAATATGATTGTAGTTGTATAATTTCAGTCATGTAAAGAGCATCCCCCTTCACCAGTGCAACATTCCCACCACCAATGTCCCAAATCTCCCACCTCCCCACTCCTCCCCTCCTCCTAATTTTAGTAATTTTAATCTGTTTTTTGACTCCCAAACAAAAATTACATACAAAAAGATATAAAATCAAATAGTGATAGGGCATTTGCTTTGAACATGACCAACCTAGGTTTGATCCACAGCATCTCATCTGGTTCCCTGAGCCTGCCAGGAGTTATTTCTGAGCACAAAACCAAAAAGAATCCCTGAACTCTGTTGCTTTTACCACCACCTCCCACAGAAAAAATTAATAAGTTGATTCCATACTGCTTCTGTTCATGTATTTGTTTTTGTTTTTTTAGCCACACAGGCTATGCCCAGGGGTTATTCCTAGTTTTGCAATCAGAAATTATTCCTGGTAATACTCAGAGGATTATATGGTATGCCAGTACTTGAACCTAGGTTGGCTACATGAAAGATGAGAATCCTACAGGCTATACTATTACTTTGGTACCACTCCCTTTTACTTTGATATGATCTTTCATATGTCCACAGCTATGCTCTTATTTTTTAGTTTAAAGTAAAACTGAAACTACATACAAGATGATTTTATGCATAATTAACTTAATCTTCACCTAGAATTTCTCCCAAGTTCTCTTTTTATTCTAATGAAGACTTTGTACCTCAAAACACAGAATTTACTTATTTCTCTTCTTCTTAATTAATAGTGTATTCACTAAGATCAACCAGAATGTATGCAGATATTTGAAAACTAGATGTTTATTCCGTATGGATTTCAAAATGTTTCTTTGAAAAATTTTCTGGATATATCTTAATGATATTGCATTAAATCTGTACAGTGCTTAGGGAATTATAGCCGTTTTAATGGTATTAATCCTTTCATGAGCAGGGGATGTGTTTTTAGTTTCTGTGTCCCCTTTATTTATGGAAGCAGTGTTTTGTAGTTTTCTTTCTATAGGTCTTTCAGCTCTTTAGTTAATTTGATGTCTTTCTTCAAGTCTATTAGCAGTTGTTTTAAGTATTTTGCTGGTCCCAAACTAGGTGCATATATGTTTTGAAATCAACAAATCTTTGAATATTAAGAAATGAACCTGTCACTTGTAACCTTGTAAGCCTGAAGTCTATGTCATTTGATATTAGTATGGCCGCTCTAGCCTTTTTTATTTTTTATTTTTTTTTGGGTGGTATTCTTGGTCACATCCGGTGGCACTCAGGAGTCACCCGGCTCTGTGCTCAGAAATATTTTCTGGCATGGGGGACCATATGGAATGCTGGGATTTGAACCAACCACCGGCTGTCCTGGATGGGCTGCATGCAAGGCAACTGCCCTACCACTGTGCTATCTGTCTGGCCCCTCACCCCAACCTTTTTAATGGACTTTAAAGACATTTAAAGACTTTAAGTCCATGTTTGCTCTGACTATTCAAAATATGTTTCTTGCCGAAAGAAAACTTTTTGGTTTCAATTTTTTGAATTATGTTGATACTGTTTGTCTCTAATTAATGAATTTAGCTCATTGAAGTTAAGAGAGATTATAATCATGGGATTTTATCCCATCTTTTTATAGAAGTAAGTGTGCTTGTGGTGTTTGCCTTGCCTTTATGTACATCTGTCTGTTCTTTTAAGTCTTTCAACTTTTAACTTAAAGTTCTTCTTTGAGTTTGTAAATTCCTGAGCTGTTTTTTTATTTGTGAATCTGTAAGTTCTTCCTTCTAACCTGAATAAAAGTCCTGGTGGATAAAAGATTCTTGGTGAAGAGTTCATTTCTTTGAGTTTTTCACTATATCCCAATACTGCCTTTGGGCCTAAAGGGGTTTTCTTTTTTTTTTTTCTTTCCTGATTTTCATTTAGTTTTAATATCTAGACGTTTATCTACATAACATTTAAAGTGAATTTCATTTTTGCAGATATAGAAGTCATTTTTAGACTCTCTTAATCACATATCAGTAGTATCAAAATGCCTTTATTTTCCTTTGTAAGTCACTTGTTCTGATTCATATACTCAAATACTGAAATATTTTTTACCTTCTACATTTATAATTTGTCATTGGAATTACATGGTATAATAAAGACTTTCGTTTTTATCCTCATTGTTAATGAAAGTAAATATTTTCTTAATTTATATTTGCTAAAAAAAAACCTTTGAGTTTATTACTCCTTTAGGTAACATTTCTTTTTTAAGAAACATATTTTAGGGTGGGAGAGAGAGCATGGAGGTAGGTCATTTGCCTTGCATGCAGAAAGACAGTGTTTCGAATCCAGGCATCCCATATGGTCTCCTGAGCCTGGCAGGAGCGATTTCTGAGTGTAGAGCCAGGAGTACCCCTGAGCGCTGCAGGGTGTAATCCAAAAAAACAAACAAAAAAACAAATAAACAAACAAAAAGAAACAAACATACTTTATTCACAACCACACTGAATTTTAATGGACATTTTTCAATGTAACTAGAATTTTGCTCACATACAGAATCATTTTTTAATATTCTGAAATTGGTTTGCTTTATCAGTGTCAAGAATTATCTCTCCACAATATCTCCGTGATATCTTCATGATTTATCTTCATGATTTATAATGGTTTTTAATGTTCTTAAATCTCTTGCTCTTATGTGGAAAATACTGGTGTAATATTTCTCCACCAATATTTTAGAGAGAATTCTAGTTGGTTATTTAAAACTTGACATATTTTATAAGGACTTTGATGGGAGTTAAGTTCAGGTTGAGCTGTATCTGTCCACATGTGTTGGTTTATGTGCGTTTCACTTTAACTGGCATGTCTGAGTGAATGAGTTTTGCTGCAATTGAACTTATGCCTGTATTTGGAACTCAGTATAAAAGTCTTTTACTTTTCAGGTCTTTTCCATGGAGGAGTATAGTGACCACATGCTCTGTCAGTCATTATTGAAAAATTACAAAGTTGGCAGTTAGATGAATCAAATTTTCTGACACTTGTAATTAAGACAACTACTGAAATGTACTTTGAAATTTTGACATACGACTTTCAAAAACCCATAACTTTTATCACTCATATCACTATACTTAAAGAAAAATTATTCCTTATATTTTCTGTCTTATACAATTTTTTTTAAAGATAATTTTTTATTGTTTGGTTTTTGGGTCACACACAGCAGCGCTCAGGGATTACTCCTAGCTCTACACTCAGAAATCGTTCCTGGAAGGCTGGGGGGACCAGATGGAATGCCAGGATTTGAACCACAATCCTTCTGCATGCAAGGCAAATGCCCTATATCCATGCTATCTCTCCGGCTCCTTTTAAAGATAATTTTAAGATAGCCTAATGAATAATTTTATGACCAAGTTTACTCTATATTGGTAATTATTTAAATCAATAGCAGAGAGGTATCTAAACTTGCTTATAATTTGAAATCCTGAAATAATTAAGTTTTAAGGATATTTATTATAATTAATGTATATCATTCTTCTTTGCCTTACTGGATAAAAAGTTGTAAGGATACTATGTAGTAATATAAAATTAATATACTATATTTAAAACATATATGTTATTTTCTATAATATATTAATATTAACATTTGTAGTTAATTACATATTACATATTACATATTAACTACATATTAACATATGTAGTTAAAATTACATATTACATATTAACTACATATTAACATATGTAGTCTCTTATAAGATCTTTTAAGATAATGATTAGGAACATTTTCTACTGATTAACTGATACCTAACCAAGTCAATTGTACTATTTTTTATTTAAATCTAAGACTTAAAGTACTATTTCTATGTTTATCTACTATTAAGCTATGTATTTTTTATTTAAGAAAATAAGTATAATGCTTTGGAAAACAAAGCATGTTCAAATGTAAATGATAAACTTTAGGCTCAAAACATACACATACAAAAACCTGATTTTGAACTTGATGACTAAATGCATGATAAAATAAAATAGTTCAAATAATTGTGTGTGTCATGAAATGCAAACAGTTGCATAAGAGAAATATGTTTGGTACAGATTAAACTAAGTCCTTCATGTAAATATAAAAAAGGGTAAGTTTTCAAGTGTAAATATTGAGGGAGGTAAAGGTCAGTCATGTCAGGCACCATGTTATAACATCTTCCATGCAGTTATTTTGGGGATCTAACTGCATAAATGTTACCTTAAGATTTAAAATATTAATTTCTGCTTGCTTACTGTAACAATTTTGTTGCTGTAACAAAAGCACTATATTTCTAAAGCACATTTTCAATTAAGTATGTTCTTTGTTTTTATCTTTTCCTTTTGCTTTATACACTTTCCTAATTTTTCTTTACTTTCTTCCTACTTCCTTTTCTCCCATCCCTTTTTCTTTTCTCTTCTCTACCTCCCCTTTCTGCCCTTCCCCTCCCCTTTCCACTTTTCACACCCCCTCCTCTCCTTTCTTCTTTCTTTCTTTCTTTCTTTCTTTCTTTCTTTCTTTCTTTCTTTCTTTCTTTCTTTCTTTCTTTCTTTCTTTCTTTCTTTCTTTCTTTCTTTCTTTCTTTCTTTCTTTCTTTCTTTCTTTCTTTCTTTCTTCTTTCTTTCTTTCTTTCTTTCTTTCTTCTTTCTTTCTTTCTCTCTCTCTCTTTCTCTCTCTCTTTCTTTCTTTCTCTCTTTCTCTCTCTCTTTCTCTCTTTCTTTCTTTCTTTCTTTCTTTCTTTCTTTCTTTCTTTCTTTCTTTCTTTCTTTCTTTCTTTTTTCTTTCTTTCTTTCTCTCTCTTTCTCTTTCTCTCTTTCTTTCTTTCTTTCTTTATCTCTCTCTCTTTCTTTCTTTCTTTCTTTCTTTCTTTCTTTCTTTCTTTCTTTCTTTCTTTCTTTCTTTCTTTCTTTCTTTCTTTCTTCTTTCTTCCTTTCCTTTCTTTCTTTCTTTCTTTCTTTTCTTTCTTTTTCCTCCCTTCTTTCTTTCTCTTTCTTTTTCTCACTTTCTTTCTTTCTCTTTCTTTCTCTGTCTTTTTCTCTTTCTTTCTCTCTTTCTCTCTGTCTTTTTCTTTCTCTCTCTTTCTCTTTCTTTTTTCTTTCTTTCTCTTTCTTTTCTTTCTTTTCTTTCTTTCTTTCTTTCTTTCTTTCTTTCTTTCTTTCTTTCTTTCTTTCTCTTTCTTTCCTTTCTTTCTTTCCTTCCTTTCTTTCCTTCCTTTCTTTCCTTCCTTTCTTTCCTTCCTTTCTTTCCTTCCTTCCTTCTTTCCTTCCTTTCTTTCCTTCCTTTCTTTCCTTCCTTTCTTTCCTTCCTTCCTTCCTTCCTTCCTTCCTTCCTTCCTTCCTTCCTTCCTTCCTTCCTTTCTTTCTTTCTTTCTTTCTTTCTTTCTTTCTTTCTTTCTTTCTTTCTTTCTTTCTTTCTTCTTTCTTCCTTTCCTTTCTTTCTTTCTTTCCTTTCTTTCTTTCCTTCCTTCCTTTCTTTCCTTCCTTTCTTTCCTTCCTTTCTTTCCTCCCTTCCTTTCTTTCCTCCCTTCCTCCCTTCCCTCCCTTCCCTCCCTTCCCTCCCTTCCCTTCCCTCCCTCCTTCCCTCCCTCCCTCCTTCCCTCCTTCCCTCCCTTCCCTCCCTTCCCTCCCTTCCCTTCCCTCCCTCCCTTCCCTCCCTCCCCTCCCTTCCCTCCCTTCCCTCCCTTCCCTCCCTTCCCTCCCTTCCCTCCCTTCCCTCCCTTCCCTCCCTCCCTTCCCTCCCTCCCCTCCCTTCCCTCCCTTCCCTCCCTCCCTTCCTCCCTCCCCTCCCTTCCCTCCCTTCCCTCCCTTCCCTCCCTCCCTTCCCTCCCTCCCCTCCCCTCCCCTCCCCTCCCTCCCCTCCCTCCCCTCCCTCCCTTCCCTCCCCTCCTCTCCCTTCCCCTTCCCCTTCCTTCCTTCCTTCCTTCCTTCCTTCCTTCCTTCCTTCCTTCCTTCCTTCCTTCCTTCCTTCCTTTTCTTCTTTTTCTTTTTCTCCCTTTCCCCTTCCTTCCCTCTTTTTCTTTCCCTCCTTTTCTTTTCTTTATCGTATCCTTCTGTTCCCTTTTTCTTTTTTGGGCGACAGTCTGCACTGCTCAAGCGATAGTCTAGGTTCTGTACTCAGGAGTGATAACTATAGTGCTCAGAGAATGACATAAGTGCTAGAAAAACTAAAACTAAAAGAACTAAAGTCATATGCATGCATGGTTGACATGTTTCTTCTGTACTATTATGTTTCTAGCCTGAATATGCCCTTTCTTAATCTTATATTTCTTAATACACAATGTGTACATTATCTACCTCAGATACTTATCCATGTGGATTAAAATGAAATCATCTATCACATCTATTTCCTTATTTTGTGAGATAACCTGTTAATTTTAGTGACTAACAAATAGATTTTTCAAACAAATATTCTCTTCAGATTTATCTGGAACAACATTTATCAAACCAAAATAAATTTGAGAAAACTTCCCCACCTAATCTTATTATTTAAAAATAGGCACAAAATAGTCATATGGTTTTTCAAGAAGACTCTATGTACCTGACTTAATTGCTTATCAATAAACAGGCTGCATAGACATAATGGTCTTTGTTGTTGGAACAGGAGCTTAAGTCTACTGGCACCTTGGGGGTCCCAGACTTATAAATGAGGAAATGTGAGGAAATTTGAGTGCTGGATTTGTTAATTTATATCTAGAAACCATACCCAGAATTAAATCAAGAATTTGGGATTGAGCAAATGATTCTTATCTCATTATTATTCTTGATGCACTAATTTTATCATTAAAATCTCTTCTAATATTCCTTACAGTAAAGAACAAATGTTCTGGTGTTGAGTGAGCCGCAGGTATTTCAAGAAGGAGAGTAAGAAAATGATGGATAGTAGGTTAACAGGGTAGGAATGAGGGGCTTTGAATACATTGATAGTGTAGAGGGCTGGTATATGTATATATCTGTACTACAAGTCAACAAAACTGTAGGCATAATATTCAAACTGTAACAAACTTAAAAATGTACCTGTTAAGGAGATAGGCTGGGGGAGGTCAGAGGGATTCTGGGGACATGGTAGAGGGGAGTTGACATTGGTTGTGGGGTTTATATTGGAACATTGTACAACTAAAACAACTCTGAACAATTATGCAAATGTCAGGACCTAAAATTTTTTGGAGGGGTCACACTGGCAGTGCTCAGGGGTTATTCCTGGCTCCTGGCAGGCTCAGGGAACCATATGGGATGGCTGGATTCGAACCACAGTCCTTCTTCATGCAAGGTAAACACCTTACCTCCATGCTATCTCTCAGGCCCCGAGGACCTAAAATTTTAATGTAAAAAATTAAAAAATGGATTTTAGAGAAAAAAATCTGAAGATGAAAGTCCTAATTAAGATACTATTAAGCATCCTCAATAAGCATGCATTATGTAAATTAGACTGAATTTATACTAAAGTTCTTTGTATAATGTATAAAAGCAGCACCATTCAAATAAAGATATCTATGTAGGAGATTTGGTCATCTGTATTTGAAACAGGTGTTTTCAGGTAATTGATATTTTTTAAATTAAAAATGGTAGAGGGGTCACACCCACAGTGCTATAATGGGAGCTGGCGGGGATTGTCTGGAGACCACTGCCAGTGATACGTTGCCAGAGGTATAAACCTGACAGGCCCAACTGTTCTGGGAAGTCTCAGGGCTGTACCTGTGGAGTGGTCTAGTTATAGAGGTCACAATTAAGGTAATACCTAAGTCAAGTGCATGCCTTTGAAACACATTTTAGTCCTTAGATATTTTCAGGACATAATTGAACTCTTTTCTTTTATTTAAAAATTTTGGAGATGGTCACACCTGGCATGATCAGAGATTATTCTTGACCCTGCATTCAGGAATCATATGCTCAAGGGACCATAAGAGATGATGGGAATTGAATTCAAGTCAACCATGTTCAAGGCAGTGTGCTCTGATCCCTACACTTGAACCCTTTTTAAAAAGCACTTATTGAGACCAGAACGATAGCACAGTGGTAGGGTGTTTGCCTTGCAGGTGCTGGACTCAGGACAGACCTGGGTTAGATCCTGGCATCTTATATGGGCCCCCAAGCCAGGAGCAATTTTTGAGTGCAGAGCCAGATGTAACCCGAGTGTCTCCGGATGTGTCTCCCAAACAAACAAAAAAACCCCAAATAAATAAAAAGCACTTATTTTGGGTTATACTGAACTGTATTCAGGAGCTACTCCTGGAGGCACTTCTGGCAATGTTCAGAAATCAAATTGGTGCCAAGGGATCTAGACAAGAGGAGGAAAGAAATTTTTTGTTGGTGAGTAGGAGGGTACATTCAGGGATGTGTGTTACTCTTGTTATGAATTTGATCCCTTAAATATTTCTAAACATTATATTTCCTGACATGTCTTTTCATTTAGGAAGAATAATATATACTAATAGCCAGAAACTTTTTTCTAAATTACCAGTTTACCACTATATGATTTTTTAATTCTTTTATTTAATGTTCAACACTGTACTCACTTCCAGAAAATAACAATTTTAATTATTAACATTTTTATATGTATTTCCTCTTGTATTAACATGCTAAATTAAGTATGGTGTCTTCCTGTGTTGTTATTTTTCTAATTAAATGCTGAAAATGGTTAAATATGAGGAGGCCTAGTCACCAAATGTCTTTAAGTAATGGAACTATCAGCTGCTACATACAAGAGGCTGTCAATTTAATTCACTCTTTACTGATCCTTATCCTAGTCCAGTTATTAAAGAATATTGGCAAGAGTGCTAATTTTCTACAACTATTGGCTTGTAGACAGATATGTTATTTAGGGGAAGAGTTTTGCGAAGTACCTAGCAGTTACCTTTATTGATCTTTAAAGAAAACACAGGTGGAGCTGGAATAAGTACAGCAAATAGGCTGCTGGCCTTACAAGTGGCCAACCTGGGTTAAACCTCAGCATCTCATATGGTCCTCCTAGCCTGCCAAGAGTGATCCATAAATAAACTCTGAACATTAATTACCTGGTGTTGCTCAAATTGAAATGAAAAGTAGAGGGGCCAGAGAGGTAGGGCATTTGCCTCGCATGTGGCTGACTTGAGATGGACCCAGTTCGATTCCTGGCATCCCATATGGTCTTCCAACCTGATAGGGGCAATTTTTGAAGGCAGAGCCAGGAGAGACCCCCAAGCACTACTGGGTGTGGGACCCAAACCAATCAATCAATCAATCAATAAATAGTTTAAAAAATAAAGAGGACACAGATGATCTCAAAATACTTTGAGACTTTGCTTCACAACAATATTTATGGATTAGTATTAGTGATAAAATTATTTATGCATATGCAATTTATTTTTTAATAATTTGATTATTTAAGAACTGTGGTTACAAAAATGTTCATAGTTGGGTTTCAGTCAATGAGTGTATACCACTCTTCACCAGTGTAACTTTCTCACAACAAATGTTCCCAATATACCTTCTCTCTCATTCCCTGCATGACTTCAGGACAGACATTCAATTTCTCACTCTCATTATCCATGTCATGGTAGTTGTTAGTTTAGTTATTTCTCTAACTGCTCTCACCATTTTTTATGGTAAGCTTCATATCAGATGCTCGTTCTTCCAGCCCACATTTCTATTGCCTCTTGTTATTATTACCATGCTGTTTTTTTTTAATTTTTCTTAAAACCTACAGATTAGTGAGATTGTTCTATGTATATTTTTGTGTTTTGTTTTTCTAGTTTCTATCCCTGAGAGTCATAAGAAAGCTCAATTTCTATTTTTTTTAGGAATATCCATATTGTTTTCCAAAAAGGCTGGACTAAAACAGAATTATCACCAGCAGTGAATGAAAGTTCCTTTCTTCCTTCATCCATGCCAGCACTGGTTGTTTTGTTCTTTGTGATGTTCTCTGTGGTGTGAGATGATACCTCATTGCTGATTTGATTTGCATCTCCCTGATGATTAGTGATGTGGAGCATTTTTTTTATGTACCTTTTGTCCATCTGTATATTCTTCTTTGAGAAGTTGCTCATTTCTTCTCCCCATTTTTGATGGGGTTAGATATTTTTTGTTAAGTTCTGTAAGTATCTTATATATCTTATATATTAGCCTCTTATCTGATGAGTATTGGATAATAGTATCTCCCATTTTGTGGGTGGCCTTTGTATCTTAGTCACTGTTTCCTTCAAAGTAGAGAAGCTTCTCAGTTTAATGTAGTCCCATTATTTTTGTTTTCACTTGCTTGGACAATGGAGTTTCCTCCTTGAATATGCCTTTAGTCTCAATGTCATAGAATGTTTTGTCTATGTTTTCTTCTACATACCTTCCTTTAATGTCTGATATCAAGGTCTTTAATCCATTTTTATCTGACAATTGTGCACAATGTTAGATAGAGGTCTGAAATAGCTGTTTTTACATATCGCTGACCAGGTTTCTCACACCACTTTTTGAAGAGGCTTTTCTTGCTTGATTTTCCTTGCCTCTTTATCAAAGATTAATTGATTGTATGTCTGTAAATAATTTTCTGAACACTCAAATCTAGTCTATTGATTTGGGAGTCTGTCTTTATTCCAATAACATGCTGTTTTAATGACTATTGCTTTGTAGTAAAATTCAAAGTTGTATAAAGTGGTGCCTCTAATCTTCTTCTCCTACGTGTTACTTTAGCTATTCATGGGAGTTTGTTGTTCCAAATGAATTTCAGGAGTGTTTGAGCCACTTCTTTGCTTCTTTGAAGAATGTCATGAGTATCCTTAGAGAAATTGCATTAAATTGGGGAGTATTTTCATTTTCATGTTGTTAATCCTCCCAATCCATGAACCGTTTATATGTCTCTATTTACTTGTGTTCTCTTTTATTTCTTGAAAGAGTTTTGAAGTTTACTTTTATAGTTCCTTCACCCCTTTACTTAAGGAATTTGATTCTAAGGAATTTTACTTTCTGTGGTACTATTGTGAATTGAATTGTTTTTTTTTTTAATGTCTATTTTTTCCAAAGAGTGAATCAAACACTCCTGACATTAAGTTGGAGCAGTAAATGCTCCATCATGAATAGATAAAAAATTCTTATAAAAAGAACATGGGGTGCATCACTTTCCACAACTTTAAATTATATTACAAATCAATAGTCATTAAAACAGTACAGTATTAAAATTAAGATAGACAATCAAATCAATGAAATTGACTTGAGTATTCAGCGAATGTTCCTTAGACTTACAATCAATTAATCTTGATAAAGGGCAACACATACAAGACATAACAAGGAAGCTTCTTCAATAAGTGGGGTTAGGATAACTGGAAGCCACATGCAGAATAAAGCAAACTCAGACCTCTCTAACACCACACACAAAGGCCCAATCAAATGAATTAATATCAGAACTGAAATTATAAGGTATATAAAAGTCAACATAGACAAAACTCTATGACTTCGAGATTAAAGGCATCTTAAAGGAGAAAACCCGATTGTACCAGCAAGAGGAAGCAAAAATAAATGGGACTACATTAAATTGAGAAGCTTCTGCTTCTGTGTCAAAGGAAACTGTTCAAAGGAAACAATTTTAAAGAAAACTATTCAAGTTTTCTGTTTTTTTTTTTAAGCTTCCTTTTTCAAAGGAAACAGTGACTAAGATACAAGGGCCACCCACAGAATGGGAGATACAACTCACACAATACCCATAAGATAAGGAGCTAATATCTAATATATACAATTTACTTACAGAACTTAACTAGAAAAAAATCTAATCCTATCAAAAAACGTGGAGAAGAAATGAACAGACATTTCCTCAAAGAATATGGACAGCCAATCGGCACATGAAAACATGCTTTATATCACTAATCATTAGGGAGATGCAAATCAAAGCAACGTTTAAGTGTCATCTCACACCATAGAGACTGGCACACATCACCAAGAACAAGAACAAGCAGTGCTGGCATGGGTTTGGAGAGAAAGAAACTCTCATTCACTGATGGTAGGAATGCTGTGTAGTCCAGCCTTTCTGGAAAACAATATAAATATTTTTTAAAAAAAATACTGAAAATTGAGCTCTCCTGTGAACCAGCAATACTACTCCTAGGGAAAAACTCTAGGAACACAAAAATACAATACTAAAATGGTATCTGCACTCCTATATTCATTGCAGTTCTATTTATAATAGCCAGAATATGTAAACAATGAGGTGGCTAATAAAGGATGAGTCACTAAAGAAACTGTGGTACATCTATACAATTAAATACGATGTAGCTCTCAGAAAAAACTAACATGAAATTTGTCTATACATTGATGGATATTGAGACTATTATTCTAAGTGGAATGAGTCAGTGGGAAAGGGGGAGACAGAGAATAGTCTCATTAATCTGTGGGATATAAGAAAAATAAAACAGTATGCTAATAATATCTAGAGACTATAGAGAATAGGGCCAGAAGGACCAGTCCATGTTATGAAACTTATCACAATGCATTATCTGCATTGACAAATACTATGACAATGATCATGAGAGAGAGAGGAAACAGGAGACAGGCAAGGGGTGGAGGAGGAAGTAAATGGGAAATGTTGGTGGTAGAAAAGTTACACTGGTAAGGATGGTGTTCATTTTATGACTCAAACCCAAGCATGAACATTTATGTAATCACTGTGCTTAAATAAATCATTAAAGAAAAATAAAAGTTAGACATAAATTTTAAAAATGTAAACTAAGAAATATATTTTTTATCTAGTTCTGAACAATGAGAAATTATATGACTTATTTTCAGTAAGTTGGAAGAGTTAAATACCAGCAAGTGTAGTACAGAGAGCTATGTTAGTATTTCTAATGTTTTGATTAATAAAGGATATTCGCTAATCCATCCTGAAACTATGGTACTAAATCCTACCTAGGGATTTTTCTAAGAAATAAGTAAGAAATAAATGGAATGATTACTGGCTCTTTATAAGGAGTATTTTTTTCTTTTAGATGGCCCACCAAATGGAGATTTTTACTCATATCAATACTCACATGATATTATAACCGTTAAGATGTTGGGTGGAACAGCTAGATGGAACTTAAGCTGGATGGAATAGCTTAGCAATAACCCATTTCAAAATGAAGCCATTGCAGTCACAGCTGAAGATGTTAAGCCACTTATCTAGTCATATTCTTAGTGTTAGAATACTATGTCCAAACTCTAAGATCAACATTCTTTGCATTGTGACAATTCATCATGTCAAACAATACCTTTTCTTACATCACTTTTTCTTATTTAATCATATGGTAAGGTATCATCTCCTGGCTATTTTCTTTGAATCATACCACATAATATAGTCCATAAAGAAAGGGTTTGATTTGTGTCATATAATAAAGGTTATTAGAGGGAATTAGAGGAAATGCTCCCAAATCAGTGTGTATTATAATTTTCCACATCTCCATAACCAGCAGGTTAAGACCCATGAGATTGTTACAAACACCCTCCAGTGTCTTTTTCAGTGATGAATTTCTTTCAACATTTCTGTGAAGAAATCATGTTACAGTGATTTGAATTTTCTGGTTTCAATATAGCTTTCCACATTTTTACAAAAAAAAAAACTTTATTCTTGTTTTGGGTATAAAGGAGCAGAGCAAAGGACAGACTATAAAATATAATTGCTTCCCTTCTATTAATAGGATTGAAAAAATAAGTACATTTATATTTAACTTTCTACAATAAGGTTCTAGCAAAGATCCCTCTCCTTAGCTAGCAGATAAAATGACTATTTTAATTAAAGTCCTTCCTGATTCTGTCTCTTTTGTAGTACATATGCCCACTTATGTAATTAATTTAGTTGGAGGCTATATTGTAACACACAGCATTTATTTTAAATTTCTTTTACTTTTGCATGTTTGTTTGTTTGTTTGTTTTGGTTTATTTTTGGGTCACACCCAGCAGCACTCAGGGGTTACTCCTGGCTCTATGCTCAGAAATCGCTCCTGGTAGGCTCGGGGATCATATGGGATGCCGGGATTCAAACCACCGACCTTCTGCATGCGAGGCAAACACCTTACTTCCATGCTATCTCTCCGGCCTACTTTTGCATGTTTTTAATCAAATAACTTTAGGCAAATGAGGGCTACTTTAATAGATAGCTAATTTTAAACTGATTACTAAAATGGGTTTGACTATATAAAAATAAGTAAAGAAAAAGTAAGCTCTCTGATAGAATATAACGACTGCAATGCAGAATTTCATAGAAATAGTGCAAAAAGCCACCTATCTTATCTGGTTTCCTAGGAATCTTTTAGCTTCTGGAATCAGAGAACTGTCTAGAGACTGTTGGGTAACCATTCTTGACTGTGACTTGAAAGGCCTTGGGTTTCAAAACTCCAGGGTTAAGAGTGAAAAGGTGTTGATTGCATTCCTGTACACCTAGTTGACTTGGCCTTGACTTGTTGGTGTTCCTTAATATATAACACTCAGGCATTGATAGTAACAGCTCTAAATCCTTTAAGGCAGTCTTCAACTCTGCCTTCAACTACTTGGTAAAGTTCCACATAACCTTTGTGCAACTGCCTGCAGATTACAAAATGTGGGAATGACATGTTGGCAAACGCCTTAGTTTTCCATCATCACCCAGGAGGCAGCCGGAACCAGTCTGGTGAGAAAAAACTCCAGGAAAAACACCTCCCCAGGTTCATATCAATAATGCTTTAAAGATGAAGACCCACCGAGTCCAAAAAGAAGTCCTTATGAGCTCTAGTGGCTAAGATCCCAGCTCCAGTTAGAGTAAAAATCATGAGCTCTTAGAACAAATAGCACTGATTTTATTCAGTGATTTAATCTGAGTGAGAAAATTTTCTGGCACTGTTACCAGTTCCTCTGTTGGTAATTCTGGAGATGCTAGCTACTTGATTTTATGTTTGATTTTTGTACAATACAATCTTTTGTTGTTCCAATCACAGGATCCAAGAGTTCTCAAAGATTTCTCTTCTGAGTTGGACAGAATTGTACTGTTTGATGGTTTGCAGCTGGCACCAGCTGTTGCAACACTTTTCTTTCCTAATTTTGTTTTTTTGGATAAGATTGTGTTTCAAGTTCTTCCTCTACAACTAATGCTATACACAAAAAGCCAAACTGTAAGGAGTATGATATTATTGGTAAAGATCTTTTTGTCCATTGGCACATGAGCTAATAACATAAACTTATTTCTAGGTGTGGGGATGATGGTGTCATTGATATTGTTTACTCTAGTGCATGTTTTTATAATATTTTGTAGTTCTATGTTTATTTAACCTTTTATTATAATAGAGGAAATATTGTTACTTTAATACTGACACTTATGGCGAACATTGCAACTGTCTGTGTCTCACCACCGAAGTGTCCAAGCCCCTTCCATCACTATCCAGGTCTCAGCTTTAGATTACCTTTTCCTCCATTTTTGCATTTCCCATCATCTCCCACCATGGTAATCTCATTTACATATTCAACATGAAAGGTTTTTTTCAGTCATTAGATACCATCCATCCCCTTGATTTGCTTCCTTATATGTCACATATAAGTGTCTTCTCTACTTGATTTAATGTCTATAAAGTTTTCAAAGGAATGGAACTTTAAAATAAAATGTTGAAACTAAAACTTTACTTAAGTATTCAAATCTTTAATACATAAAAGTGTATGATGTGAAAGAACAGTATTTTAGCAGAAGCTAGACATTATAAAGTTTGAAGAAAAAGATGTCCTTTTATGAGATCAAATATTTAATATCACCATTCTAGTATGATGATGATGCCTGCTGAATAAAATGAGGAGAATATCTTCTCAAAAAACAGCCCAGTGGGGAGAGAACTAACTGTCAACTTTAATAGATGTGACCTTTAGTACCTTGGTCATTGGCATTGTCTCAAGGTAATCCTAGATCATCTGTTTATCCATTTGGATGCAGCTGAGACAGACAGAGCAAGTGTCCTTCTTAAATCAACTGATTTATGATCTGCTTCCAGCCTCCTTCCTCCTTGCCTTCTTTCAAAACAGAGCTGACAATCTAGTTTTTTACTATATCTACAGCATACCTAGAGGTGAAGACCCGATATATTATCTGTTATTTCTAAGACTGTTCTGAAGTATAGGCAAAGAGCAATAGTAAATAGATATAACTTGGAGATTATTTTAGAAAATTTTATTATAGTTATGGTGATGTGTTTACAATGGATTTGACATTTATGATCCTGGTGTATTCAATTTCATCACCCGATCACCTCCAAATTGATTAAGGTCTTCACCCCAAGCCCCTATATCACCTCCAGTCCACATTGGAAAATTTTTGGAGATGTACGCAATTGAATTTAATAGGGTTGAAATGACAGCTCCTTATTGAGTACTTAAACTATAGCATTTAAGCGAAGCCAAAAGGAGCATAGCTTAATGCCTTCATCATAATATGAACAGAGAACAAAACAAATAGCTCCTTGGCACATAGACATTCCCTCAGGCATCACAACTTGTGGTGGTTGAAAATAGCTGCAGGTAGATCTTGTGACTAACTTTTGCTCACTTACTGCCATTGATGTGGCCACTCCAGTTCCGTAAACATTAAGACTACACTAAAAATAATTTAACCAGAGAACAATGATGAAAGTTTATTGGGATCCCAGTGACCCATGATTCTTAGACTATAAAACGGGGGTGAGACATCACTGAATATTGGAAGGTGAAGAAGAACCATGTCAGGCCCTAAAGCCTGCTGCAAATATAAATAGCAATGATCTCTCTCTTTCTCTCTCTCTCTCTCTCTCACTCTCTCTTTCTCTCTCTGTCACACACACAAATACACACACATAGCAATGATCTCTCTCTGTTACACACACAAATACACACAAAACCTCTTTATATCCTCTCTTTTTCTCTTCCTATCTCTCTTTCCTGTCTTTCTTTCTCTCTCCCTCTCATTTATCTGTCTTAAAAAAAAGTGCTTAAGTGAAGTTAAGTAGAATGCCATTGCTCCATTCTGGAGTAAACATGTGTGAATTGATATTTTTTTGGAAGCACAGCTCTGTTTCTAGTGCAGTTCAAATCAAACCTATATCATACATTGAGTTTCAGTTCTATCATCTGGGTGCACTTTTACTCTCTGAATTCTAATCAGTCTTTTCATCTGGACTCTGACCAGGGCTTTCACTTGGGCTTGGTCATCCCATCACAGACATTGACTTCTGGCTGTATTAATATTGCAGGACTCTTACATGAAGTGGAAAGAAGAGAGATGGCACAGTCATGAACATTTTATCTGTGAAAAAAATTGCAGTATGAACAATCTTATCACCATGTTGTTTAAACTAGAAATAGAAAGACTGGGGGAGAAAGACAGATGGCAGCCTTGAGAAAGAAATCTATCAATTTTCTTCTGACTCACCTTGGTTATCCTGGGCAGGGTCTGGGTTAGGGCCTGGGGGAAGTTCAAGACTGATGAGAGTTTTCAATGCGACCCTGTGTGGCTCAGACCTTGCATCTCAGCAGCTTCACATGTCAGTTGTCAAAATCCCACATGGGGATTTTGATGAATATGTGGTCTATGGCTTGTTCCTTTAAAAATAGTTAAATTTTGAAAAAATCTTATTTATTTTTAAACTTTATTTTGGGCACCATGGTTTACAAAACTGTTAATCATAGGCTTTTATACCTGTGAGGTTTTATTTTTTGTTGTTTGTTTGTTTTGGATTGCAACTGGCAGTGCTCAGGACTTTCTCTTGGTTCTTCACTCAGGATCATGCTTAATCTGTCTCAAGGAAACATTTGGGATTAGACCCAGGTTGGGCATGTGCAAGGGAGTGCCCTACCCATTGCACTATATTTCCAGCCCTGGATTTTATCTTTTTTGTGCAAAAATTCTGCATTGCTATCATTGGTTTCTTTGGTGAACCTTCCTCTGCAAAACTCATATAAATGTGTTTACTTCATTGTTCTGCCACAGTGTGTCATCATAGAAACATCCAGCTCATTAGAAAATCTTATATTTTTGAAACTTGACAACTATTTTATGGAGTATAGACAAGGTTTCTCAACTTTTTCCTCCTTTGTCCTTTTTTTGAGCCCTCATCTCCTTCCTGTGATCTCACCCTTTTACAGGTTAGCTCCCTAATCTCTTGTTATAGGATTCCATTTATGAGAATTTTACCTTTGCTTCCTCCAAAATATCCTGGAATCCCATAAGAAGGTCTTGCTTCGAATGCCAGTGGAAAAAAAATGCTGGTATAAAAATCTTGTCTTAATTATTTTTCAATTTTTTATTTAACACTGACTTACCAAGATGTAGATAATACAGTTGTTTCAGTCATGAAATATTTAACTTGTCCTGTTGTTTTATTATTTTTAATATTTTATTTTGAATTTTATTGTATGTATTTATTTATGTTTACATTTTGAAATAAGGGAAAATAAAAAATAAAACAAATAGATAAATAAAATACTTTAAAAACTATTCAAACACCTATCCCACTACCCAATGTAGTTCACCAGTGTCCCCAATCTTCAACCCACTACTGTAGCCTGCCTCCATGCAGGCATAAACAACTTTACTTCCTATTTCTTGTTAAAACAGAAAGGCAAATGAGAGGATCAAAACTTAGAGCAACACATGTCAATTTGAAATGATTGTTCTCTCTCTTCATGGTATTACTAAAGTCAGTGTCTAAAAATTTATTTACTGGGCTGCTGTTGGTGCTAGTTGAGTTTTCTGTGTTGCTGTTTATGTTCCCCAAGATTGGTAAATACTGAGTAACTTTCCCAAATTAGATTTCCTGTGAGATTTCTAGTCTAAAGTTGTTGAAGTGTCACTGGCATCATGCAGCCAAAACAATCCAAAATTTATAAATCTAAAGCAAATTTGGTGAGTTGGAAGTTTGATAAGGTTAAATCAGGAAGCTGTGCATGTTTCTGTTGACATGTTTAGGGCTTGGAATTCAGCTGATACAGTTCATTCACAAAGGGGTATCTGACCCCTTACCCATCTTTGAGAATATCATAGAGGTATTATCAAAGAACAGACTACCTAGAACATATTGGTGGCCATTATTTCTTTTGTGTTTGGTGGAGGAGCAGGGCCATTTTTCTGCTGGGAAGATGGCAATGGTGGATGGGGACTCCAAGTTTTAATATTCCCAGAGTGTCAATCTGAACTGGAGATCTTCATTCATCATACAGTCATTATAGAAGTGGTGCAAGTGTTTTGTGTTTTAGTTTAATTAAGAATGAGTTGGTTTGAATCCCGGCATCCAATATGGTCCCCTGGGCCTGCCAGGAGCAATTTCTGAACGTAGAGCTAGGAGTGACCCCTGAGCGCTGCTGGGTGTGACAAAAAAAAAAAAAAAAAAAAGGATGGGCTGTATTTTACTATTTATTTTTAACTAAAAATTTATGTCACACATTGTGTTTTAAATTTTCATGTTTACAATATTTATTTTGACTACTTTGCAATACTGCTGTTGGCTTCCCTTGCATATAATCCCAACACTATACACGTCATCAGTGTAGGAACATCTCAACCCAAGAACCCCTTCATTGCAACTTCCCTCTTCACCACCAACTCAATTGTGTGGAATAGTTGTTTTTTAATTTTGGTATTGACTTTGGCCCTATGTTGACAACTATCTTATATCTTTAGGTCCCACATATGAGAGAAGTCATTCTGAGTTTATCCTTTTCTGACAGACTACTGAGCATGTGGTGTCTAGTCCTATGTTGCTGCAAATTGCTTAATTGTTTTCATTTTTAGAACTGCATAGTAGTCCGTTGTGTACATATATCACAACTTCTTGAGCCATTCATTCTGGTGTAATATTAGACACTTTTTTGTGCTAAAACAGGGAGCAAAAACCATGAAGTAAAATCGGGTGGATTTAAAATCCTATGCCATCTTGTCAGATGCTTTTCTTGACCTCTGCTAAACTTAGCTTTTCTACTTTTGCCTGTAACTTTCTTCCCAATACGCTGATTTATTTCTTCAAAGTTTTTTTTCACCATCCAAAATTATCTTGTTTACTTTCTAATTCACTTGTAAGCAATTTCCTCTTTAAGAAGGAAATTTCACTAAAACTCTGAACATTTTGTCTAGTATCTGTGGGTGTCTGATACTTGTTGAATAACAACAACAACAAAAAAAGAGAATATGCAGAGACAATAAAGTTGTTTAAGAAAGTGAAAGTCTTGCATTCTAGATAATCAAAATAATTATTGAATTTTGTCTTTCTAAATCCCCTCTCCTGGTCTTCATGTCTTATGTAGCCCCTTCCTGTATTTGCACAGAGTTTTTTCCCCATAATTTTTTTTTTGATATTGGGCCATTCTCAGCACTGTGCAGGGATTACTTATGGCTCTGTGTTTACTCCTGACAGTGCTCCAGGGGCAGGGGATATAACACAGATTGGCTGTGTGCAAGGGAAGTATCCTACCTGCTGTACTATTAATCTGTCTAATCCCTCATATGACTTTTTTTTTTTACTAAAGGCATTACTATAAGTATAGGAAAAGTTTTAGGCTAATGAACCAGTGTGAGTCTTTTTGGAAGGAGGCATATCTAGAAAGGCTCAGGAGTTACTCCTGTTTTTTATACTCATAATCACTCCTCTTGGTCTTCAGGGGACCATATGGGTTGCAGGGGGTTGAACCTGGGTTAGCAGTGTGTACAGCAACTGTCTTGCCCACCATACTATCTGTCTGGCCCCACAAGTATGAGTTTAAAAAGCAACAAAACAAAAAACAAACAAAACACTGAGGTTGAAATGATAGCACAAATGTAGGCTTTGTATGTAGCCAACCTGAATTTGATCCCTGGCATCCCATATGGTACTCCATGCACAAAGCCAGGAGTAACCTCTGAACAATGCTTGTGTGGCATAACCCCCGAAAAAGAAACCCAGAACCAAACAAAAAAAAATCAAAAACAAACCTTACTATCTTTATTGAACCAATGAACCCTTGGCAATTTGAAAGTTTCTAGAGATGTCGCAATATAATTGCAAAAATACTTTTCCTGGGAAAAGATAATGACTTCTTATTTGATTACCGCACGGCATTGCATCAATCAGACTACAGGGCAGCAAACTTAGTAAAGACTTTTAATTTTAATGATTTTTTCATCCCCTGGTTTTCTCATTAATCTACAGTTCCTGAGAAACCAAACCTCACAGGGAAGCAGCAAACTGAGACTCCTGTCATAGGGAGGATTGGAATGAGAAAGCTATAAAATTTCATGACAGTACTGCTGTTCTGGGAATCCAGTACCATTTTGGAAATCCAAGGCTTTGTGGATATCTATGGTTACTTTCCTTGTGTCAACAGGCAAGAATCACCAGTTGTGGAAAAATCCCACTGACACGACAACAGAAAACCACACAGGCATAGGCTTAGGGCTGGCTTAGAACACAGATGAGCTCTGTGAGAAAGTCCGTTCCTGTCCTGCCTCCTGCAGAAGAAAGTACCACTTTGTGAGGAAGGCTGTGTTATTCCAGCACCCCAGCTAATTTAGCCCAATGGTCCTCTCTGGGAGGATTGCTAGTTTCCCAGGGGGCTGCTGCCTGCAGCCTGCAAACTGCAGTATTCAATGTGTTCATAATTGTGTAGACCCTGGAATGGACAGGTTGGTAGCCAGAGCATCACATAGGAAACCAGATGGAGTCACGGGAGAAAGTACATTTCGACCAGGGGGACTGAGCATCTGCTTGGATCTTACTTATTGAGCCAGTCAAGCTTCTGGATTTCTGCTGTTTTCTCTACCACTTATTAGCCAGAGTTTAATACAAATCACCTGAGGGGCAGGATTGATGTAATTAAGGGTCCTTGTTCCAATTTACTCAGAAAAGTTAAAAGGAAAAAGTGATTTTACTGGTGCCTATGATTTTACAGATGACAACAGTCTTTTAGTTTTAATATAGTTAAATGATGGACTCCAGTCATAACTGGGAGCAAAACCTAGAACGAACTCTTCAATTTACTCTCAGCATCCCTACACTACATCAAAATTGAAGAAAAAGAAGTGAAAGCAGAAGGGGAAGTTGAAGAAACTGAATATGAGTTTTGTTAAGGGATAATTTTCTAGTCTCTTCCGTGGTGGAAGACCACGACAGAAGCTACTTGAAATGGCACTTCACTAGTTGAGAAGTTAGTAAGAGGGAAAAACAATAATAATGTAGTCACATAAGTATCCAGACTATTTGGAAATGAGTCTTAAGGTAAATGTAGCTGGCTCACAAACCATGATGAGTATAAAATACTAACTAGGAGACTAAATTCCTTGGAGAATATGGAGACCACATGTTATTACTCCATAAAGATTGTTTCTTGTTTGTACTTTGGGATACAATGCTAAAAAAAGGAAAGTAAATAAACAAGAGATAAAGAAACAGAAAGAACAGCTTAAACTCCATTAAACCCTGTTAATGAGTCTTTTGGGACAGATTCCATGGACCTTCTTTAAATTCACTCAGAAAGATAAATACAGGATTTTGCAGTCTTATCTCCTTAGCCCTACTTGCTTAAAATATTTACCAACTCTTCATATCTTAACCCCCAAAAGAAATTCATTCAGTTTTTATATATGAGAAGATGAAATTCCAGTGATCCCTTAAAAGTACAATCCATATATTCTAAGCTGACCATTTTGACAATATACAATGCTAAATTTTAGTTTCTTCTAAACTTGCAGTGGTCCTCAAACTATGGCCCACGGGCCACATATTGTATTTGTATCTGTTTTGTTTCTTCATTGCAAAATAAGATATATGCAGTGTGCCTAAGAATTTGTTCGTAAGTTTTGTTTTTACTATAGTCAGACCCTCCAATGGTCTGAGGGACAGTGAACTGGCCCCTGTTTAAAAAGTTTGAGGACCCCTGTAGAATGAAAGGGGTTGGAGTGATAGTGCAATGGGTAAGGTGCTTGTCTTGCATGTGGCTCCTAGGTTTGATCCCTATCATCTCATTTGGATTCCTAAGACCATTGGCAATGATCCCTGAGTCCAGAGTCAGGGGTGCTTCATTGAACTCCCCAGTGTGCCCCAAAATCAATTAAATGAAAATAAAAGGAGTAAAAGTAGAACCTAGCAAAGTTAACAAATCTAAATTGTTCATCTCCTATCTCTCATACTATTCCTCCCAAATTTACTCTGAGGTCACCATCACATGGCATCCCTATTTCTTTAGTACTAACTCTGGGAAACCTTAAAATATTTTTAGTGAAACACGCATAGCAAATGACTAACAAGTTTAATAGTATTTTTCTCCTAAATTTACATTTTTTCGAATTCTCTCAATTTCAAGGTATCATTTCCTACCACAAATAATGATTGAATTATGAGCTTATAAAGGTAATTAATCATACTGTGTGACTCATACTTCTAACCAAGGCATGAGGGAGCAATAGTAAGATAATTAGCATGTAAAATATTCGGCGCAAGTCCAAAAATATAGTCAGGGCTCACTATGAAGAAGACCTGTTTGGGTCTTGTCATCTAGGTTATTTTTATTTTCAAAACTCAGAATGAGTTCCCTAATTCTGCGGTATGAATTGATCAAATGATTTATATATTTCTAGGCATGCAATCTATGATTTCATGAAACAGAGTTTATGACAAATGGGGCAGAGAAGTAATATAATAGTTCTCCATTGCAGCTGTAACAAATTATCAAGACATAGAGGTTTGAAGAAAATTTATGCTCTTAACATTTGTGAATTTTAGAAGTCTGAAACAGGTGCTAGGAACTTAAATAAAAATACAGATAGGACTTTATTCCTTCTGAAATAGGAAGGCCACTTATTTTTAGGAATATTTGTATTTCTTGCATTTTTTACCTTCTAGAAACTGCATGTATTTCTTGGCTAATGACTCCATCTCTAAAGTCAGTAGCTTAACTTTTTTCTTTATCTGCTCTTGTGATTCTCTCATAGAAGAACCTTTGTAATCACATTAGGCCAATATGGTAATCCAATATAAGTTTCCAATCAAAGAAGTCTTAACCACTTTTGTAATGCCGTTTCCAATATAACGTAAAAAAACTCATAGGTTCTAAGAATTAGAGCATAGACATATTTGAGACCATTATTTAGCCTACTATAGCCAGAGTGCAGAAAAAAGTTTCTCAAATGTCTAATAAGTGAGAATTGAGAGATTAAATATTCGTGGTGATAATGACATAGAGGGACTCAGGAAAGAAATTAACCAAATGAAGACAATAAATCAATTTCTGTCCGGAGAAGGATTGAATTGGCATGTTTAAGGGAGGATACTTGGGAAAATTAGCTTCATTTTAAACTGAAAAGGAAATTTCGCTTTTTGAAGTGCAGGTATAATTATTGTAGAAGAAAGGGCGGGGGGTAAGAAAAATAGAAATAATACGTGTCATTAATTTTATGACTACATTAAAGCACATCATGCCTGAATATATTTTGAGGGGACCCACACAGGTCAGTGTTCAGGGTATATTCCTGGAAGTGCTTGATACACTCTATGCTGCTGGGGATCTTCCCAAATTGGCTGCATACAAGGCAAGAACACTACCATTGTATTATCTCTCCTGCCCTGCCTGGAATATTTTTCTTTTCTTTCCTTATTTTTTTGGGTCACACTCGGCGACGCTCAGGGATTACTGTTGGCTCTGCACTCAGAAAACACTCCTCGCTGGCTCGGGGTACCATATGGGATGCTGGGATTTGAACCACAATCTGTCCTGTAATCTGTTTGCCTGCTTGCAAGGCAAACGTCCTACAGCTGTGCTATCTCTTCGGCCCCATCATTTTGAAGTGAATTTTATTTTATAACAACATCAGATACACAGAACTTTGTTTGATTTCTTGGTTAGTGTTTTGTGGCCTATCTCTTTATTCACAAAGTAAAGGCAGCATTATTTGTTTTCAGCACTTTTTTCCTTGTAGTTCCTTGTTGCTTTTACTACTGAGATAAATTAATTTTTAAATAGTCATTAGAAAACAAACTTTGCCCATATTTTCCAATGTTTGGTGACATTCTATGCATTTCATGTATACCAAAATTAATATTTGTTTTGATTAAGGTAATGAAACCATCTAGGACTCAATCTGCTCACTACTGACTAGGGCTGAGTACACAATACAGGCAAAATAAAAATATTGCTTCCATTTTAAAACTACAGTTACTCCGTCTTCTGGTTCATAGGGCAGCACATTCCAGAAATATGGGCTTAGCATTCATCTGTCTTCATAAAACTCATTGTTCTTCTTGCTCTAATATGCAGTTACACATGGCTGTAGAGGTGTCTAAATGTGTAGAACTGCACAGATCCACTTATACACTTATCTATACATTCTTTCAACACATGCGCTGGGAAAAACATTTCGGAGATTTGCATACTTTTTTATTATTTCTTTAGATTTGCACAATTAGAAAGAACTGTTATATCGTCTAGAAATATTGAAAAGATTGAGAGATTAGGATGTCACAAATGCAGATCTTTATGGAAAAGACGTTTTTGTTTTTGTTTTTGGGTCACACCCAGCAGTGCTCAGGGGTTACTTCTGGCTCCACTCTCAGAAATTACTCCTGGCAGGCTCAGGGGACCACATGGGATGCCGGGATTCGAACCAATGACTTTCTGCATGAAAGGCAAATGCCTTACCTCCATGCTATTTCTCTGGGCCCAGACTTTCTCTTTTTCTTTTCGTAAATTCCCACAAGTTAATGCTGTTAATTTTATCTCTAAAACATCTTTTACACACATTTCTTTTCATTGCCTTTACCTACTGGCATAAATTGTTTTAACTTCCTGAAACTCTGTTCCTTCCAGTCTAGCACAAAGTCCCACCAGAAAAAACAATCTTGAAGACTAATTCAACTTGTCCCTGATCCACTAACTTGTCCCAGATCCATTAACTTGCAACAGAGTCCCACCACTTTGGTTATAAGGGTATTATTACTAATTCCTGAGACGCAAGGGTCTTAAACTTACTTTTAACTCATATCTTCCTAGTTTCCTTTACAGATGATCCTTAAAAATATGATTGTGAATGACACAAGTTCACTTATATACTTACATGTGCTTTATTTTTAACACATACATAAAACAGACTTTAATTTTCCACCTGATTTTGTCATATGAAATACTACGTCATACAATGACATTAACATATGTTTCTTGACTTTATATAATTAGTAAACTTTCCTGTAATAGAATACTACTAATAGTTGAGTTTGGAAAGAAATTTTACACATGGATTTTGGACTGCTGTGGGGGATTCAATGTTTATAATTTTTGACCTGCTTGTGAGTGAACTTTATAATGATTATGCTCCAGTAAACAGGATTATATGTTTTTATTTATTCCCAAAGTTATTTGATATCTTTCTCTACTTTTAGATTTTGCTCCATGCTATTATTTCATCTGAATTATCAGCTTCTCTTTACACAGAGAAACACACATATATAATTACTTGTGAAAATCTGACCTGATGTTGTTCAAAGCGCACCTGAAATAATATTTTTTTAAAGAAATTGTTCATTGAGTTTGAAAAACTTAATGAAATATGGGTAAAATTTATCTCTCTCAACTTAAAAGAAATCTCATCATTGTCACAGAATTTGCTTTTTATCTTTCCTATAATAACTTTCATATTCAAACACTGATATACTTATGTATACAATATTTTTACCCTACAGGATTAGATTCTAGGGATTTAACATTATTCTTAAGAGATATTTAATAAATGTTAAATATGGAGATAACTAAGGAACTAAATTGAGTATACTACTTTATTCTTTGAGATGTTTATGATGTTGAGAACAGCAATTTGAGATAATCAGAATAAGAACTTAAACAAGGTCTGGAAAAAGAACTGGAAAAACAATTTTCACTCAGGTAAGACTTCTATCATATGCATTAAGCCTATCAAGCGTGTCATCTCAAGGAAATGCACTAGAATATTAGGACTCAATTTCAGTAAAAAGATATTCTCTCTTTACCTAAAACTTGATCTAATATTAGTCTGAGAAACTTAAACTCTTCTGGCCTGAGAAGAATATATTTCAATTTTAATAGATCATAAACTATGACAACTGAGAGTATCAAATTAGCCCCAAAGTTAATTACCCTGCAGTATCATAGGGGGGATATGCAGAGAGCTGGCTGGAGAAGGCTGGAGAGGGAGAGAGAGTAGGTGATCAGCTGCGGTTCAAAGTACTGGCAAAAACAGTAGCTACATGACTTGGAAGTTTCTGTCTTCCTTCCATGACCAAGAGAGATGAGTCCATCTCCAATAGCTAAGAGATTCAAGATGAAATGGGGAGGTAGGTGAACAGACAGGTGGACAGTTTAAGAAGGCTCTGGCCCAGAGACTCAGCTCAGCTGACATCTCAATGGAATGATTTGGTAAATCATCATCTATAAAGTAGGAGAACATTGCAAACTAAACAATCAACTCTACTTGAGAAAAACATATTACATCACATATAAGAAAGAATAGCTTTCCAGAACCAAGATTATCTGGGAATACACTTACAGGCACCTCATGAAAAAAATTACAAGCACATAAATCTAAAAGTAGAGACTGTCAGCTCTATAATAGATGATGAAAGATGGGATTAAATGATTCTGAACCTCTGTCTTAATTGGAGAACCTCTGTGACTTAAGAAAGTAAATACTGCCTGGCTCGATTCGGCTTCCCTAATAATATTATGTAAAAGGAATCTCTCACATTGCAAGCCCAGGAAGCCAAATGTGGTATTTATACCATATATCTATCAGCACCTAGGACTTTAATTTTTAAAATTAGCATTGTTAAGAACTGGTAAATTATACAAGAGACTTTATTTGTAGACTATTCCAAATAAAGTTATAAAGTTTGGTCCACTTTAAATATAAAAAAGAAGTTTCCCCTTTACCTCAATAGAGTTGGACTCATTAAGTTTTAAGTTCCTGGAGAAAAAAAAAATGGCCATAATCTTTGAGCATACTGATGATGAAAAAAAATTGGGAAATAGGATTGCATGTCTACAATTGCTTCTTTCTGCCAATACCCAGTTGGCAATATTCAACTAGTAGAATAAGGAGAGTCTGTTGGCCCCTAACAAATATTAGAACAATCTGGAGGACTTATTAGAATATAAATTATCTAGCTTCACTCAGGATTTTTGAATTAGTAGACATTTGGTGGACACAAGAAATTTGAATGTTTTGTTTTTGAGCCATACCTGATGATGCACAGGTGTTACTGCTGGCTCTGAACTCATGAAATATCTAAGTAAACTTTAATTAATATTGAGAGATCAATTACATTAAAATGTTTTCTTCTATATATTTTTTTCAGAAATGCCTAAACTCTCCAGAAGCAAAGTAAAAGATCCTATTTTCTTTAACAGTGGTATATAACTAGGGTATATAAAGTAGTTTTCTATTTTTTTAACATAAAATGAGCATAGTATTCTACCGACTGTATTTCATAGGATCATTGATGTGTATAGTACACTAAGACATTTTATGTACTGAAGTTTTCCCTTTTCTTCAAGAAAATCTCTTATATTTCTTATAATTTTTGAGGAAAGAGAGATGTGCTTAATAAAAAATGTTGTAGAATTAAAATTTGTCAGATTTGAAAGTCAGTGTACTAATTCCTATGGGAATCTAGTTAGGATTCAAAAGGGCTTGTTACTATCCTACCAGTTTTACAATTTTTCTAACAAAAACTAAACTAGATTTTCTCCTTGCATTTGGTGTCAATTTTCTGCAGAGTGCTGCAAAATTTTTTTTGAATCAGAGGCTTTCCCTTAAGGAGTCTCAGAAAATACTTCCCTTGAATTTTTGAGTCTAAAGACTGCAACTCAGTGGCAGATTAAGATACATGAGAGTATTTTCAAACTATTTAGTAGCTTTCTATGTCTCCTGATATCCTTGGGCAACTTTTTTTAATTTCTTTTCTTTTTTTCTGCCTTTTTATTATTAATAATTTTTATTTTGACCAAAGTGGTTTACAAATCATTCACAGCAGTATTTTAGGTACACAGTGACCTTGAATCAGGGGCATTCCCACCACCAATGTTGTCCTCCCTCCACCCCTGTTCCCAGCATGCATCCCATATCCCCAACCCTTGCCCCCTGGGCTGCTAGCATAAGGGGTTCTTTCTGTGTCTAGCTTGTTGTAGATTGGGTATCCATTTTGTTGTAGTTGGTTTTGGATTGGTGTTAAAGTCTGATCACTTTTTTTTCTACTCAATGTTCATATGCCTGTTTGATCTTGGCAACCTTCATTATTTCCCCCTCAATTTGTGAGGCAGAACAAGGTGGTTCAAGTTATGTGGTTCTGTTTGAAGGCAAGAAAAAAAAGTGGGGGCAAAAATTGGGCACTTTCTATGAACTCTTTCCTCATTTTATTAAGTTGTACACCATCATTCAAGGCAATCTCAAATATTTTAAAATAGCATGTTTACTTTGAAAAAGCTCTTACTCATTTTAGCTAAACCAGAGGTCAAGATTGCAGTTGGTGATAGATCTATAACATGGTTTTGCCCTTCTACCTCCTTGCCCATATCCATTACATCTTTTATGGTGTCCCCTTATTTTCAAGTTCACAGTTTCCTACATACACTTGGCTTCTCCACTGTGGAGATGGTTCCAGAATACATCCTTCTTGCTTCCAAGTCTGTACCCATTTTTCTCTAATCTTGATTGCTTAACTATTTTGAAATATTTGTTCTACTGTGTAAAGGGCTTATAATATTCATCTCTTCCAAACATACATGCTTTATATGGTAATTCAAAAATCAGAAAACTTTCATTGAAGTTTTCTAAAGCATTTCCAAACTGTAATTCCATAGACTACATAGGTTAGTGAAAGAGACATTTTTAAGGAAGCTTCCTGCATCCTTCAAATCATAATATTTCTGTCTGATATGCTGAAAGGGTTATGCTTAACAGGAAACAAATGGAAAATATTTTTCTAAAAAAGATATGCTCATATTTTCTTTCTAAAGGATAAATGAGCAGGTAACTTGGCCCTGGGTTGGATAGATCTCAATATTCTTTTTATTGTTTTTTTTATTTTGGGGCCACACCATTGACTCTCAGGAGTTACTTCTGACTATGCACTCAAAAATCATTCCTGGCTTGGGGGACCATATGGAATGCCAGGGGATCAAACTGCTGTCCGTTTTGGGTCAGAACCGTGCAAGGCAAAAAACCTACTGTTGTGCCACCGCTCCAGCCCCTGATCTCAATATTCTTTATTTGTTACCCATCACTATTATTAATGCTAGTATATTTCTCATTAATTAAAACCATTATATTTATGGCTAAGACATTTTAGAGTCTTAACTGTGTATCTAGGTATATAAATAATTTAATAAATAGCTAGTTTTATATAACTAAGACTTTAGACACTGTCTGCATAGGCTAAGGTGTTTAATTCCTATGTAAGGAGAGCTAATTAGTACTAGTGTTTTTGTAATCAAAAAGGACTGGAAGTTAGAGCAAGTGTCTGTGAAACTGAATTTGTTCTATACATACTAGATACATTATGATGGGGTAAAGATTGCTAGAAAACATGCAAAATAGTATAAATCTATCAGAATCCATATTTCTAATAATTAATGTTTGTATATTTTTTTTTCTTCTGGTATTTGGACATTCTAGTCTTTGCTCTGTAGGGAACATACAGAGACGTGGGTTTGCTTACATATTGATTAGACTTCTGGGGAAAAGATCATAATTACTGTGATCATCATGGAAGAGGAAATATCAACCAAGTTAAATTCAAGTTTGGACATTGATGATGTCGTTATAAATCTTTGTTAAGAGACTAGTGTGTTGGCAGGATTTTAGCTCATTTTATAAAATACCGAGTAATATGATTCCAGGATAAAATGGGAGGAGTAGATTTAATTCTACAAGATAGTATCAAATTGTCTTCCAAAGTGTCTGTGGCATTTGAGATAATGCATTGAGTATAAAGTTTCCACTATTCTACGTTCTTGCTAGCATTAGATATTGTCAGTACAGTGTCTGGCTATTCTAATAAGTGTGTAGTATATTCTCCTTGTTTCTCCCTTATTTTTCCTGATAATATATAATGTGAGGTGTATTTTCATATGTTTATTTAACATCTGTACATAATTATAATCCACTTAATGATGTTTAGATCAATAATAAACTATGTATTCAATGATGTTCTTTATGTACAACCATTTAGGGATTTTATTTTGGGAGGGTGGAGAGAGAGGCAGAGGAGAGTGAGTGAGAGGGAGAGAGAAGGAGAAGGAGGGAGAAAGAGAAAGGGAGAGGGAGAGAGAAAAGGAGAGTGAGGGAGAAGAAGGGAGAGAGTAAGGGGAGAGAGAAAGGAGTGAGTGGAAGAGGGAGAGAGGAAGAGAGACTGAGTGAGAGAGGGAAAGGGAGGGAGGGAAGGAGGGAGAGAAGACAAGGGAGAGAAAGAAGAGAGAGGGAAAGAAAAAGGGAGAGGGAGAGGGAGAAAGAAAGGGGAAGGGAGAGAGAAAGGAGTGAGAGGGAGAGAGAGGGAAGAGGGAGAGAGAGAAAGGGTGAGAGGAAAAGGGAGAGGGAGAGAGAAAACAGTAAGAGAGCCATTTAGGTTTTATATAAATGTAATCTATGACTTATAAAGTAATAAATAAAATCACCTAACAATGTATTTCTCAAAACATATATATTTCTTTAATTATTATATAACTATAAATTATTTAGTAATGTATCCATAAGATTTCATGCAATTTTAATGGGGTTGTTGATATGAAAATAATATTTCATATTGTTGTGTTTAAGAATACTTTGCCTAGTTTGGGTAATATTGTATCTTTTCTTTAATAAGAGATTTAACATATTTTCACACATTTTATGTTGTGTTTTCTTATTCTCTTCACATTGTTTTTTACAGAACACACATGTTTAATTTAATTAAGTTCAGTTAATATCTTTTTTTTATTTGCTACCTCTCAATTTTATTTCCTTGGGCTTTAAGTAAAATAATCTATGAGAAATTCATATACTTTAACTGAAAGAAATCAGGCTCTAAACTTACAGTCTGTCAGGCAGAAATATGACTTTGACACAATATTTTTAATAACAGACATAAGCAATAAAGCCATAAAAATGGTATTTAAGCAGCACAGGGTTGGGATAAAAAGCCATCAATAAGAGGATCATCTTTGGCCAGTTCTAAGTTAGCATAATGGAATAATATGGAAAAACAAAAAACAAAGGCATCTTTCAAAGTAAGTCCAATTGAAAGATTGATGGTAATCATTTACATTATTTTAGTAGCCATCTATTATGTACACAACTACACATTCAATAAGGTTCAGATAGATTTCATTTTGCCTAAGATTTAAGGTAAAATGACAGTAGAAATAAAGTTTCAAACCTAAGCCTTCTAATTTGACAAATGTCATGCTCTTTTCCTCATTTCTTCTTGCTACAAATGACAGAAAAGTAATTCTTGAATTAGATGAGTTGAAATTAAATAATGTAGCTATAATATTTTGACTTTGCAAATAATTAATTGATAACATTTGATATGGCCTGATAGATAACTTTTTTGTTAATTTTTTATTGTTAATTAGGAGAACAAAGATGCAAAGAAAGAGGACAAGGTAAAGTTACAGTGGAAGGACAATCACCTATAAACACAATTCTCAGTAGTCCCATTGCTGATATCTTAACTTTGAACTTTCAGCCAAAGAACATTAAGACAAATAAAACAGAACCCATGTATAATTACTTTGTCTCTCAAGTCCCCAGATTGTAGTACATAATATTTCTTAGCAGCACACAAAGCAATCTAAAGCCATAAAACTTATGTAACTCCTTAAACATTGAAGGCAAAGTACTTTTTTACATTTCCATGCACATGCATATCAGTTTAAGTTAACCTCAAAAGTTTAAGTGGGTTGTTTTTCTTTAGGATTAGAGTCAAAGGAGCACAGCTAAAATGGTGTTAGAGTGACAATCATTGTCTGCATAGGCCCACCAAAATATGAGGGACATGGAAAGGGAAAGCCTTGGCCTAAATACAAGGAGACTCTACCCCTGAAGTTTCCTGGTACAAGACCAACTCTAGGCTCCAGGCAAACTAGGTTGTCCAATCCAGGTCATTGTCTGTAGTGCCAATACACTTTTATTTTTCACACAGTCTCTGTTGTTGGTATCATGTTTCTGTATTAAAGATCCTGGTATCTGCATATCCTACACTGTAGTCAGGATGGAGTGGAGAGTCCTCTCGTTTCACCTCACAATTAAAGGGCAATGCAGAGAACCCTGTCCTGTAAGCAGGTCGTTGTTGTCAAGTCTTCTTAGTGTTAAGGGAAGTCTCTTTTGAGCAGGTCGATGTCAGAGCAGTGGGTAGGGTATTCCCCGGTAGAGGCTTGCTTCCAGGTGTTGTTATAAAAAACCTTGGATGTTTCGTAGATAGCTTCCCTGGTTCAGGGGTGAATGGAGGATGCCCATTCTTCTGAGGCCTGTTCCAGGTCATTATATCAATGTTCAGGGCATAAGGTCTCATTGTACTATGAGATTTGTGTGTTCCAATCTCTATTAAATAACAACTTATTTGTATGTATAGTATTTTTCCATTTTAATGTCCCTATACAAACAAGGAACAATGCCATGTGGCATTATCGGTGTATATGGGGGCCATAAGAACAAGTCCAACAATCCCCATGTCATGGTTCAATCATAAGCATTAAACTGAGGGACTCTTCCACCAAAATTCCTTATTGAACAGCTCACAAAGAGAAGACAAGATAAAAAGTGGGTAGAATTGTCACGGTAAAAAAATATTTAGAAAGTGTTATAGCTTCTAAAGAAAATACACATAAAATATTCAAAAGACATATGTGTCCATTTTATGTCTTTTGAAATAGTTGGGGGTTATTAAATCCAATGCATGACTTTGGTCTGTGATTAGAACTGTGTAGTATTGAAGTTAAAAAGGGTAAATGTAGGTACTGATGGGGTGGGAGAATTAAGCAGTAATAATGAGCTTTGTAGGGGTTGCAAAAAGGCAGAATCTGTTGGGGCAGGAGGTCGGTCTTGGTGCCTAACAAGTGAAGAACTGAAGGTAAAGAGGGTTAATTAAGGGGAAAATAACGAATTCAGATTGGAAGATGAAGGAGTAGAAGGGGCTCTGGCATGGGGGAGGAAAATATATCAGAGGGGCTAAATATGTTGTATAGCTGAATTGTTTATGGATTAATCTTGGCAGTCAGAGAGGACCACTGTATAGAAAGTCACATCTACATATACACTGATTGTAGAGACATATTTGAATATTATCCTCCAAATCAAGGGAATTTCATATTTTTTTCTAGAAATAGCCAAGGATTAATAATATTTTTGGGTGTTGAAAATGAATACTAGTAAGAAAAGAACTCCTGAATGGGGCCCAGTATGCATAGGGGAGGAATTTCTCTCCCCCAACCTCCCCCCAGGTCCCGATTTACCAGGCATGGCCCTGAAGACCCTTCTGGCGTGGGGGGGTCTCAGTCCCCTGGACTAAGTGGTCAGCCCAGGGGGCCTATGGCTAGCTGTCCTGCCCAGAACCCCCACCATACCAGCTGAAGAGAAACAGAAGAACTGGCATGTGGAGTCTTCTGGGTACAGCCCCTGCAAAAGGTAACTTTTAATAGTTCATTTACGTTGTCATTTGGCAGTCATGTTAAAAGTGGAACAATTCAAACAAGTTTCTGAAATAACTGAGGAGTACCAACAATGAATATAGATAGAGAATATTTTCATATTCTGTCTTTATGTAAATGCCAGGTCAGGCTGGTTTAAATCCACTGAAGAAGGTTGACTATAGATTTAACTTTACTTTGTGACAAAGTATATTACTGATTAATATCAAAAATTCAAAAGATTTTATAGTTTAAATTTTAGCCACATTTTCATCAATAACTTTATTTCTTTTTAACAATATTTTATTTCTAAAGGGAAATTGTTATTGATTAAAATAGATTTCTTGTGATATTAAATTTAAAATACATCTTCAGACATTATAAGACAAAACTTTTCTAAACTTCTTTATTTAAAATTATTCATAAGTTAATGGAATTCAGTGCTTTAATTGTATAAGTTCTGTTTAACATTCACAGTATAGTTGATTTTCTATTTTCTCATTATTTATGCAACTGAAATAATGGGCTAATATCCAAATTCAATCCCTGGCATCCCATATGGTCCCCTGGGCCTGTTAGGAGTGAGTTCAGAGTACAGAAACAGAAGTAATGCCTCAGCACCACTGGGTGTGGCAGCAAACAGACAAACAAATAATTGGATACCAGCAGCTAAAAGCAATAGAAGAGACAAAATATAGATAATTTTAAAATTCTATATTCAAATTTTACTTGAGCTCAGAATTTGTTATGATGACTTTAGAGGAATTATATTGTCTTTGTAATTACAATATATATAACATATGTACAATATATATACTATATATATGCATATATATATATATATTGGTTTGATGGCTCTTGAGATTACATCTAGAGGTGCTGAAGTTATTCTTGACTCTGCACTCAGGAATTTCCCCAGGGAAGTGCTTGGGGCACCATATGGCCTGCCAGAGATAGAACCCTGGCCAGCTGTGTGGAAGGCAATTACTCTCTATAGCACTTTCTCTGCGGCCCTAAAGTAATCACAATATGTTACACATATATCTTATACGTATTAGGCTCTTTGGTTTGTTTTTATGAATAAGTTCAGAGATAACAGTGACACTAAAGTTAAGTATCATTTCTCGATGAGCAAGAAAACTCTAAAAATAATTCTCATAAATCCCAGATGAGAAGTCAAAGTTATGTCCATAAATCTCAGAAGGAATGAAGGCCTGAAAGTTGACTAATCTGAATCATCACTGCAAAAACTGCCACATCTGCAAAACGATGGTTAAGTGTGCTCTAGGATACTGTGCCATTACTCTGAAAATTCAGATGGATCTCTTTCTGATCTCAAATTCTAATGGTCCATTTGGAATCAGAACTCTGGAGTCTAAAAATCTATTTGCAATGCTGACATTTCTCTTAGCAGACAAGGAACAACTTGAAATTTAACTTTGATTTAAGACTGTATTTAATGTCTAATGGCGTATCATCACTGGCTTCTACTGACCACGTTGCCTTTTGGAAAGTGAGATCATTGATGTATAACTTATGTAACACTGAATTTGCTTCTGAAAGAAAAAAACTTGTAAAAATATTAAAAGATTAAAACAATCTGCAGGTATATGATAAAATTCCCCTTTAACATATATATAGTCTTGTTATAAATCACTTGTGTCAGCACTATTGAAACATTTTGGCGGCTCTTAACTATTAAGAGCCTTGCTGGCAGAAGGATGTCTCTGTGGATTTATTTCTACAACAAGAAAAATAAAAACAAATATTCAAATGTAATTAAGGCCAAATAAAAATCATAGCAACATAATCCACTGTTAAAGCAAAGACAGTGCTCTAAGTGAAAAAAGATATTTGTAAACCACACATCATAAAAGGGTAGATGTCTAAAAATATAAACAACTAAATAACATACAGTCTTATTTTTAAAATAAGAGGGAGCTCAACATTGGCATTTCACCAAAATGATAGATATACAGATGAACAACTGACCCATAAAATGAAGCTCTACATTAATAATATATAGGGAAATGCATGTCAAAATTATAATGAGATTTCACTGGCTAGAAAGGCTATATAAAAAAAATCAAGAAATAGTAAGATTGACAGATTGACCAAGAAACTGAGGCAGACAGATAGTGGGATGGTCCTCTTTGGGACTCAGAAGAGACATTGTTACCCCAAGTCACAGTACCCCAAGAAGAGATTGGCCACTCTACTTCCCTCTCAAGCCAAATTGCTTCCAGTCAGTGAACTACACCACAACACACACACACACACACACACACACACACACACACACCACCACCACCACCACCACACCGGAAAGATAATAATGGTAAAACAACACAGATCCTTACCATGCTTAATCCATAAAGATGGTAGTTCTGAAAACTCAAATACTATTAGCCATCACCATATTCTCTCTAATAAGGACTTTAGTGAGAAAATGTTGGAGATGTTCGAAGAACTCAACAAAACCAGGGGGAAAACAGCCAATAAGACTCAAAAGAATATGAGAATAGAAAAGAGAAAACTTCAAACATAAATGAAAGAACAAAAAAAAAAAAAAAAGCAGGCAAAATGACTGAAACCCAACTACAAACACGTTTGTAATAATGGTGCTTAAATAAATATGTTAATATAAATAAATTTAAATAAAATAATTTAAAAAAAAAAGAAAAAGTAGGCAAGATGAAAATTCACTGGAAGACCTCACCAACAGAAGAAAAGCTGCTGAAGAGAATCAGTGATCTCAAGAAAGAGTTCCAGACAACAGTAGAAGCTGGAAAGGAATTTTAACATAAATTAATGGAAAATAAAAAATATTCTGAAAATGAAAGAACAGGTGACAATAAAACTTTAGGATAAATTCAAGAGGAACAACATAAGAATTATAGGGGCCCCAGAAAACTAATAAGAAAATGCCTATGAAAAGCTAGTTAAAGCCATTGCTGTGAAGTTGCCAGAGCTGAATATTATATGCACCCACATCCTGTATGCCAAAAAAAATCAAGGCTAAAAAAGACCAGAATAAAAACAACTCAAGGCTCACTCTTGTCACAAAGATGAAAACCATAAAAGATAGAATACTGAAAGGAGTATATAGTACTGAGAAGATACAATACTGAAAATGGCAAGATAACGAAAAGAAATGATATATAAAAGAACATCCTTACGTTTTAGAGCAGATTCATCACAACCAACCCTTTGGCTCTACCTTTTGGGGCATGGCAGATCACCTCTGTTGACGTGTGATCAATCGCCTGCATGGCTCTTTGGGGGCGGAGTCGGTACTGGTACAGTGGTGGGTCAGGATATAGCCAATGTAGAAGTGCTTGCATTGGGGATTAAGCTCCGCCCCTCCTTTTCAGAAGACATGTGGTTCAATAGTATCCTTAGGGTCTTCTCAAGTCCTTGTTCAGTATCCCTGATCGAAGGTCCATATGTAATGATCCAAACCCCTTATTTTCACTCAGGGAAAGCAATTCTAGAGCAATGAAGGTTCTCTGCAGGAAATAATACAAACAAAGCCAAGAGTGAAATACGTGTAGCCTAGTAACAATAGAGAACTGTCATTTTGCATCTTACATCTGGCTGAAAAGGGTTCAATCCACAGCATCCTAAATGGTTCCATAAGCATCATTCATTAGGAATTTAGTTATTTTCTTTTCTCAAGTTCCATATAGCTTATCCTCTAATGTTGTTTTTTTCAAGTATCAATTTCCTGTCCTAAAGAATTTACAGTTTTTTTTTTCTATGTCAAAGTTAAAAATTGATGTTTAAAGACTCAGTTTAATTATTTTGGAATTAACTTGAAAATTTTTATTTTTTTATTTTAATTTTTGGTGGTCGCTGATTACTACTAGCTCTGCACTGAGGAATTACTCTTAATGTTACACAGAGGATGATATGGAACACCAGTGATCAATTCCAGGTTGGCGACATTCCTGGAAAGCACCTAATCTACTGTACTATCTCTTCAGCACCCAAACTTAAAAGATTTTAAAGAGAGAAACATAACTTTAGGTAGTTATGACATATAGTCCCATGTTTTAGTAATGGAAGAATGAAAATAAAATTAAATATACATGTCAAGTTCACTTTGTTTTTTATCACCAGTACCTGTGTAGATAGTTAACAGTTTCTTAATAAAGGGGACCTCGAAATCAGTTTGGATATTAAGTCAAGAATGAGAGAGATAATAATAAGGAGGACACAATTTTATTAATGGTATTTTACTCTGAGGTAATTTTAAATTGTTAAATATTAAAGTATTAAATAGCTCTAGAAAAGAATTTAAAGTACTCCTTAGAGTAGGTCCTGAGCATCCCACGTATGGCCCACAAGTAAGTAAATCAAACATATTGATTATGTATAAAAAAAGAAAATTAAGATGATTTTATGAAAGATAAAGTTTCTTTTCTCTCATAGTCAAACAATAGGTGAAATATATATAAAGGAAAAATAAGATGATTTCATGAAATATAAAGTTCTTTTCTTTCATATTTTTCTTCCAATAAATTTGTGATAAAACTATTAATGTCTTCAGTAAATTTTCATTGTAATGTTATCATATTTAGTTTATTTTGTCAGTACCTAGAATTCCCATTTATTCTCTTGGCAATTCAATATTTGTCTCTTTTTTTAATTTTTTTTGTTTGTTTTTGGGTCACACCCGGCAGCACTCAGGAGTTACTCCTGGCTCTACGCTCAGAAATCACTCCTGGCAGGCTCAGGGGGACCATATGGGATACTGGGATTCAAACCACTGACCTTCTGCATGCAAGGCAAATACCTTACCTCCATGGTATCTCTCTTGCCCCACAATATTTGTCTCTTAAGCTCAGTCACAATACTCTCTACTGTGATGCTCTATCCAGGTCATTTATTATTATTATTATTATTATTATTATTATTATTATTATTATTATTATTAATTATTTTGATTTTGGGGCCACATCTAAAACTCCTGGCTCAGAGGTTACTCCTGGCTATGCACTCCGAATCAGTCCTGGCTTGGGGACCATATGGGACGCTGGGAATTGAACTCAGTTCCATCCTGAATCAGCTGTGTGAAACACAGAAGCCCTATTGCTGCACTTTTGCTCCAACCCCCGGGGCATTTGATTTTTTATCTGGAATTTTTTACTATCTTTGATATATCTTCCTTCTTATAAATACTTATTTATGTTTTTAAAAAATCATTTACTAAGATGGATATTTACCTGAATATGATTTATAGAAGCCAATCTGGGCTAAGAACTAGCAACACAAAGATGAAACTGTCAGCAAGTTAATCCTCCATGAGGATAAAGAGCGATAAGTGAGAATTCTTGATTTCATTATAAGAAAATATATTACAGAGTAAATACTTGATAGAGGATAGGGAACAATTTTACATTTTCTGTCACTCCATCCTTCAAGATATGTGGGGACACAATAAATAAAATAAAGCAGATGAAATTTAGTTAAATTATAACTCCTGGGTGTAGCTTTGTGTAAATTCAACAAAATATCCTGTGGGAAGAATTTCAGAATCTGTTAATCAATTACAAAAATTTATTTGTAGTCTGATCAAAACATGTTTTTCAGTTTCCAGCCCTTTTGATTTTTGGTGTAGATATTTTCTAATCGATCTTTCAAGGTTGGTTAGTTTGAACATAAATTGCATAATAAGAAAAGACTGAGAAAGAAGCCCAGCTCACTGCTTGTCTAGACAGAAGATCTATTTGCCTTTATAGAGAAAATAGAAATGGAATGGGTTTTTGCTCCATTTACTCAACAGTGGTAAATTCATTGAGGTTTACTTCAGGTCAAATTTAGGAAATGGTCAAAGTTCTGTGCCCACAGTAAATATTTAATAAATTCTTAGTAAGTGGATGCCCTGAAGGCTTGTGCCCCCTAGTGAGATCATGGATTATAATTTATTAAAAGGCTATCAGTCTTCTAAACTCTCTGGTTCAGTGCTGGGAACGGTTGGAGAAACATTTAAATCTGCTCTAAAGACTCATGAAGGGCATGTTTAATCATACTGGTGTAAGAATTAGTTTTGTACTTTAGAAAGCTATCTGCATACATATCATACATGCTTGAAAGTTCAGATTTGTGTAAGGTACAAAGTTGTGAGATCTAGCAAGGTTTTATAATCACCAATATTAATCTGTCAATGGTTATATGGGGATGCTATGAGGGTAGATGATAAGAAGTAAAATGATTGCCTAACCACAGACATGTCCATATATGGCTTATTTTACAGATCTCTTTTCTCTATCCTGGAATCATAGAGATTGCATAAAAGAAATTCACTTTGTATTCCTCAATTTTTAAAATTGTCATAAAATGGATGCAATATATAAATATTATGTAAAATATATTGTGCAAGGCATTGCAAATGGAAGATGATTTTACATTGTGACATGATTTTTCTGAACATAAAATTAAGATTAAATAAACAGAGTTACTGCCATAGGAAATTTGTGTATTGAAAAGGATAGGAAAAAAAGACCTAGAAAAAATACAACATTTCTAAGTGATAAGTGTGGACACTTAACTAAACATGAGTGAGGTTAGTGACTTCATTTATTTATCAGTCTATAACAGTTTATAAATTTATGTCAGTGAATATAAAGCCACTAAACAAGTAGTTTTGATAGTATAGTCTCCTATAGTATTTTAGATTGTATATACTAGATACTAGGCCTTAAAACATCTGAGTGAAAGGAGCTGGAAAGATTGCACATGGCTAAGGAGCTTGACTTCCTTACAGCTAACCCCAGTTCTACTTCTCCCCCAGTACCACATATAGTTCCCAAAGTCATGACTAGGAGTAACATCTGAGCACAGAGCTAAGAGTATGCCCTAAGTATCTATGGGTGTAATTCCCAAAATAAAAAGAATAATAAGAAATTTGACATTAGAAGAAACACAGTACATATGGTAAGAGTGCAAGCTGTACATTGTTGCTTTATATAAAGAGCATTCTCCTTACAGTGGTAGTTCTTACATATTTTTGAGATTGGAAGAGGTCACTCTTGAGAGTTATGTGGAAGAACAAATAAAATTTGTTCAATTTTTACAAATGGAAAATAAAGTGGTAAAGGAATGAGATGAAGGAGCATGCTTGGTTGGTTAAACTAACAAGCAATGGAAAGTGATGTTAGTTAACTAAACAAAAAGACAGTCCCAGGAAGTCTAAAGAACTAAATTTAAAAAACTAAACTCAGGGGCCAGGATGATCGTATAGTAGGTAAGGTGTTTGCTTTGCCCACGACTGACCCTTGTTCCCTCTGTGTCATATAAACTGTTGACTATATGTTCGATCCCATATGGTCCCCTGAGTCTGCTAAAAGTGATTCCTGAATGCAGAGCCAGAAGTAACCCCTGAGCACAGCCAGGTTTCACAAAAAACAAATAAACAAAATTTTCCTCACATGATCTTGGCTTTCTCTCAAATTTGAAAGTACTTTGGCAGATGGTTTTGAAGCTACTTCTATTCTCTATTTAGTGAAATGCAATAGTGACTCTGCAAGCTACATTTCTCCCTTACCCATTGGGGATCCTTGAGTTTCCTCATAGTGGACAAAAGGAAAGACTAGGAATCTAGAGAAGACTACCTGTTAATTTCATCTGCTTATAGTCACCCTCAAACAGCTGCTCATCATGAAAGTGTCATATATTTCAGTCTTGATTCCACCTTCCCCATACTCAAAATATGAACTCATCACTACTCATTTTCTGCCTCGATATGCTATTAGCCAGAATTCCCACATAAGTAATCTGAGAATTAACTCAATAGGATTTAATTCATTTTAGTTATTAAAGCCCCCAAGTAGTCACACATTTCCTTCAGAAATATGTGAATCTTAGTTCAATAGGGCTTTTGCACTAAGCTTCCAGTTTCTACTAATCTTAATCTCTTGACTTCTTGACCCAACCACAAGGCTGGCAGATTCATCTCATTGTTTTGATGCCTCTATTACTTCAGTTGGTCCTTTGCCTTTTAAATCTCAAATACCTGTTTAATTATATTCTTATATAATATTCTACTAACAAAATAAGCAGAATTTTGTTTTTTGTTGAATTTTGAGTTCTGAATAACTTAGAGTCCAGAAAAACAAATGTCCTCTATAGTATATAAGTATAAACAATATATAAAATATAAACAATATAATTGTTTATATAAAATATATAAACAATATAGTGATTTAGAAGCATAAAGTAGGATAGCAAACCTTGAAAAAGTTGAAGTTGGAGAGTTTAAAAAAATAAGATAATGGAGGTATGTCTTATTCCTATGTTTATATTAGCAGTGGAGAGCTATTAAAAATTTCTAAATAGAGAATTGAAAGATTTTTATAATTTATTGTGGAATAAAGTGAGGGAACCTGAATTTCTAGAGTAGTAGGGGAATATGGCATCAGTACCAGAATTGCTGAAACAAAAATATAACTGATCACATTACCAAAAGACCATTTATTAAAAAAGTGAATACATTTTTAGGAGAAGCAGATTTAAGGGTTAAGATGAAATAATTTTAGAATCATTGAATTTAAAGTGTATGTTGACCACTTTGGTGTATATTTCTAAGAATTAAGTATATATTTACTCTTTTTTATTGTTTCTGGGCATACCTGGTGGTGTTCAGGGTTTATTCCTCTCTGTGTTCTCAGGGTTGACTGCTGTATGACTCAGGGGACCTTAGGTGGTATCAGGGATCAAATCCAGGTCTGATGCCTAAAAGGCATGCTCCCTACTCACTATACTATCAGTTTGGCCCAGGGGAGGTGTAAATTTCTGTAATAAATTCAGTTGAACTTTAAGAGAGTTAAAACAATCTATTAAAATGACACAAAATAGACATATTCTGCCATCTATCATGGCACTATGATAGTAAGCTGAAGTATCATCCACACAGGTCAGTACTCTTGGACTGAATCTGGGTTGAAAAGTACTTCCTAGCCTTTGAGGAGAAAAAAGAGAGCAGAGAAGAGAATGTAATGAAAACATGTTGAAATTCAAGAGAGCCAAATGAGTAGATGAAATAAAAAGGGTTGGGATCAGAAAACACTGGGAAAGAAGTCAAACTTTTACACCCGAAGTAAATGAAACAGAGCCAAAATAAGACTGGAAACCACTCACTGGATTTTGCAATTGGTGGGTAACTGCTGACCTTAGAGAATACATATTCACCAGAGTAGGGGTGCAAAAGTCAGTGGGTAGAAGACTAAATGGTAACTAAGCAAGAAACTACTGTTTCTGGGAGAGAAGTTACAAGGGGAAAATAGAGTTCAAGCAGTGTAAATGGGAGTTTTCTGGTTCTATTTGCTTTGAACAGTGAGCAAATTAAACTTGGTGATCTGTTAAGAAGAAGTAGGTTAAGAGGAAATTGCTGAAGACAAACAAGAAATGCAAACAAATATGTGGGTAGGATTTAAGTCAGGCAGGAAAATGGAGTAGAGTTCTCTTTTTTTTCCCTACTGTGTGATAGGGAAAGAATCTAAGGATGGACAAGGAGAAGGCAATTTTGTAGCTAGGAAGTGTTATGTATTTTCTAAAACTGCAGTTTGGGGACTAAGTGGCTAGTAGTCAAGGTATAGACATTGTAAGATTTGTGTAGAAGGAGAGATAAGGATAATGAAAGCAGGAAGCATTTTCAGAGAAATTTTAGAGAATAGTTGAATTGATCTATTTAAATGTTAATTTCATGTCTCAGTGAAAACTATCTTTGTGTGTTTAAAGTAGAAAGTTTTTAAAATTCACCAGTTACAAGATAGCATGGTAGTTGCAGAAGTAAATATATTCTTACTATAGAATTCAGCAATCCCTTGGTATTTACTAAAGAAGTTGCACATTTATAATCACATAAAACCTACTCATAAAGTGCTTATTGAGTACTTCATAATTCTCAAAACTTGATGTAATGTAAGTGTCTTTGATTAAGAGATAACTATTGTATGTTCAGGCAATGGGACTACAGAAGCAAATGTAAAGTACTTAAATCAGTAAAGCATCATGTTATGAAGTGATGTGGAAACTGAAATACATAATAGCAGTGGGAAAAAAAGTTTAAAAGGATCCGACTGTATTCCAGTTATAAAAATTTTGAAGATGCCAAAAGTAATGATAGTAAAAGCAACAATGGGTTTTAGGTACTAGAGATAAATATACAGTTACAAAAATATGTCACATAGTTGTCAAAACTCAGAGACTAGATACCAAGAATATATTCTAATATAAACTATAAATTTTGGTTAACGATGGGTCATTACATACCCAATTAATACAACAAATGTGTCACTCTTCTGAAAGAGTTAATCATAGAGAGATTATACATTTATATGGTTCGGGAATATTTGAAAAGTCTTTGTATTTCCTACTCAAATTAGTTGTGAACTAAAAACTGCTGTAACAAATTAAAGGAAAAAGTTTTAAATGTCCACCAGACAAGATCTAAAAACAGATGTGCTCTTGATTTTCTTCCTAAATTAAAGTTAAGCTGAGACTGAATATTTAAGTCCCTATAGAAAATAAAATCTCCCTGCTTAAAACTTATGCTGATACAGCACTCCTTTTCAAAGGAATAACTTTGTCAATCTCAGGATTGACTCATAGTTGTGAAGAGACTTGATGTAGAAAGCTTTAGTCAAATGTGAAATAACTGTGTCAATCAGATTACTTCTACTGGAATTTTAAATTCTGAAAAATGAAGTAAACATTTTCTCTGAAGGACAGTAAAAGTTGATTGCACAATCTTAGAGAAGCAAAGAAACAAGCAGATTGCAGTTGTGAAAACTTTAATGTTGGTTTAAGCAGAGATATTGGGGGCAACTATGATAGCGTAAGTAGTGTAAGCAGTACCTTAATGCTATACTGGAATTTTGTTAATGGGCATACACATGAACTCCTATTGCTAACAAAACAAATCACTTGGTTATCTCTGTTCTCATTCTCTTTGCTAAAACAAAATCACATAAACCTGTCATCAGAATTTTTCAAATCAGGATTCATGTTTGATCTAGTTTCTTTACCTTGCACCTGAGATTTCTGGATGAAAGTGTTATTTCATAGAGTTTTTTCTTTTTTGGGGGTTCATACCCAGGAGTGCCCAGGAGTTACTCCTGGCTCTGTGCTCAGAAATCACTCCTGGCATGCTTGAGGGACCATATGGGATGCCAAGGATCGAACCCAGCTCCTCTCAGGTCGGCCACAAGAAAAGCAAATGCCCTTCTGCTGTGCTATCTCTCTAGCCCCATTATTTCATAGCTTATTTCATAAAAGACCCTGTTCATAAACAAAAAAATTCAAGTGGGTATAATTTGATTACCCTAGATAATGTAAAAGAGGAGAGGAAAAGAAGAGGCAGACTGGAGATAATAAGGGAAAGGATCAGGGACTTGGGCACATCGACAATTTAGATGTGTGGTATATCTGTATATCTAAACTACAGAGCTGACACTAAAAGCATGAGATCCAAATTGCAGAAAAACTTTAAAACGTGCCTCTCAGGCACTAGAGAGATAGTACAGTGGGTGGGTAGAGTGCTTGCTTTTCATGTAGTCAACCCAAGCTTGATCCACTGCATACATATGATCCCCAGTATACCACCAAGAACTAATTTTTGACTCAGGAATGACTCGTTGCTAGGAATGATCTCTAAGAATTGAAAGGTGTAGGCAAAAAAAAAAAAAAAATGTGCCTTTCAATTAGGCAGCCTGAGGGATAGGAAGCAAATCTGTTTACTAGGAGGAGAGAAGTTGACACTGGTTGTAGAATTGCAACTTATGTAAGTTTAAAAATCATGGTGCCCTAATAAAGAACTTCATTAACTACATTTGCTTAATATGAATTATCTAAAAAAGCAAAGATATCTTTGAAAATGTCAACTGAATTCAATATAACTGCTAGAGTATAGATAGTTCAAAAGTTTAAGCAACATAATGGAGAGAATCAATATTGCTAAGGTAAGAGAGAAGAATGAGTAAGAAAGATTCCAAGCCAGCATACAGCTGCTAAGTTTGACAAAGTTATTTTGAGTTGGAAGATCTTGAAAAATTTGTAGGATCATCCCCGGCTGAAAAAGACAGGGTAGACAAAATATTGAGATTAATTAATGACTGTGGTACATGATAATTATCTGAAAAGAGCAAATATCATTCTTAAAAACAATAGAAGTGTAAAAGAATGTTTTTTTCAAATCTACAAGTCGTTTGACTTTTTTTTTTGGTGTTTGTTTTGTTTTGTTTTTGGGTCACACTCGGCAGCGCTCAGGGGTTACTTCTAGCTTTACTCTCAGAAATCATCCTGGCAGGCTCTGGAGACCATATGGGATGCTGAGATTTGAACCACCATCCTTCTGCATGTAAGGCAAACCCCTTAGCTCCATGCTATCTCTCCAGCCCCTAGTTGGTTATGTTTATAGCACATCTTTAGTCAAAAGTGTATCAGAACTATATAAGAAACCATCTCAAATCTTTATAGTTTAAGTATTAATTGATTACTATTTACCATGAGTCTGTGGGTTGCAATGGGTTACTTCACTAAGCTGGCTGCAGTTTGTTCATGTAATGAGGGCTCACTCATCAGTCTGTGATTACCAACCAGCGCTGAACCTGGAGCTGATTGACTGATCTATGATGGTCTCAGATCAGATGATTTGTCTCTGTTTTGTGTGAATTTTCATTTCCCACGACCTTTGTATGGGCTATTTTTGTGTGTGGGGGGGGGCACAGACATTGTTCTAAAAGAAAGAAAAAGAACACACACAACTGGTTCTTGAGCACCTTACAGGAAATCAACACACTATCACAAGGTAAAGCAACTTTGCTAGGTTGTGCAGTTGTAGGAAAAGGGAAACTCAGTAGGTGCTGCATAGTTATAGGGCAAAGTCTACAGAGATAAAGAATTGGGAATGTTATGCTGCTGTAAATTTCTATCACCGTGTATAAATTAGAAATGGAAGAGACATCTAACAGTGGCATGAGTTATGTCAGATGTTTATAGTACCCCGAGTTTTTTTTTTTTTAAAGAGGGAAGAAATATGAACTGGTGAGTCAATAGCTTCTAAGAAGGTTCAGATGTGTAACAGCGATAGATTCTATTTCTTACTTTAGGAAAATAACTCTGGCATTAATAAAGAGGATAGATTGGAAGGATCAGACCTTTGCCCTGTAAACAAATACTTGACTGGAATGCTACATAGTTATCTACTTATTTATATCCCATCTCATTCCAAAAGAGAATGAAGCTGCAAATCTTTCATATTATCTATCAAAGTTTTTATGTATTTATTCTATGTCTGTTTCTAAAAAGAATTTGAAGTAGTTGGACTTGAATACTGTCCAAAAGAAGACAGACGCTGGAAAGATGTGATCTGTCTTAAGTGAGTCACTAATAAGTAAAGCCTCAGAGGTACTAGCCAAAAATTACTGAAGGTGAAATAAACAGAAGTGAATTTAGTTCTTTAGCAATGCACGGAGCTCTTAATTTAGATCTTTAATTCCATAGTGGCTGAAGAGAAAGAAAGTTATGGCGGCCAAGGAGAGTTCAAAAAGAATATTTACCATTCCAGTCATCTGTGGAAACATTGCAATAATTTGTGCTTTGCAGACCCAGAAATAGGTTGGTAAAACTGAGAGCCTGCTTGTAGAACAAAGTTGAAATAACTAAAAAGACCCTTAGAGACTAAACATGGGACTGGCAAAGTTAGTTTCTATTTTGCTTTTACCCCTGTCTGCATATAAAAGGGAAAGAAGTAGAAGGGAAAATTAGAAGCACTAAAATTATTATAGAAGGTGCTTCTTGGAGCTCAATAAGTTTTGTTTTCAGTAACTAGAAGAAAACATTTATTTTAATGGATTTATTTTCAAGCATATTTTATTTATTTTCTTTACATGGACTTTAAGTACTATACAACCTTGAGAGTAAGACTTAACCCCTCAAAACATGTATATCTCACCTTACCCACTACCAAAGTTGTAATGCCATCACATTATTAAAATGATCACCTCTATCTACTTCTAGCTTTCTTTCACGTTTTCTCTGGCAAACACTATAATTTTTATAATCTAAGAGTTATTTCCTTCCTTTTTTCCTTCCTCCCTCCCTCCTCCCTCCCTCCCTTCCTCCCTCCCTCCCTCCCTCCCTCCCTCCCTCCCTCCCTCCCTCCCTCTCTCCCTCCCTTCCTTCCTTCCTTCCTTCCTTCCTTCCTTCCTTCCTTCCTTCCTTCCTTCCTTCCTTCCTTCCTTCCTTCCTTCCTTCCTTCCTTCCTTCCTTCCTTCCTTCTTCCTTCCTTCCCTCCCATACCCAGTTCTTAGGGCTAACTTCTGGCTCTATGCTTAGGGTTCACTTCTTGCAAAGAATCACATAGGGTGTTTGGATCAAACCCAGGTCAGCAGCATGCAAGGTAAGCACCTTACCTGTTGTACTCTATCTCCAGTCCCTTATGGTCTTTCATTATACTTTCTAAACTTATTTGTTGTTTAAAAATGTCACTGGGATTTTAGTAAGGATTCTGGTGAATCTGTAAATTATGGGAGGTAAAAATAAACATTTTAACTATGTTAATAATTCAACTGCATGATCTTGGTGTTATCTTCTTATTTCCATTATGTCTATTTTTAACAGTATCTTCTCATTTTTAGGATGCATTTTGTTTACCTGCTTTCTTTAGCATGTTTGCTGATATTTCATATTTTTAATGGATTTTTCCCTTTAATTTCTCTCCTTTATTTGGAGGGGTGGAGGTCCGCACATGTAACAGTGCTCTGGAATTGCTCCTGGTGATGTTATAGTGACCAGATGAGATGCCAAGGATAGAACCTCTTTACTATCTTTCTGGCCCTTTTATTTAAGCTTATGTTTTATTTAATTTATTGTTAATTGTGTGGGGGCATTCCCAGTGGTGCATAGAAAATACTCCTGTTCTGTGCTCAGGAGTGACACCTGGTGGCTCTTGGAAGACCATATTTATGCGATGTAGTAGAACCTGGATTGAGGTTAGGGGATAAATGGTATAGAGAGGTAGGGTGTTTCATTTGCATGCAGCCAAAATAAGTTTGATCCCCAGAATCCCACGTAGTATACTCCAAATACAGCCACAAGGAATTTCAGAGTGCAAAGCCAAGAGTAACTTTGAGCACTGTTGGCTGTGGCCCCAAGACAAAACAAACAAAACAAAAGAGAACCTAGGTCAAAACCCTGAAAGCAAGCAGATTAACCCCTATACTACCACACTGATCTTCCTAATTCATTGTTTAAGCATAGTTAATTATGCATAGTAAATTTTACTCTGTAATATATGGCATTTATGGCACTCACTTATAATTTCTAGTAAACTTATGTGGTATTTAGAATTTTCAATGTAATATTATTATGTCATCTGCATATTATAGTTTTATTCTTCTAGTTAGTTTTCCAGATGTACTAATTTATTTTTATAACTATTCTAGCCAAGACTTGCAAAACCATATTGAGCTGTGGTGGATAGAGTAGATAGCCTTCTCTATTTTCTGGCTTTAGAGAAAAGCTTTCAATTTTTCTCCAATGACTGTAATTTTAACCTTGGGCTTGCATTGATCTGTGCTTTGTTGAGATATATTCCTTTGATTCCAAAATTTGTGTAGCATTTTTCCTTCAATTTGAACAGGTACATGAACTTAAAAAACTATATTAATAGTTTTAGACATATAATATTCCAAACTCACAGCCCTAACAGAATATTAGTATCTCTCTGCCAATGTTTCATGGCCACTCTTATCACACCACTTCACCATTTTGTAGACCCAGCTCTAAAGTCTGATTTTATTGAGAATTTTTATCATAAGTAAATATTAAATCTTGCCAAATGCTTTGTAAGCACATAGTTTTTATGTTTTCTTTTTGGTTGTTGATTATGTTAATATTTTCATGCTGAAGCATTTCTGTGTCTTTGTAATAAATTCCATTTGATCATGTTGAATGAGTCTTTTGATATACTAGGAATTTAATGTATCATTATTTTGTTGAGGAATTTTGCATCTCTGGTCATCAGAGATTTTTGACCTACAGTTTTCTGTTTTTGTTTTTTAGTTTTTTTTTTTAGCTTGGAGAACCAAAGTATTGTTGTCCTTCTATTATATGTTTAGAAGCCCCTACCTAATATTTCCTGATTATTTTGGGGAAGAGTTTGGGGAGGATAGGTAGGTATTATGTGTTTGGGGTTTTTTTTTTTTTTTTTTTTTTTGAAATTTTGGTGTAATTCACTAGTGTAGCTAACTGTTTCTTTTTTGGGGGGGGAGGTTTGTGGCCACACCCATTTGATGCTCAAGGGTTACTCCTGGCTAAGCGCTCAGAAATTGCCCCTGGCTTGGGGGGACTATATGGGACGCTGGGGGATTGAACCACGGTCCTTCCTTGGCTAGAGCTTGCAAGGCAGATACCTTCCCTCTAGTGCCACCTCGCCGGCCCCAGCTAACTGTTTCTGAGATTTGTTCTCAAGTAGATTTTTGGCTACTCTTTTGATTTCTGTACTTGTTATTGATCTATTCAAACTATATTTTTCTTGATTTAGGTTGTATGATTCTAAAAATTTATTCATTTCTTTTTATTGTTGTGTTTGTTTATATTTCAGAAATCATAATATTCTCATAACCCTTTGTGTTTTTAAGAATCTGTTAAAATTTCACCTCTTTCTTTTGGGGGGGACAGTGCCTGAGGTTGAACTCAGAGCCCATACCTATGAGAGCTGCTGCACTCTACCTCTGAGTCCTATGCATTAGACTTGGACTTCATTTTTGCAGGCTTGATTTTTATTATCATTGCCCTATATTTTCTCATAATTCACACAAAGTTTTTATAATATTTTTATTCTTTCAATAAAGTTAGTTCATAATTTTACTCATCTTTCATATTATATTTTTGGTTTCTATCTTAATTCCATTCTAATATTTATTTTGATTTTGATTTTATTTTTAAATCTTCGATTTTTATCTTTTTTTTTTTTTTTTGGTTTTTGGGCCATACCCGGCGGTGCTCAGGGATTACTCCTGGCTGTCTGCTCAGAAATAGCTCCTGGCAGGCACGGGGGACCATATGGGACACCGGGATTCGAACCAACCACCTTAGGTCCTGGATCAGCTGCTTGCAAGGCAAACACCACTGTGCTATCTCTCCAGGCCCGATTTTTATCTATTTTAACTTTTGATTTTATCTTTAAATGTTAACTGCAAAACACTGATATATTCTGGATTTTTTAATTATGGGTTTCCATTACCCAAACACTTGGTTCTTCTTAGCTAGATGTTAACACATAAAATTCTTTAATTCAAGACATTCCTGGAGCACTTGTAACACTGTTATGTGAATATAAAGTTTATCAGTATTTTCCCAAATGGGTGATATTGCCAATGTTCTCAGAGTGGAGGGAGGCCACGGAGAGATAAAAGAGAGAGAGCTGTAGTCATCTGGGGTGCATCAGAGGGAGTTTCATGATTTGTTTCACTTAAGCACCATAGGTTTCCAATAATAATTATTTTTCAGAAAAGAGGGTGGTAGGTCAACTATATGATTTAGTTGCCTATCTTCATTTGCAAAAATTGATATTAATAGCATGAGTAATACAACTTTTCCACTTCTTGGTTCTGACCTAGGTTGTGCTTGTCAGCCCAGAATATTTGTTAATAATAACCCCCTCAAAAAAGATTTGGATCATACTAATTTATTCCAAAATGATTTTGTGTTTGTGTGCGTGTTATAAATCATGGACATTCTATTACACAATCTTTTTTTCAAGCTGAAATGTAGAATTTCATGATGTTAGGCTTAATAAAATGTGTGGGTTATTTTTTCATGTGTGTGTGTGGGAGGTAGGGTAACCATATTTTTCTCCTAGAAGAATTGACTGGTCTTGTGAAGATCATAATCTGGGCACTAACAAGGAGAGTAGTTAGATCCAGAACAGCTTGACGTTTACAACCTTGGCAAAGGAAGGAGAAATACTTCCTTAGTACACTTTGCACCTCAACAAAAATTCACACATTAATCTTGAATTTTCACCACTGTGTTTTTCAATACTTGAATTTTTGTTAAATAGTTGGCATGCTTCCTAAAATAAAATACTTAAAAATATAATTGTATAAATGCTCAGATCAATTTTTTTCTCTTTTGTGTATGCATCTGAACATGTGTTGGAGCACTAGAGATTTTGTCCTCTTTACTTTTTCTAGGAAAAATCATGGTTCTATTTTTTTTCTAAGGTAAATTGGTGACTCTTCAGTTAGCATTTTGGGAAACTTTACTAAATGGTGTGACTCAATTATTCTCTGGTTAGTTGAATTTTATGACATGGATTTCTGTCATAACAGCTATCTGGGAGAAGTTTAAGATGCATTTTATTATTTCTTGAATTGCCAAAAATATACAGACCTTTTATTTAATATAGGGTTCTGATAGGGCAATTTATAGGTGACCTGAGGGTCTCACCTGTTGCTACTCAGCCAATTGGACAAGAAAACCACTAAATGTTAGAGTCCAAGTATGCAGAGCTCTGGCCTTAGTGTGGAATCTGAAGGGCCTCCGGGATTATACCAACATAAATAAGCTGATCATGCATTATAGGGGTTTGAATGTGGGTACCAAAGCATGTACCTCTTACTGCTATGATTTCTCTTCAGTCCTGAGATTACAGGATTCTAAATTTTTGGAAGGCTATAGTTGGATTACCTAGATTATTTACTTTTAAAAACCTGAGTTAAAAAAAGATGCTTCAGGGACTGGGGGACTCAGAAATGGGGCGTCTGAGGAACCCCAAAAGAAAAGCAGGAAAAGGGGTCAAAGATCTGTCTCTATGGTACCCAACATGGACCAAACCAAATACTTTCTGAAGTTGTTTTGATCTTGGGCAAATTTACTTACCGTATTTTCCGGCGTATAAGATGACTTTTGAAACAAAAAAAAAAAGTCAACTGAAAATCGGATGGGGGGGGGTCGTCTTATACGCCAAGTATATCCCAAAAAAAATGTTTCAATGTGCCGCTAAACGAAAATTGTCTGAATATTGCCACAAAACGAGTTTTCCAACTCGATCCTGCACCAATCACTGCCAGGCTGCTCGGACCGCCTCTCGAACTCAGCCAATCCAAGCAGGCTTTTGATGCATGCAAATTAGGCAATGTTCTGGACCCCAATCTACACTGTCAAAAGCCTGCTCAGATTGGCCAGAGTCAGAGAAGTAGTCTATGACAGTAGAACCTCTGAACCTTTGCTTGTTGTGATTGGCTCACTGTGGTACATACAGTTGCAGCACAGGAACGTTCTGTCTGATACAGTGAATATATGCCTAAACCTATGTTTTAACTGCAAAATTAGGGGGTCGTTTTATACGCCCAGTCATTTTATACGCTGGAAAATACGGTACTGATAAGGAAACTCTGGTCTTGCACTGTAGTGCTTGGTAGGGAAATGCATTTCCAAAGTAGAAAGTGTGTTCTCTAGTGGCTCAATAGCAGTATAGGCCCTGATCCATTACTTCAGGCTTCCATTTTACACCCCCCCGCCAAAAAAAAATAATATGAATTACATAATCTATGAAAGGTGATGGCAGGGTTTTTATGTTACAACAAATTTTGTAAGCTCCATTTGTTAGAAATTTTATATCTAATTTCTGCTCAACAAATGCTAATTTCTTTGTCCTTTCATCCTTCTAAAGACAATATAATTCCCATTTTTTTTTTCTTCTTACTTCTGGAAGCCCAAAACATGCCCCATAAAAGCCGAAGTATCAGCAATAGTGATTAGAATTCCTGACCCATTGGTTGCTACAGTGCCAATTTTTAAAATATTGTCATCCTCATAGGACCACATGAGGGTATGTGTTTAGAAGTCAATATGTTTCTGAAGCCACCTAATTAATGTTCAGATATTCAGAAACAAAGAAGTAACAGGATGATCAACTAGTAATAAGAGCCTTTTGACAATAACTTAATGACCTCATTTCACAAATTTTCTTTTGTTGCCATACTTTCTAGTTTTTCTTTCTCTCTTTCTTCTCTCTTCTCTCTCTCTCTTTCTTTCTTTCTTTCTTTCTTCTTCTTTTTCTTTCTTTCTCTTTCTTTCTTTCTTTCTTTCTTTCTTTCTTTCTTTCTTTCTTTCTTCTTTCTTTCTTCCTTCCTTCCTTCCTTCCTTCCTTCCTTCCTTTTCTCTCTCTCTCTTTCTTTCTTTCTTTCTTCTTTCTTTTCTTTCTTTCTTTCTTTTCTTTCTTTCTTTCTTTCTTTCTTTCTTCCTTTCTTCTTTCTTTCTTTCTTTTTTCTTTCTTTCTTTCTTTCTTTCTTTCTTTCTTTTTCTTTCTTTCTTTCTTTTCCTTCCTTCCTTCCTCCTTCCTTCCTTCTTTCTTTTCTTTCTTTCTTTCTTTTCTTTCTTTCTTCTTTCTTTCTTTTTCTTTCTTTCTTTTCTTCTTCTTCTCTTTCTTTCTTCTTCTTCTTTCTTTCTTTCTTTCTTTCTTTCTTTCTTTCCTTCTTTCCTTCTTTCTTTTCTTTCTTTCTTTCTTTCCTTCCTTCCTTCCTTCCTTCCTTCCTTCCTTCCTTCCTTCCTTCCTTCCTTCCTTCCTTCCTTCCTTCCTTCCTTCCTTCTTTCTTTCTTTCTTTTCTTTCTTTCTTTCTTTCTTTCTTTCTTTCTTTCTTTTTCTCTCTCTTTCCTTTTTAATTTTTTTAATAATTTAGGTCCCACTTACCTCGAAACTAATGTGTTATGGTATAATAATGTATAATCTATTTTATCAAGTGATGTGATACATTTGAATAAAGAAATTTATATAGAGATAGGTAAATTGTAATGTATGTTTAAAAGGGAATTTTTCTAGAGTATGTCTATGTAAAATAATCTTCCTGATGCACATCTAGCATTTTTTTAAATGTAAACATACCTTTTCCCAACTAGGAGGAAACACCCTCCAAGGTAAGCCCAGTAGAAAGATATTTGCAAAGGACTAGAAAAGGGACAACATTATGTAGGTATTGGGACAATAGCACACAAAAACAGTGTAATGTCCTATGAGGGGAAGAATGTTTTACAGGTGCAACAGGCCAAAGGCAGACTCTGAAGGGAAATTGTAACAACAATGCAAATTTCAACAGAAAAAAAATCATATCCTGAAATATTTAATTACTTGCATAAATGTTATCTTTGCAGGGAGGAAAATGGTTACCTACTATGAAATGATTCTTTTATACATCTCTATTCACCTCTTACTGTTTTGTTTTTTAATGGTAATGTTCAGATCACATTTTAAAAAGCCATATAATTTACATTTCAATTTACATCTTACTATCTCCTCTTGGTAGAATAAACAAGGGCAGAAGTGTTGGCCATTTTTTATTACTTTACTTTTATAAACTTGACATATATTTGTACAACTTCTTGAGTGAATGAATGAATGTCCACATAAGAATAAAAGTTCATATTTATTAAGGAAGAAAATAATACATATTAATCCTCCTAAAATCTGTTGATTTATGTATTCAAATGTCTAAATACTACAAGAGTGTCAGGTGGATGAAACATATATCAAAACTAGAACGTTTTGCTAATAGATACTTAAAAAGTTTTCTTAGAAAGCGAACATAGTGGTGATGCAAGTAGTAAGGTGTCTGCCTTGAGTGCACTAGCCTAGGACAGACCATGGTTCGATCCCCCAACGTCTCATATGGTCCCCCAAGCCAGGAGCGATTTCTGAGCACAAAGCCAAGAGTAATCCCTAAGCATCACTGGGTGTGGTGCAAAAACCAAAAAATAAATAAATAAATAAATAAATAAATAAATAAATAAATAAGGTTTTCTTAGAATGAATTCTTTGTTGCTTAAGAAAAATTTGGGCTGTTTTAATTTTTCCATATGTAAATATTATTGACATGGTGCCTTCCGTTTTCATTTTATAAATTTTAAAACTCAGGAAAGGACTTTCAAACAGTATCTTTTAATTTTCAGAAAGAAATCAAAGAGGAAAGCACAAATATGAGAAACAAGGTCAAATAGATAAGTAAATCACATGCAGAATGAGCAGCTCATTGCATAATTCTTGAAATTCCTAATCAGTTCTCTATGTCCTTCACCCTGAAAGGGATATGTCAGTAAAAATGTCCTGATTTTGAACATTAATAAATATAAACCATAAATTTTATTGTTCAATGACTAGTCATTAATTAAGTTAAAAACTGGAAAATAGCAAGAACATGTAAAAGAATTCTATGAGAATACTAAGAGTATACAGAAATTCAGAATGTTCTAAATATGAAGAAGTGGTAAGTAATATTTTTAGTGGTGAAAGCTTTCTTTTCTGCAGAAGGACAATATTCTAAATGGATTCTAATTCCAATCACACTATTGGGAAATAGTAAAAGCTAGTGATTAGGAGGCATTTTGTATATTAAGAAAGTAAACTTGAGGGTGTAGATAGAGATTATACATCTTGCCTTAAGTGCAGATGAGCAAGGGTCAATCCCTGGTACCTCATAGGGTTTATTCAGCCTTCCAAGTTGATCCCTGAGTTCAGAGCCAGTAGAAAATCTTGCGTATATATGAATGTGACGCAAAGAAAAGAGAAAGAAGAAAATAAAAGAAAGAAAAGAGAGAGAAAGAAAGGAGGAAAGGACAGAAAGAAGGATGCAAAAGGAAGGAAAGAAACAAAAAAAAGATAAAAAGAAAATTTGGAAAATTTAATAACTAACTGAAGGTCGCAAGCACTGACATGAATTCAATTATATTGTGATGTTTCATTACATTACATTTTTGACAGCAGGACACCTATAGTTTAAGGTAATTGTTGATAGTATGTAATACGTACAGACTGGAATAACTTGGTAAAGAACAGTAATTCAGAGGCTATTGTCAATCAGAAGGGATATCACCCAAAAACTTATAGGATTCTGTCCGTGGCCAAATCTTATTTAATCTCATCAAGAACACAAATGAAGACACAGAAAGCTGGAAGATCATACTTGCTGACACAAAGCTGGATGTGATAGTTAATAGAAAAGAAAGAATCAGGATTCGCAATGGTTTCATCTGACTGGAACTCTGGACTGAATTTAATACACTATGCAAAGAGATCCGGCTTAACAGAAATTCACATGAAAAAGGCTTGCATATTTTAATTGAGAACAAGCTCAGTGTGATTCGAAGGTGTGAGCCAAGAAGTTAAGGCTTTCTTATCTTGCATTAGAAGAAATATGGTGTCCAGGAAAAGGAATGCAACTGTACTTTGAACCACTGGCCTTGCAAAGTCTGCAGAATTTTGCTCACTTTTGTTCAGGAATTTCTAAGAAGCGGGAAGACAAAATAAATATAGAATAGGAGTGAAACTGTCCAGTGAAAAATTATAGGTGCTTAGCTAACACAAACACTAGACAATGCAGTGAATAGTGTAAAATAGAATGTAAATTAGTTATTTTTCAAAGATGTGAAAGGGCTTGTGATTAAATTTAATTCTGCTTACTCTAACAGTAACTCTACAGTTACTCTACAGTACCATGGCTGTCATAAGTCAGAAAGCCAGATTTATACTCATAAATTATTTTCAAATAACCTGTCATGAAAAAATAGAATAATCTACTTGTAATTTAATGTATAGTTGATGGGATTAATTCAGAAAGATTCTGGATGACCACTGTAAAAAATTTAGAGATTTCTAAAAGTTTATTGAAGTTGATCTCAAATATCTGTAAGATTCACCAGAGCTCAAAAACTCAATAAAATTAATAATCATTATTACTATACCACCTAGCATGTACTTAGAATAATAGCACAGTATACTACATCTATACTTTATCTACATATATTTTTCTCTATATATATTTTTCTATATCTATATTTACATGCTTATTCATGTTTTGACCCTGACAGAACTTTTGTTTTGAGCTGTGATCAGGGCTTATTCGAGGCTCTGCTCTCAGAGCTTACTCAGATATTACAGGAGGACTACAAGTTGTGCTGGAGACCAAACCATAGTCATCTACATGCAAGGCAAGTGCTTTATTTGCTATACTAACTAGCCAGTCCCAACTCTAATAAAACTTTATTAAATACTTTTGTATTCCCATCTATATATGAACAATTTGAATTTATTAGGAAAACTTTCACAGAAATACATATCTTGTCAGTACTAGTAATAACATTCAAAGCCAACATTCTGAAATTTCAGAGCCTTCAACATTAAATGCTCTTCTAAAATTTTTTAAGTATTATATTATTTAATGTGTTATTTATTGTGATTGTGAGTTTACTGGGTTCAAATTTTTTATATTTAGAGTGAATAAATCTTTAAGGATTTGTATTGTTGGTGCTCTGAATAACTTGAAGTCAGGAATTTTACCTTATTGGATAGTAAACACCAGCCAGTGGAATCAGGATTGATGCAACAAGTATTTTTAAAGGCAAATAGTTTATCTATTTTCATTCTTGGACTATTTTAAATGTCACAGCATCAGAGTACCTAATAGCAGAGAACTAAGCTTCATATTCTCATTCCTGAATTGAGACGCCAATATATGTGCAGTGGTAGTAGATGCTTATCAAAAAGTGGAAGGAGAAAGGAATGAAAATGATAATATTCAGTTGTGTTTAAAGAAGCTGACTTCTTTCCAACTTGTATGTTGATTTTATTTTGCTACTGGGGACTAGTAAGTGTTCTCTTATGCATTGTTTGGAATATATTTAACTTCAATATGTTGAAGTTAATACTTCGAAAAAAGAAGAATAGCAATATTTTGCTTCAATAAATTCTTGTCCAGTTCACACTAACTTGGGATACCAAATCAAAGGTATTATTTTTTTTTTATTTTAGGATAAGAAGAAAATGTAATAGTAGGACATTTTGGTGAAGAGAGGAAATAATATGCGTATGAACTTCTAAAACTAGGACGGAAGTACTTAATTGGAAAAGCTAGAAAATTAATAAACTAAAGTTTAAATGATGTGACAGAGAATTTTCAGATGATTGTTTATAATAATTGGTACAGAAATAAAAAACATAAAAGAAAGATCAAGAAACAGAGAATACAGAATATAGAGCTCTCTAAATAGGAGACACAGCAGCACAGTAGGTCTTGTGTCTGGGATGAATTCAATATAGTCTAGATATGCACAGAAGGAATGGCAAAAGTTTAGATGAGAGATGTCTATGTCTTTGTCTATGACAATAGCAGTGGAATTATGTTTTGGAAGTTAAGATCAAACATTAGAATGACATATATCTCCATTTCGGTGCAACATTTTACATGTAAAGAACTCTAGAGTCCCTTTTTTGATTTATCTTTAATATCAAGAAACATGTTTTTGGGCCCGGAGAGATAGCAAAGCGGCGTTTGCCTTGCAAGCAGCCGATCCAGCACCAAAGGTGGTTGGTTCGAATCCCGGTGTCCCATATGGTCCCCCGTGCCTGCCAGGAGCTATTTCTGAGCAGACAGCCAGGAGTAACCCCTGAGCACCGCAGGGTGTGGCCCAAAAACCAAAAAAAAAAAAAAAAAAGAAACATGTTTTCCCTTTTATGAAAAAGTCTTCAACAAAGAAATTCCACTCCTTAACAGACAAGGGAATCCTTCATATGATAACTTATTTTCTGGTTGTCCTTTTTGTTTTGTTTTTGTTGTCCTTTTTTATTTTGGGGCCACACCTTGTAGTGCTCAGGGTTAACTCTTGGCTTTGCACTTAGGGATTACTCCTGGCAGGATCTGGGGAGGGGTGCCTGGAACTAAATCTATAGCTTTTGAAAACTACTTATGATTGAATGCTCATAGACTTTAAACAGTATTTTAAGCACTATGCATATATAATTTTAATTAGCCCTAAAAGTAAACATTTCTTTATTTTAATAACCATACTACTCAGGAAGTATGGTTGCCCTAATGAAGTGATAGAGCTGGAGTTGATGCTTGAGTCACTGCTGTGGTCTCTCAAGATCTTTTAAAATTTTTCTTTTCCTTTTTGTGTTTTTGTTGGGGGGGGGGGGCACACCAGCTGTTATTTGAGGTTTACTCCTGGCTCAGTAAACAAGGATCACTGCTGGTAAATCCTTATTGTGTGTAAGGCCTTAATTTCTGTATTGTCTCTCTGACCCTAAATTTTTTATTTTATTTTCCTGATGTCACTATTTTAGACTAGTTACTTAGAAACAGATACATGAATAAGATGAATGAACAAATAAAAACTTGTTTTAACATCAGCTTTCAAAAATTGGTTTTGTTTCAGGTGGGAGAGATTAGGATACTTAGGCTGGGGAACAAAAGGTGGTATTATGGGTTATACTCTGGGACCTTTGGTCCCCCAGCCTGACAGGATAACAAGCCCATTTTAAGTTTAGATGGTTAGAATATGGGTCTCTTGACTCCATTGTTATTGACTTTTACTTATATGGTTAGTTCTGTCTTTTTCTTTTCTTTTCTTTTTTTTTATCCCCACCAATATGCCTAAAATAGCTTGGCCTCTGGCCCCCATCCTTTCATATTTGTGTTTCTCCTCCACTCAGTTTCTTTCCCTCTTCTTGCTATTATTATAAACTATGCAAATCACTTTCTTCTTGCTATTGAGGCTCACTCCTCAAGGCCTGCCAGGAACGATCCCTGAGTGCAAAGTCAGAAGTAAGCCCTGAGCACTGATATGTCCCAACCCCGAAATCTCTCTCTCTCATATATATATATATATATATATATATATATATATATATATATATATATATATATATGAGAGAGAGAGAGAGAGAGAGAGAGAGAGAGAGAGAGAAGCCAAAACATAAAGGGGTATCCTTCAATTGTGGATCACAGTCTTGGCATGTGTGAGGCCTTGGATTTCATATCTGACACTTCACAACACGTTCAGTAGTCTGGTATTGTTTTAGTGGCCCTCAAGCATTGCTCATAGTGGCCTAAGAATAATAAAAATTTTTCTTTTGTCAATATATATTTTAGTAACATTTCAGCATGCAGAAGTGTAAAGAAATGCTTTGTTCCCTAGTCAGAACTGGTGGATGCATTTTCAATTTTTCAGTTTTAATTCTACTTTTGAATTATGGCAAAGGTAAAGTTTATGTAATATCAGATACACTCAGCTGCCACTTGTCTCTCTCATCACCTATCCTAGACGACATGGTATTGCTGGTGGCAATCTCAGTATGGAACCTTGTCAGCAATGTCCATCACTCATCCACTCAATCAAAATATCCAGGTGGGAAATTTGTAATGAAGGCCAGTGATGGAAAAGACTATGCCCAGCTGTTCCTCTCTTGGATCAGTTCTGATTCCTGTGTGGTAAAAGAAAAATAGAAGTCATCATGCGTTTGAAAATATTAGGATTGCCAAATAGAGAAATTATCTCTGTGTATTTTGGAACAGGCATAAGCATCAATTTGGCTGTGAGCAGAGTATTCTTGCATGAGCTTCTGCCCAAGAGAGACAGCAAGGCTCATCCATCTTACTTGAAGATTTTTCTATGTGAGCTATTTTCTCTACAACTTCCTTGGCATCTTCTGAAAAGAAGAATGTCGGTAAGCTCAGAATAAATGGTTAATATTGTGTGTGAAACTGAAAACCCAGAATTTGTTTGGTATGTCCACTCCTGAGGATTCAAGCCCTGACAGTACATAGGGATAAACTGTTCTAAGGGTTAATAGCAACAAAATAGGAGTTTACCCAGGGATTAACTAGAAAGCTATCGAGAAAGATCTCTAACAAGGAGCATTACTTCTGGTCTGGTCTTTGATCATATTATCCACCATCCAACCCATAGCTTTTTCACTGGTTCTTCTCTGTCCTTTTATGTATAAAATTTTAGCTAACATTTCCATGGTCCTGAAGTGCAAATGTGTGTTCAAATTCTAGTATATTATTGACATGAATGAATATTTGCTAACAATGGTTAAGTTTCTTTATTAAAAGAATGAGATGGGAGATACTTCTATCTGAGATCCTTCTATTACCTCAAGAAAGTAGCTTTGGCTTTTCCATAAATGGCAATTCACTTCATGTGTCATATAAGTGATTTTTATTCAATTATGTTCCATCTTCAATAAGATATACTATAAATGTTTATTTTAAGGACTAATTCAGGTTCTGTTAATATTTTCAGGTTAAAACATATGATATCTTAGAAAAGAAAATTGATTTTGGATGTAAATTTCTTAAAATCTCTCAAATTCAAGTGCTACTCATGATACAATTTTAAAAAGACTTTAAATTATTTCTATATGTAGCTATAGTCTTGAGTATTAATTATGGCTATATATTTGGCTCCAGATAAATACTTATTCAAACATGTCACCATTGCATTATTTTTGTTTGGGGTCATACCCAGCAATGCTCAGGGGTTACTCCTGGCTCTGCACTTAGGAGTAACTCATGTCAGTGCTCAGGGGAATCACTTGGAATGTCAGAGGTTTAACCTGTATTGTCTATATGCAGGCAGGTGCACTGTTATATCTCTCTGGCCCAGTTTTAGATGTCAATATTTTCACTAATTTCTTCAACACTTTTAGCTTTATAAGAGTTCACATGATAAACTATTTATACTGTACCATGCTTTTATTTACTTTTGTTTGTTTGGGGGCTACATTCAGTTGCATTCAGGGAATACTCCTCACTCTGTGCTCAGAACTCATTCCTGGTAGGCTCCTGGGACCTATGGGATGCTGAGACTAGTTAGCCGCATGCAAAGCAAACAGGCTGTGCAATCGCTCCAGTCTCCTGGATCATGCCTTCAAAGGTCCCATAAATAGTGAGAAGAATGTATCATTTTTTTATGAGGAGACTGAAGAGAAGTCACATTAAATTTTTATTATAGAATGATTCCTTAGCTAAGACAAAGAAGACAGCTTATGTAACACAGCACAAAAACACTAGCTCACTGTAGCTAGTCTCTCTCAAATCAAAACTTCCCCTTCCTAATTTTATATTACATGCAAATGAATATGCTTATAATTAATTTAAGATGAGGTAGCTTATAATCTAGTATTCTATAGAGGCTTTTTATTGACCTTGATAATTGTGAATCAATAATTCACAAAGTAAGAAAATTGGCTTTGGGAAGTGTAGAGTCAAAGTGGTGGAATAGAGAGCAGTCCTGTGGCACAACACACAAAGAGTATCAAACACTAACTGAAGTACACAATTTGATGTGAGACTAATCTGAGAAAGCTCAATTCTGAGAGAAGTGCTATACTGTGGAAAAAAGGTGCATCAGCTAGATTTAGAAGCAGAGAAGAGGGGGCCAGATTGGTGGCTCAAGTGGTAGGGCATTGCCTTGCATGCACTAACCTAGGACAGACAGCGGTTCGATCCCCCTCCATTCCATATGGTTCCCCAAGCCAGGAGCGATTTCTGAGCACATAGCCAGGAGTAACCCCTGAGTGTCACCAGGTGTGGCCCAAAAAACAAAAACAAAAAAAATCCAGAAAAGAGGATAGGATGAATGAGAAAAACCTAAGGCGTGGAAGTTTTTCCTAGTAAAAGAAAGAGATGGGTCAAAGGCTTCATTCCATGCCTTAAAGTCCCCTCTTATAAAATTTGGTTTGGAGACAAAAATTAAATCAGGCCAGATATTCAAGGCTGGAATTGATAGCACGTTGCACTTTTGAAGCCAGCAAGGAGAAATTTGTTCTGATCCCAGTCTGAACAAGGAGCAGCCAGAGGGCAAATTCCCCCATTCCTGAACAAGGACAGAGCAAGTGTAGGCTGAGAGACAAATACTTATCCTCGGGTAAATAAAACAGGTCCTCCTCATCAACTCTGACTGCTGGAGTGAATGTCCAGTGTTCGAAAGGGTGAGCAGAAGTCAAAGAAAGTGTTGGGAATGTTGCACTGGTGAAGGGGGTTATTCTATGTAGAACTGAAACCCAACTACAAACATGCTTGTAATCATGTAAATAAATAAAGTTTTATTTAAAAAAGCAATAAAAAAGAAAGTATCTAAATCCCTTTTATTTTCTACCCACCTTCAGCCCTTTTGAAACAACTGAACATTTGCTTGGAGCACAGTCTTCACCAAACACCTATCTATTGGAGCATAGAACATTTCTCACTTCTGTTGGTTCTTTTAATGCTGAAAAAGACTGTTATATGTTATCAAATGCAAATTGCCTCCCTAGATACTAGTTCTGCTTGTTATAGTCACAAGGTCTTAAGCACAAGGCCTCCACTTACTGCTCAAATTCATTGAACCTCTACATCCCAACCAATGTCAGTAGAGAGAAACTGTAAACTCAGGCTTGCAGGTCTCATCTTCCCACCTTTTGGACTGTACTGATGCATATAAATTTGTTACCACACCAATTTCCCCAGCAGTAGTACAGAGCAGCACATGCACAGTCACAGTTTCTGAGAAAGTCTGACTATAAATTGCCATCCAAACATAAAAGGCCAACCTTAGCTGCAAGATAGATCAGAAAAAAAATTGTTCTTCTACTTGGTAGAGGCACACTTGAACTAGAATGGTAAATTATTAAAAAAGGTGATTATAAAAATTATAAAAATGTTTTCAGACAATCAAATAGGCAAATACAGTAGTAGTGTAACAAAAGTTGGAGTCCCCACACAAAAGTGACTTTATGCTAAGAATGGGGACAAAATGGACCCTGCAAAATGATTAGGAAATCAGCACATCAAGAAGACTTAATATTCATTATCATAATTGCAACAAATGAAAGCACATCAGATGAATAAAAACAGTGCTAACAGGTCCAAAGAACAATAACAACAGCCACATCATAGCAGCAGGGTGCGTGTTCGTTTTTTTTTGTTTTTGTTTTTTTTTTTCTTTCAAATTGTTTATTTGGTTTTTGGATTTGGGGCCCCATCCTGTGGTATTCAGGGTTTACTTCTGGGTTCTGAATTTAGTGATCACTTCTGGAGGTGCTGGGGGACCATATGAGGTCCATAGAATTAAATCCAGGGTTGACTCCTTGTAAGACAAATATTCTACATTCTCTACTATCTTATTGGCTCCAGTTACAGTGCTATAACATCTCATTATTAGATAGGCTAACTATACGAAAATATTAATAAGAAAACAGAAGAAATGAAACAGCTGGACATAATAGATAAGAATAAGATTTCCTACCTCCCAGAAGCTAAGCACATTCTCCAGATTACATAGGAAATTCTTCAAGATAAATCATATTCTAGAAAACAGAATGTTTTCTATAAAAATAAAAGGAATAAAAGGAAATATAAATCACATCAAATTTCTTTTTTGATCATAAGGATGTCTACTCTTACCACTATTATTTAGTATAGTGTTAGAATGTCTTAGAAGTCCTAGCCACAATAATTAGGAATGCAATAAGGCAAAGGGATTTACACTGAGAAAGTATTTTTTATTACTAGTCTTTTTTTTCCTGTTGCTGTTTACATTCTTTGTTGAGCCTTCGTATGCTTTTAGCATATATATTTTTTTATAATTTTATTTATTAATTACAACAAACCTGTAAGGCAAATTTTTTTTTGACAAAGTATAATTACAACTTTATCTGTAAATAGCAGGAAGAGAGTACATAGAAAAATATTCTTCAAAACCTATCAGAAATATATTTTAGTTTTACATCCATCCCTCCCAAAGTCAAATACCTAGAAATCAATTTAGAAAGGGGGGGGAAAGGACCTATTTATTGAAATTTATAAATCAATATTAAAAGAAATAGAAGGTTCAGGAAATAGAAAAATTATCTACGGAAAAATGCTTATGACTTGAAGAATGATTCGCCTCCATTGGCAAAACTGTTAAAAAAAAAAAGGTGACTACATAGACAACAACGACAAAAAATTCTTTCTCATCATGGCTACATAGAAAGATACCTTAATTAATGAGAGAAAATAGGCTTCTACTGTGTGTCTGGCAAAGAACTAATATCCAAGATACATAAAATACCCACAAAACTCTACAACAAAAACAAATGACTCCATGAAAATAATAAGAAGTATGAGGCTGGAGAGAAAATATAGGGTTTAAAAATATATTTAAAAATATTTTAAAATATATTTAAAAATATAGGGTTTAAAAAACATGTGTCTGACCCCTACTTTGAGCATGCCAGCCCTAGGGACTCCCCAAGCACTGTAACACAGGATAAGTCCCTGCACTGCAGGACTTCCTCAAGCCCTGCCTTTGAACACTCAGTCTTTTGGAATGAGAATCACCAGGAAGAAGCTAAGTCCTCCTGAGCATTGATTGGGATTCCCCCAGATCCAAAATAATGGGGAGAGAACCTGAAGAAACACCTCCAGAGAAGACATATAGGTCAATAGACATTCAAAAATTGATTATTGTCTCTGATTATATAGAAAAACACACATTAAAAGGACAAACAGACATCACCTTACATCAGTGAGAACAGTCTCTGTAGTAGTGTTTGGAAACAACTAGTATAGGAGTAAATTAAGTAAAAAAAAAAAAGAACACTCTTTTAATCTTGGTAGGACTATTGTCTGGTTGAACCTCTTATTAAATAGCATGCTTAATTCTCAAAAAAATAATTAAACACAAAACTATCATATTTTCTAGTAAATCTACTCCTTAAATCTATCCATAGCAAAAAAACACTAATTTTCAATTATAAATGCACCTCTGTTCATTGCAGTGCTATTTAAAACAACAATATCCAAACAACTCATGTACTTAGCAGTAGAGTGAATAAGAAAATTATGCTATACTTATACATTGAAATACTACTCAGTTATAACAAATGAGACACTTGTATTTCCTTATAACTTTTTGGAGTTAGACAGTGTCATGCTAAGCAAAATAAATCAGCAGGAAAAATAAACAGATACCAAATGACCTATCTCATATATGAAGTGTAAAGAAACAAAGTGAGTAGACAATGGCCAATGAAAATAAACCCTAAGACTGCGAACACAATAAAAAAATGTACTTATAAATGAAGATGTGAGGGATTTAAAGGGAGGAGGTGGACAAGAAAGTTGAGAACAATCTTGGAGTGATATTGGCACTTTGGTAGTATTGTAGTGCAATGACAAATATGATTAAAAAAAACGTTCAGGGGCCAGAGCTATAGCGCAGCAGTAGGGTGTTTGTCTTGCTCACGGATCCAATCTGATCTTGGTTCGATTCCCCTGTGCCCCATATGGTCCTCCAAACCAGAAGAGATTTCTGAGCGCATAGCCAAGAGTGAATTTAGATCTGTGCATTCAAGGCAAGGACATAACCTGCAGTACTATATTGCTGCCACCAGGGACACTCTTCACTGAAGTAGCTGATGTAGGAGGAGGCAAATTTGGACGAAAATTTGGAATTTGGAAGGGTAAGTCAGAATATAGGGCAGACTCTGAAAACCACTGAAAGTCATTTAGGAGAGCCATAGCAAACCTATTATTTTTAGTTTGTATGACAGTACTTAGTTTCAGTTAATGTCTTATAAAAGTGATGTGTTTTCCATGTAGTGCTTTTAAAAGGTTCAGTTCAGTTCACAACAGTAGGAAAGGATACTTGGCCACTAAATGGAGCAATTCAAAACGATTTCAAAGAAAGGTGATTGATGAATGCTGGGGGCAACTATTTTATTTTTTATAAGGAGACAGGTGCCTCTCATAAGTGGTATATGCTCTTTGGCATAGATGCTTTGAGATATACACAGAAGGCACTATTCATGACAAACAAGGAACGAAGATTATTTCCCCAGAGTAAAGTTAGAGCAGAAAACGTGCTAACTTTATTGAAAGGCAATATATTGAACATACTTCATGATGCTACTTTATGATATTAGATCATTTAAGCCTCACAAAAGACCTTTAAGGTAGGCATCATTCTTTCCATTTTAGAAAGGTACCTAACACCCAACGAAAGTTTAGGAACTTAAAAACATCAGAATAAGACAAAATGTCACTTGTTAATTTTACTAGAATAGACTATCATTAACTTATTGAAAACTAGATGTTAATATAACATCTATCCAAGAAAACTATCAAAAATTTAATTGACTAGTGAAGGGGGTACTTTGTTTATGACTGAAACCCAACTACAATCATGCTTGTAATTATGGTGCTTTAATAAAGATTTAAAAAAAAATAAAGAAATTTAATTGAGTTTCTCTCCATTGAAGAAGCATACAATGCATTTTTAAAAGACTTGGAAGAAATTATGTTAAATGTATAAATCCTAATGAGTAAATCTTGCCACAAAGATTTAGAGTCCTTCCCTGGACTTATGCTCCCACTGTCAAAGTGATAGTTTCAGATAAATGCACATCAGTGAGGAACACTAGTTGGAAAAAGGTTTTTCCAAATTTGTCATGAAAAGAAACTAAAATGAAAGGTTCCTTTAAATGACTTAGTCTCATTGTGATAGCTCTGGAATTGCATCTATCATGTTTCTATGTAAGTGTGGCAAGTCAAAGCTCCTTGTTAATATTTGGGGGGAAAATATCAGGAAGAAAGGTTACGGTAGGTTAACATCTTAGGGCTTCCAAATTTATTAATTTAGCACATATTTATTAGAAACTTCAAAATTCAAACACTTCCTGTCTTTCCTAAGTAAAATAAAAAATGTTTTCTTTTTTGGTTTCTCTCCTCTCTCTCTTTCCCTCTCTCTCTCCCTCTCTCTCCCCCCCCCCTCTCTCTCTCCCCCCCTCCCTCCCTCTCTGCTGGGAGAAACTTTGTTAACATTTCAGAAAAGATATTTTAGTTAATCATTCCTAGCCCCCTTTCCAGGCATATTTATATCTATTTATACCTAATGGTTTTCTCTTTTAAACCAATTACAGAAGTCTAAAAAATCTTGGGCACAATCTAGAATAATATTTTGTTCTGTTGCCAGGGAATTTCAAAATTTATAAATGAGCAGGCTAGATTAAATTAATTAAAATGCAGATGATTAATTATGGTTACTGAAAAGTATATTATGATCTAAAATGTTATGAATTAGTATATTATCTTAAAATTCTAATTTTTATTAATTTTCACATAACAATTAAAATGAAGATTTAATACATTTTAAGGCCCCATATTTCAAACTACTGAATAGTTCACTTTGCAAAATTTAGCTTGTCTTTATTATATACAGCTTTATATTTCTTTTAATGAAATACAAATAGTTCATCTTAGAACTACTTATGTGTCTTAATAGAAACATGATTAAAGACCAGTTCATTGATGTTGCTTAGTAGAAATACTTTGATTGTATTTTTACTGTATCAAGTAAAATTCAATTTAGTTACTACCCTTTTGACTACAGAAACCAGGAAAATATGTTAAGAATTTGAATACTTGGAACAAGATAATTATTAATACAAATAATTTTACACTAAATAAAAAGAAATATAGAACACCTCCACTAATCACAAAGAATAGAAAGAGCATCAGAGAGAAGCACAAGACTAGTTCAAGTCTAGCTATGTAGATATTCTGGTCCCAAACTGACATGCTTGAGCTCAAAGTCTCAGGCATTTGTTTTGATGCTTACTTGAATTTTTTGGACCATCTCAGTTCTTGATTCCACAGTGTTCCCGAGTGTATCAAATAATCTCTGTCACAAAAATACCCTAGCGAATGACTCCCCTGGCGCCCAGGTTGTGACTGTGGTAGTATTTCCACATGCCTTGGAGATGAGTTATCTTGACCAATATGAGAGGTATTCTTTCCAAGTTTACTAATCTTCCAATACAAAATACCAGCATCAGTAGAACAAAATACAAATAATTAAGGAAATGTATATTCTAATTAGGAAAATTAGGTTAATTTTTCCTTGCCTTAAAAACATATTACTACGGACTTAGAATAAAAAAATGTGAAATATTCATTTAGATTTTAAATGTACTATTCAACTGAATTTTCTTTTTTTTCTTTTTGTAATTATTAGGGTTTTTTTTATTGTATTAACGACTTTATTGGTGATACAATAATCTTCACAAATATAACTGCTAATAAACTCTCTCCCCTTTTTTTCCATTTCTTAAATTCTCTATTCTTTTTCTATTTCTTTTATATATATAAATCTTTATTTAAGCACCATGATTACAAGCATATTTGTTGTTGGGTTTCAGTCATAAACAGAACACCCCCCTTCACTAGTGCAATATTCCCACCACCAATGCCCCCAAAGTGAATCATAATCAATCATTTAAAATTGTATCTTTGCATTGTACTTGCTGGAAATAATGTTTTTTTATTCTGGAAAACTCAGGGCATTATAAAACAATTTGATAGGTAGATAAATGTATAAAGCAACCCATAAAATCTTTTTTTTTTCATTATTTTCTTCCAATCTTCTATTATTATGTCTTCGAGAGTAAAATCCTGTTTTAAAAATATTTTTATTATGCTTTATATTTTATTTTACGTAGAGCAGGAGATATACCTGGTGATGCTCAGGGCTTCCTCCTGGTTCTCTGCGGAAGAGTCACTCCTGGTGGGGTTCGGGGGACTCTGTGGGGTGCGTGGGATCTAACTCTACTCAGCCCCTGCAAAGCGAGCTCCTGCAGTGCTGCTGTATCTGTCGCTTTGACTCCTAAATCATACGTTTGCATATGACTCACTTTATGTTCACTCCAAGCATAGCCTCGACTTTTCAGGAGCAGAGAAACAGAAGAAAATGCCTTAGAGGTTTGCTGGAGCTCTGGGCAATTTAAAATCCGGATTTGGGAACGTTGCAATGGTGAAGGGGGGTGGTGTTCTTTTTTATTTAATATATATATACATATATATACACACACATATATGTACAAATCCAACTGCAAACATGCTTGTAATCATGGTGTTTAAATAAATATATTTATATTTAAAAATGTAACTCAAAATACAGTCCCACAGAAATCAAAACAATAATATCAATTCAAATATCAAAATAATAAACAAACAAGATAAAGACAAATCTGGCAATAGAGAAACCTATGAAAAATAAAGATACAATACAGTAACATAGAATAAAATAAAATATAAAATGAAATGAAATAAAATAAAATAAAAAATAAAATACAGATGAAATTAAATGAAATAAAATAAAATATAAATGAAATACAATAAAATACAATAAAATCCGGATCTCCCCCGGAGCCTGGCAGCTCCTGGCTCTCCATTCCCCTGCGTCCAGCAAATCCTCCTGGCTGAGCTAAATCACCCAACGCGGGCTTTGGGAACCCAGCGCGGGCTCTGTCTTTTTTCTTGGGGGTGCAACTCCCTCCCCGTCTACTCCCCATCCATCCTCTGCACTCCGGCTTTTGCAAGCAGTATGCAAACGGAGTGCAGCCTGGGCCAGTCAAATGCATTATTGGCCCTTGGCTGCAGGACCCTCAGAGCCAAACCAACTCTCCAAAGCGCCCTGATTTGGAAACTAGATGCTTGCGGAGTTGACAGTCACTTCCAAGCGAAACTGAGAAACACCACGGGGTTGCTGGGGTTTTCGCGGCTGGCAAAGCCTAGCTAAGATTTCCTATCTTCTTGATAGTTATCAGTATAATCAAATTTCAAAAAGGCATGGAGGAGAGAGAGAGAGGGACTGAGAGTGAAGTGCAATTCACTCGCTTTTCTGCTGGTGCAGTGCCAAGGTTTGGAAATCCTGTCGTTTGGGGACCTGGAGAGGGAGAAGTGGATGCAAACTTTTCCATGATTTTAGGGAGAGGGCTGGCTTGGAAGGGGTGAGGGTGTGAGAGCTCTGTTCCTCTCCTCCACCCCAAACTCCCCCAACTGACCAACTCTTGGAATCCATTGGCTCCCTTCCATACACTCCACCTCCCAAATGCCATCCTAGTCCAGATTAGACCCCTTGGCCCCACCCTCGCTGACCTAATAAGGCCATGCAATGTGTGGGGGACAATTATAAAAGGCAGGAGGGACTCTGCAAGCTGGGGAGAGAAGTTAAGAGTCTTCCTTCCAGTGCCCAGTAAGAAGACAGAGCACCATGGCCAAAGAATGGGGCTATGCCAGCCACAATGGTGAGTATGGGCAGCCGGGTCTTCTGGTTCTCCAACAGATCAGAGGAATCTTGCTCAAATGGGCAAGCCTAAGGAAAGAGGGCAGAGATGTCCTAGGAAATTAAAGTTATGGAACACTTAGAAGTATTAGTTGTTGCTCACCCTTTTAATTTCATGCTCCTTAGCTCTTCCTGCAAGGCTGGCGTTACTTCCACTGAAGAAAACTGAAGCTCAGAGAGGCTAGGTGACTTGCCTTCTATCACATTGTATATGCCTGAAAAGTCGGACAAACAGGGACCAGCTCTGATTGTGCAATACTGTGTGGTACTGGGCAAAAATCTGATATTTCTGAAGGGAGTCTTGTTATGGATATCAATATTATCTCTGTCTTCTGCTCCCTCTCTCTGGAGAAAAGGAACATCGGGTGTCTCCGAAAATCATATGTAGACTGTTATCCTAGCTGGTTGTAAATTTGGCATTGGTAAAACAAAGTGCATTGCAAAAAAATAAATCCTTCAGGTTATATTCTGGAGCAAGCAGAGGTAACTGTAATCTTCAGGTACACTATTAAAATGAACAAGTCTCAAACACTGAACGCTGTATTGTGGAATCAGAAAGCTGTGCACTTTTCAAAAACCACAGAACACACATCTTCTGTGCATTATGCTGATTTCTTCTATCAGAGAGGATTTGATTTGTCTCCCTAATAACTCAGTTCCTTCTCCTTTCTTTTGTAGGTCCTGACCATTGGCATGAAATTTACCCCATTGCCAAGGGGGACAACCAGTCCCCCATTGAGCTGCATTCTAAAGACATCAAGCATGACCCCTCTCTGCAGCCCTGGTCTGTATCCTATGACCCAGGCTCTGCCAAGACCATCTTGAACAATGGGAAGACCTGCAGGGTGGTGTTTGATGACACTTATGATAGGTCGAGTAAGTATGACCCTAAACTAGAAGCCCATTTTCCACATCCGTGTTGGCAAATGTGGTTGATGAGGATGACAGCATTTGTGAGGACAGGACATATTTTATCTCTGAAAACAGAGATGACATTTGGCTTGGCTCTAGTGGCTCACTGAGTTTACACACCAAAGAGGTCTATGTCTTAACTTCTAGCCTTAGACATTGCTGGCTGCAACATGGTCCTAGGCCCAACTTAAAAGCTTTTGGTATTTCTTCAAATGAAACTAGATGGGAAAATGGTAGTTTTTTAATGCAACTAGAACCTTCTTTACTGGAGAGTTCTTGTGGATCTTGCCCAGAGTCTGAGAGTCTGGCTTTACTCCAATCTTTGCCAGTGATTTCATTCTATAAAGCAGGACACACAGTAGAGAAACAAAATAGACACTTTCTTAGGAGCTAATCCAGGGAAGAGAAAAGGTCATTCTCTGAGGAAAGAAAAATCAGAGTCAGTGTTTCTATTGAGTGTTTATTTGATTAATCCATTTTGGAGAGTTTTGAAGTTTCTGACAATTTATTCCTGAATAGCGATTTGTGTATGGGAAATTAAAATCACATGTACAAAGTATTACTTTTACAAAAAGTAGGAAATTAAAATCACATGTTCAAAAAACATGTACAAAAAAGTAGGACTTTTACAGCAGGGAAAGTGCTGAGCCCTGAACACCCACCCCCATTACTTTATTCAATTACACTATTAAGAAATCAGTGAAATAAAAAGCAAACCTAACCAGAACAATAGAATCCTAAGTTTAATTTATTTTGATATTTTAAGCAATATTATAAAGAATTTATATTTCTTAAACAATAATTTCATATGATATCTGTAACTTCTTTCTCTTTTTAACACTTAAATCAATTTCCCATTTGAAGGATAAACAAAATTAAACAGCATTTAAATGGTTGTTCCATATAAGTATCCTAATTTAATTGGTATTATATGTCCTGAAAACACCTGATTTTATAGTTATATGGGGAAATGCAATTAATCAAACCACTTATTACTAGATCATGAAGTTTGGATAAAACTAGACCTCTTCCTATAGACCCATAATATAGCTCTCCTATAGTATCAGTAGCTGATCTATCATGAAAATATACTAGCCAATAAATTCTATTTTTATGAGCTGATATTGCTAAATCTTGATTTCTTTTTTGTATAGCTTCCAAATATCCTTTGTAAAGTATTTGAATTTCTAAATCACTTCCCATTCACAATCTGAATAAAATGAAGCCAAATTATGGAACAGGCTGAAATATTTGGCAAAAAAAATCTAAATGAGGGGCCAGAGTGATAGTATAGCGGTAGGGCATTTGCCTTGCACATGACTGGCCCAGGACAGACTCAGGTTTGATCCCTGTCATCCCATAGGGTTCCTTGAGCCTGCCAGGAGTGATTTCTGAGCACAGAGCCAGGAGTAACCTTTGAGCATCTCAGGGTTTGGCCCTCAAAAATGCAAAAAAAAAAAAAAATCCAAATTTGTTCTGTTTAGCTGTTTCTATCGATTGCTTCCTATAGAAAGTTCTGAATTGTTTATTTCTACTTATTTTAAACTTAAGTCTAATAATAGAATGAAGACACTTGTTAATAGTGTAAAAGTGTGTTTGGAATCAAGATATGGAGAATGAATGCATATTTTCTCAACTATTGCCTGTTGACATATTAATTTTGAAATGAAAAATTTTATGGTGTTTTGGGGGACCCACACCTGAATGTGCTTATACCCAGTGGTGCCCAGAGCTTATATATGGCTCTGGCTCCAGGATTACCCCTGGTGAAGCTCAAGGGACCAAATGCAGTGAATGGATCAAACCTAGATTAGCTGTGTCGAAGGCCTTACCATACCTGATAGGAACCATCTTCTCCTACTCCTTATTGAAAATTGAGATGCCATTATTTCATTTAATATTCGCAGCAGCTTGGGAAGATTGATATTAACACCTTCTTCAGAGAAGTATAAAAATGAATTCAGAGAATTTTAAAAATTTTCCTGAGAATATACACTAGCATTAGGACAGGAGAGGAATGGAGGAGCAAGAATTGGAACTTGAATCTGTCCATTTTTCAAAGATGAACGCACTTCCCATTGGGTCACCACAATGAGCAATCTTTGGTTGTCTACATATATGGTTTAATTTCATTTTCATAAATGTTAAAATGTTATTTAAAATAATGAAACAAACAAACCAAGGCAGAGATGAGACATTTACTTCCTTATAGTTCTATTCTTTATATTGTGAGAAAGACGACTTTAGTCTTTTAGTTGCCTAGCACTCTGCCCACTTTCTGCATATAAGTCCTGGCTTCTCAGAGCATATATTTATAGCAGGGTTCTGTACAAAAAATTGAGAGTTCCCTTTTGACCTTATTTTCCGAATCATAGTGCTGAGAGGTGGTCCTCTCACTGGACCCTATCGTCTTCGCCAGTTTCATCTTCATTGGGGATCTTCGGATGATCATGGTTCTGAGCACACTGTGGATGGAGTCAAATATGCAGCAGAGGTAGGAAGTACTGTCATGATTCTCTCTGGGTCACACACAGTGAAAATTAAAAGCTGAAAAGTAATAATACAGGGCTGGAGAAATAGCACAACAGTAGGGTGTTTGCCTTGCACGTGGCCAACCCAGGGTAGACGATGGTTCCAATCCCAGCATCCCATACGGTCCCTGAGCCTGCCAAGGGCGATTTCTGAGCACAGAGTCAAGGAATAACCCAAGAGCACCACTGGGTGTGACAAAAAAATAAAATAAAGAAAAGTAATAATACAGTGTCCACTGCTATTGCCTCAAGCCTGTTATTGGAAAAAGAGCTGAAGTAGCTTCAGTAAAGGAGGGATTTGTTAAACGAGACAGTTAAGAGAATATAAAATTGGTGTGTTAGCATTATGCATAAGGACTTCATATAAATTAAAAAAAATTAGAAGACAACTGAATAGAAAAACGTCAGGCCTTAGATAGAATGAAAAGATAACAATAGCTAACATTTAATAAGTGCTTACAAATGTTAACACACTTCAACTTTTCCATCAGCAACTTTGTAAGATAAGTTACACAGAATGAAAATGAGATATAGAAAATTAAGACAACAGAGCTGGAGTAATAATACAGGGGTAGGGCATTTGCTTTGTATATGGCTGGTCTGGTTTCGATCTGGCATCCCATATAGTAGGTACCCTGAGCTCTATCGATAGTAATTCCTGAATGTAGAGCCAGAGTAAGCTCTGAGTACTGCTTAGTGTGTGCTCCACTCAAGAGAGAGAGAGAGAGAAAGAGAGAGAGAGAGAAAAGAAAATTAAGATAATAAAGTGACATCTAACTGACATGTGCTAGACCTGATGTTCTATTTTAAGATTTTTTTTAAAGTTTTATTTACATAAACTTTAGTTTTTATTGATTGTTTATTCAAAGTCTCAACTATTCAGAATAACTTTAATTTTACTTGAGCCATTAGAACTTCAAAGTCATATTTAAAATGTTGTCAGTCTTTATGAGAGTATTCAATAAACTTTGTCCTATTATTGGGTTCATTGTGAATAATACGCTTTATTACTCATTCTAGGAATTTACCCTGCAATCTGTATTTGATCTTATAACTTTATATTTAAATTTATTATGATTTTGTTTTTGACTTCAGCTTCATTTGGTTCACTGGAATCCAAAGTATAACACTTTTGGAGAAGCTCTAAAGCAACCTGATGGAATAGCTGTGGTTGGCATTTTTCTGAAGGTGAGGCAAAGATTAACCATATCGTTACCTTTAAAAGAAAAAAGGGGAAAAAAGGAAAAAGATTTAAAGAGGAAAAAATTAAGAAAAGAAAGAAGAATGGCTCCTTATCACAAAGGATAGTGTGAATTTTACTTCATTGTTTGAATTATAGAGAAGAATTTCAGTAGTGATGCAAATAATCAAAGTATTTCTACAAAGAAGAGCTCAAAATGTTTTGCTTTCACTTAAACATGTGCCTTTATCACATTCTGATCACTAGTGCTTCTAAATTTTCACAAGACCTGTATGTATTTTCATGTATTTGCACGTGTGTGTGTGTGTGTGTGTGTGTGTGTGTGTGTGTGTTGCAATGGAGATCTGTGTCGCAGTGGTAGTGAGGGCCACAGTAGCATTGTTCAAGATCTTTCCCTCTACTTCATTTCAATTGCATTGAAAACCAGAATAGCCAAAGCTGGGAACCACTTGGCTGAACATCTTCTCGGCTTAGGGCAGCCACCACTCATATGATCCAAGGCTAAGATAGCACATGGAATGTGTGTGTTGTTGAGCCAACCATGGTTTAAAGAGGACTTTGTGTGATTACACATGATTTTAGTGGTAACATAATCTCTCTTTAAGCCAGAGGTGGAATTCTAACATCTTTGTTTTGAATGACCTAATTTGTTTTATATTCTGCATTGTCTGTGTCATGTTTAGCATTTAAATACAACACAAGAAGTTGTGTAGAATCTATGTAGAAAGACAATTAGCTTCAATTTAACTACATCAAGACCATCCAACGCTCATTTTATTAAAATAGTAGAATAACTTGACAGAGAAGGCTAAAGACAAAGTACTAGACCAACATATATAATTTTGTGGCTTTCTACTCCAAAGTTTGGTAGTCCAAGTTTAGCTGAGGAAATATATACTCTAAAATTCTTGCAGGGGAAGAGGATAAAATTATGTTTTTGCTTAGGACAAGATGTTATGGTACATGTATAAATACTAGTTGTGATGGATGAATCAAAATCAGTTTTTGAGACATTCCTAAATTATTGAGTAGAGATAAATATAATTACTGGTTTTTTGTTTTCTATTTTCTTACAGATAGGACGTGAGAAAGGCGAGTTCCAGCTGGTTCTTGATGCACTAGACAAAATTAAAACAAAGGTAAACAAGTAAACCCACTTTCTCTTCTTGGGAATAAATTAGGGTATGCCAAATTTCCTTGTTATATTTGAGGTTTATTTCAGTTAAAATTTGTTACTAAGTTTGATGACTATGTTCAGCATACATTTAAATTAAATGCCACTATATTTGTATTGTCAGATTTCTAGTTTTTAGAGTAATCTCACATACATGGTATATTCAGCCTATCTAGTAATTCCTTTCTTATCATATGTACACACTTATTAAGTAAACAATTGTTTAGATTCCAATGTTTTCCTTTCTCTACTGGGAAGCACCTATATATTTTAAATCTTAACAGTTGAGCTTTCTGGTTAACAAAATCATTTTAATAATCTTTGAGCCATTCTAAAATGCCAGCATGTTTTAACCACCAGAAAAAATAGTCAATATTAAAAAAAATGAAACCTTTACAAAAATTATTGTGAACCAAAGCATTAAGTTCCTAAGAGATATTTCTGTTGTGGTTTACTATTTACTTTTCCTTTCCTTTGAGAAATAAAAGACTAAGTTCTCCTAACAACTGGTAAGGAAATCAATGATGCCAGTGAAAGCCATAATATACACACCAACTTGATCCTTTGTTTCCGAACATCAAATTCTTTGCTAGAAAGTTCTATTTTTTCTATATCATTTAAAATCCGTTGTCACAAAATGGAAGCCCCATGTCCTGGGTCAAGTGGAGAGACACATGCGCTAGTTCACTGTCCCTCGAATGCTCTCTCTCAGGGCAAGGAGGCTCCTTTCACCAACTTTGATCCATCCTGCCTGTTTCCCGCTTGCCGTGACTACTGGTCTTATCATGGCTCCTTCACCACACCTCCCTGTGAAGAATGTATTGTGTGGATCTTGCTCAAAGAGCCCATGACTGTGAGCTCTGATCAGGTAGGTTGCTGGGGGAAACTTGTGAACATACCAACTTACATTGCTGGCTCGCATCTACCTTTCTACTTAGATGTTAAGCTGAAATCTATTTATGTATGTAGTCACATATTTATATACAGTTGCTAAAGGATGCATATTGAACATCTATCTAGAAGCCTCATATTTCACTCATCTTAATTATAGTCAGTCTGTTAAATTTCTAAAATGTGACAACCAAGGAGAACCAGCATCAAACAAATATTTTTTTCCAGAAGTGTTTCTGATGTTCAATCATGATCGAGTCCATACTCTAGAAGCATGAACATGAGTGAGATTTTGTGCATTGAGAGGAAATTCAAACTCTTTAGCTAGATAGAGTCCTGGTCAAATGCTAGTGAAACTGCTAATAAAAAATTAGCATCAATATATAGTGTGTGCATTTGTCCAATTTTCCAGCTAAGTAAACCCAGATTCAGCCAGGTAAATGGTAAAATTTCAACCTTTGTATGTCTTCTGACTCCTCTCTTTAAGCCTCCCTTCATACAGTTCACATAAAAACATTACAACATTTATTAGAGAGATGTTTAAGGAAAGAACGTTCTAAAAAGACAAGTCAGGAATATGGAAAAGAATAGGTTAAGGGCAAACACAGGGACTAGCAAGCTAGTTCATGACTATCTAATAGTGAAATCAGTTTAACCTGCCTACCCAATCAATATGCCTTCTGTAACTAACAGGACAATTTTCCTGTTTCTGGCCATGTGGCCTCAATTGTACATAAGCAGTTTCATAAAAAGTTCCATTTTAATGGTTGATTCTGGAAATAAATAAAGGTTATTCTTAATTGAAATTATTTTAATATGAGTATTTTGAAAAATGTAGTTTTTTAAAAAGAGCAAAACATTTTAATTAGTTATTTTTTTCTTTTGGAACACATTTAAATGTACTCAAACCTTTTTCTTGGTTATGGCTCTGTATTTTGGAATCACTCCTGGTAGTTTTGGGGGAACCCCATGTAGTACCAGGGATCTAAGCAAGCATCTTACCTGCTACTCTATCTCTGGCACAGGCACAATAAAAGGAGTATATATATATATTGATTTTTGGGCCACACCCAGTAACGCTCAGGGGTCACTCCTGGCTATGTGCTCATAAGTTGCTCCTGGCTTGGGGGACCATATGGGACACCGGGGATCGAACCGCGGTCCATCCAAGGCTAGCGCAGGCAAGGCAGGCACCTTACCTGTAGCGCCACCACCCGGCCCAGAGTATAAATATTTTGAAATAAATATTTTGAAAAGGGAATGGATTTTTAAAGTAGTAAAATTAAAATAATCTTTGCTATAAAAATATAATGCTTTTGAGAATAATATTTTAAAATGATCAGTCAGTTTTTTCATATCATTTCTTAACATTTAAAATATAGTATGACATTAATCTTTATTTTAAAAGAAAGAATGAAGACAGGAATGGCCAATGTGGCTTTCCATTTGCAGAGATCCCTTAATATTGTCCTCTGCTCCTACATGGGGTGAGTATTTTATACGGATCCCTCAAAAAGGGCACTTTTCCTAGAGGACATTGTGATCCTGTGGAAAAAGAAGAAAGGGGCTTTAACAAATAGAAGGTGCCTAAAGTCAGGCTGAAAATTGGTCACAGATGTTGTGGTCTGCCTTGCTTCTTGCTCTCAGATTTCTAGGTCTTGGTAGCCTAGTGGTCACCTAGCTAACAATACTTTTATTCCCTGCAGATGGCCAAACTGAGGAGTATCTTCTCCAGTGCCGAGAATGAACCCCCGGTGCCTCTGGTGGGGAACTGGCGCCCCCCTCAGCCCATCAAAGGCAGAGTGGTGAGAGCATCCTTCAAGTGAGACCCAGGCTCTCCTCCCTCTTCAGGAAAGGAAATTTGTCCTGGGAGAGTCAGCTTCCTTGCTCCTTTCTGTGCTCCTGACTCTAAGCAATTCTCAGCTTTCTACACTGAGCAAAAAAAGGGGAGAGATGCAATAACCAAGAAGCCAGATTTTCTTTTAGCCAAGGCTAGTATCAAAATATTTGGATTTTTCAATCTCATCTTTCCCCTAAAAGTAGGATTTTTTTTTCTAGTAAGGATTCAAAGAAGAAATAAGCAGAAAAGTCAAGATACTGGAGAAATGGCCTGTGGGTACCATTTATTCTGTCATCTAAAATTTCACAGAGCTTGCATTTTTCTATTTTCATAGTCCAAGCTCTTCATCTCAAGGAAATAATACATAACTCTATATCTAGTGTAGAGATATATGAAGATCAAAACTGCAAACAAGTATACAAAAAGATATTCAAATAAATATAAACATTAGAAATTGAAGTGCCAAAGTATTTTAACTCTTAAAACTAGAAAGATGACAGTTTTAGTCACTAGAAAAATTACCTGATTTTTATTTTTTAATTAGTAATGCAAGGAAACACAATGAGACCAGGATCTTTTTTTTAAATCACCCTGTATTTGAACTTCTTTATAGGATGATTAACTTTATCCTAATATTTTCTTTACCTGAATGAATGTCATTTATTTTACATTTTTACTACTTTTTATCATTGCATGCTATTAAAATAAAAACTGCTTCTTATATCATTTGGATTTGAGGGTGACATTAATGATCCCTACAACACGCAGAAGTAAATTGCACTTCAAGTCAAAGCTGTTCAATAAAACTAATAAAGATATGAATGCAAAAAGTTGAGTGTGTTTTTTAATAAAAAGGTATGTAAATGACAGAAATACTGTTAAACTATGAAAGCAAAGTAGGATTATTTTTACAGCTTCAAAGTGATATTGGATATAAATTAGAGTTTGGTGTACTTTATATTCATCAATAAGAGAGGAATATATGAGAGATTTCTGTGGAATTGTTAGACAAAAAGAAATGTGTGTGGGTCAGAGCAATAGCACAGTGGTGAGGCATCTACCTTGCAAGTGGCCGACTAGGTTCCATCCCTGGCCACCCATATGGTCCCCTGAGCCTGCCAGGAGTGATTTCTGAGCCAAGAATAACACCAGGTATGGCCCAAAAATCACCCTCCTCCCCCAAAAAAGGAGAGAAAAAAAGAAATGTGTGGACATATATTTGAAATTATGTTTCTAGAAATTTCAGTTTAGTTTAGGAGTTGGATGTTGGTCATAGTTCTATGGGAATTCCTTAGGGTATAAAATCAAGTCAAATAATAGCTTTCTTTTTAAAAACTGATTAAATTTTCATTATTTTAATGTATTTGAATCACCATGAAATACAGTTACAAACTTGTTCATGAATACGTTTCAGTCATACTCACCAGTGAACATTTCCTGTCACTAATGCCCCCAGTTTACTTCTTGCCCTCTGACATTTACCCCCCCTCTTTCCTCGCTCTCTCGCTCACCCCCATTCCCCCGCCTTTATACATTGGGTTTCAATATGGTTACTGAAGGGGTATCCTGCTTATCAGTACTTGATCTCCTTTCAGCCCCCTAGTTCTTGTCCACAGTAATCAGTTGTTCGTAGAGGCTTTCCATTGGTTCTCATATTGCCTTCTACTTAGATGTCTCTCTATTGGTTCCTTGGTGTACATGTTAAAAAGATATTTCCCCATTGACTCCTCATCTGGCTTTTTATAGCCACCTCGGAGGTGGGCTTTGTTTTTCCCAATAAACGTTGCTTTGGAGGTCTGAAGGAGAGCTGCCATCTTGGCTCATGTTTCCACTTAGTGGAGCGTTTGGCTTGTAGGTGAACAGCTTGCAGTGTAAGTCTTTGGTCTGCTATTCCTTCCCAACTTGTGTGGTCTATTTCCTGCTTCGGAATTGCTGCTGGACCTGTGTCTCTTATCCTATCCGAACTTGGGGAATAGAGATCCTGCTCCCTCTCTGGGAATTGTGAAACACACAACCTACCATTTCACAACCATTCTCAAATATTATTGTCATAGTGGTCTCTTCTTTGTCCTAATTTTTATTTTTTTCCAGACTTGTCTTTTTTATTTGTTTCTGAACTACACCTGGAAATGACCAGGCCTTACCCCTGGCTCTACTAAGGGATTACTCTTAGCAGTGATTGCAAGTAGTGCCAGGGATCAAGCTAGGGTTGGCCATGTACCAAGGAAGCACTTTATCTCCTATACAATCTCACTGGTGCCATACGTCTGTACTTCTTACCATTATATAGTGAGATTATACAATCTAACACTGCAAATGTCCTTATTGAGATCTTCCAAATACTTAGTACTTATGAGACTTTTATCACATCAATGACAAGGGTTTGACTTAATTTTTTTTTATCAAAGGGCAGTCTTACATACATTATGCTACAGAATAAAAATGGTATTTGATTAGGAAAATCGGAAGTCAAGTCATGTGAGGGAGTCCTGAGTCCTGAGAGGCTCAAGTTATTTAATAGATTACCACTTGGGTGAAGTAAAACCAGGTTGGTCAGTGCGAACTGGAGGTGTTAATTAAATCCCTTGAAATTAGGAGGTGTGGAACTTTCATCATTAGTGGTAATACACAAGCTGATTCTCTCAGGGTGTTTCATATGCTTCGTGCATTAAACATGTATCTGATATACACTACAAATAGGGAAAGACTAGACGAACATGAGGTGATCTTTTATAAGGGGAAATATCCAATCAGAAGAACCACTCTTCTAAATCATGAGTTCCATAAGGGCCCAGATATAAATCTTGGACACTTTTCTTATCATCCAGTATTGTGTCTGACACTTAAGTATTTAGTAATCAATATTTGTCATATGATCAATGTGAGGGCCATGAAGGACTCTATATTCAAGCACGATACTCATCTTTTAAAGAATGCATTATACAATTAAGAATAAGATTGGTTTTCTCATATTTAGTTTTTTTTTTTTTTGTTTTTTTTTTTTTTGTTTTGTTTTGTTTTTGGGTCACACCCAGCAGTGCTCAGGGGTTATTCCTGGCTCCAGGCTCAGAAATTGCTCCTGGCAGGCACAGGGGACCATATGGGGCGCCGGGATTCGAACCGATGACCTCCTGCATGAAAGGCAAACGCCTTACCTCCATGCTATCTCTCCGGCCCCTCATATTTAGTTTTTATCTCCTTGTAAAATGATTTCTTTACTTCAAATAATAGCTTTCCTGTAGATTATATTTGTTTCCACTATAGGTTACAGCCCAAACTCACAATTATATTTAATAATAGACGATACGTATTCTAGCTTCTTCTTGTACTCTGATTGCTGAGTTACTATAATAGTCCATTCGAATATCAAAATAAAACTTTCTCATATTAGAAGGGCCATTTTTTTTATGTACAGATTTTCAAACCCATGCATTTTAATCAAATAAATTGGTGTGGCTAAGAGTCAATATAGTCAAAAAGTTGAAATAATCATCAACTTTTGTTCTTTAGGGTATACTTATAGCAGATATTTTAAAATATTAACAGAGAATAAATTTGAATAAGTTTCATAATATTCAGATAATGTATTCTTAAAAGTCTCTGAATAGGACTTCAGCAAAAAATTAGATTTTGACAATAGGAATATATTATAATACTTTATATTCTAACAAGGAAACAGAAAAAATTGTTAAAAGCAAGGAACTAGTTTGGACTGATGGCCTAAAATTCTTTCGGAACAATCACTAACTATTTTGTAGATTGAGTAACATTGCAGATAAATTATAGTGTCTACCTGTAATCATTAATATAATTATATATGGTTGAAATTGGTTGAAAATAAATAAGCTTGAATACATGTGTGCAATGATTATGTAATATTGGGTTCAGAAAAATAGTACAAGAGGTAACACATTTGCCTTTCACACAGCAGCTAACCCTGGTTTAATCACCAGCATGCTATATGTTCCCTAAACACTAACAGTGATTTCTGAGCACAGAGCTAGGAGTAAGCTCTGAGCACTGGAAGTGGCCCAAAGTGAGCCCTCTCCAATTTAGAATTGTCAAAAATAAAATGAATCTTGAAGAAATACGTGTGGTTCAAAACTGCACCCGAAACAACCCATAAATTAAATTAATGCTAGTTTCTCCTCTAGTATTTTATTTTGATGAGAAATCCTAAACATGAGCTTTATTTCTCTCTATATAATACACTTTAAAAGAAGAATAAATGACATGAAGGTTTTACAAAATAATATGTAGAGTATGCAAATTTAAATGAATTTTTACAAACTGTGCCTACACAGAATTTAAACAAGCAGGGGCCTTGCTTTGCATGAGGCCAACCTGGTGTTCAGTCTCCAGCACCCCATATGGTCCCCATATGATCCCTGGCATGAGTGATTACTGAGTTCAGAACCAGGAGTAAACTCTGAGCAGCCCCAGGTGTAAACTCAAAACAAACCAAAAAGCAAACAAGAAGGGAAAAGTATATTTGCATGTAATTTCCACTTTAGTCGCTAGATGGCAGCAAATAACTCTTAAAAACACTTTCAGTTGCTTTTAGAGCAGTGAATTGTCTCATTTATTTATTTACTTTTATTTATTTATTTATTTTTGCAGTCTCAGGGCTCATTCCAGACAAGTGCTCTACCATTGAACTGTGGCCCTGAAGTTTATTTTTAAATTCTAAATACTTTTTTATATGCTTAATATTAACCACTAATATCTATTTACAAAATAAAAGAGGTTGAGAGGGTGTTACATTTTTTCATCATTGTTGTCTTTTAAGCCTCATAGGATGGTGACCAGAGCTATGCTTATCTCTATAATGGCCTATTCTTCTTCCTAATGGTGAGCAGAAGATTTTGCAGAGCTGCTGATCAGCTCAGACCTCCTACACACAAAGCTTGTATTCAGGCCCTTGAGCTATCTCTCCAAACTTTTTGCATACATTTTTTAAAATTTCAGGGGCCAGAGTGATAGCGCAGCTGTAAGGCATTTGTCTTGCACGTGACTTACCCAGGACGGACCTGGGTTTGATCCCCAGCATCCCATATGGTCCCCCAAGACAGAAGAGATTTCTGAGAGCAGAGCCAGGATGAACCCTTGAGTGTCATCGATGTGGCCCCAAAATAAACAGAAGAATTTTAATTGTCAAAAGTGAGGTCTAATAGATGAAAGGAAGGTAGTTTGGACTCAAAACTGAAACGAGAAGTAAACACTTAATAGTGTTTCAGCAAATAGGAGCCCTGAGCTCCAGTTACATCATAAATGCTAGGATAGGTAAACTCTCATAGATTAATTATTTTGCCTTTGTATCTTCACCTACGAACAGGAATAACAGTGCCTGTCTGAAGGTTGCATATTAATAATACTAAACTTACAATTATTTCTCTAGTTTGTCAAGGAATGACTGTTATCTGCTGCAAGTTCAGTTTAATTCCACCAAGAAAAATTTAAATGGCTTATTCAAAACATAAAATCAGTTTTTTTGATTTAGCAATAACGTAAATAATTAATGTCTTATCAATTCAGATAATACTATTGCACTTATTCGAATATGTTCAATTTTATTTGGCTTCCCATTGGAGGAAATAGTGTTTGTAAATGAAGAATAATTTTTGCTGGTACTAGGCAGCAAGAAAAATAAGATAGGGTCCTTTAGAAAACAGCACACAGGGGCTGGAGAGATAGCACAGCGGTAAGGAGTTTGCCTTAGACGCAGAAGTGCAGTGGTTCGAATCCCGGCATCCCATATGGTCTCCCGAGCCTGCCAGGAGCAATTTCTGAGCATAGAGCCAGGAGTAACTCCTGAGTGCTGCTGGATGTGACCCCAAAAAAGAATAGAAAAGAAAAGAAAACAGCACAAAGATAGAAAGGGTAAATTGGGGCCAGAGTGACAGTGGATAGGGTGTTTGCCTTGGATGCAGCCTACCAGGGTTGAATCCTCAACATCCCATACAGCTCCTGAGCTAGGAATAATTTCTACGTACGGAGCCAGGAGTAAGCCCTGAGTACAAACGGATGTGGCCCCAAAACAAAACAAAACAAAAGCAAACAAAAAAATGTTGAATTGAGAGAAACCAGAGAACTTTTCTCATAGGTGGTTCTGTTTCAGAACTGCACCTAGCCTGAGGAAATACTATTAAAAATATGGAAAATAGGGACTAGAGCGATAGTACAGTGATAATACATGCCTTGGATGCTGTTGACCCAGGTGGGTTCCTCCAAAACAGACAGAAGGAATATCTGAGTGCAGAGCCAAGGAGCAAATCATGAACATCTCTGGATATGCACCCCCACAAAGAAAAGGGAGCAAAGAAGTTGAGGGACTCACAGGGCTTATTCTGTTTCACTTACTTTCAAAGGGTGGCAGGATAGAGTCACTGAAATTTTGCACAAAGAAGCAACATATTATCACCCTAAATGCTAAAGGTCTCTCTTGCCATAAAATTAATTTGAGGCTTGTCTGGGCATGCCATAAAGTCAAAATCCTAAAAGAGATGCTAAGGACACCTGTTTAAAAAGCTTATCCCTTTGTAGACAATTTCACTCCAATTGTCCAAATAGGACTCAAACAGTCGAAGCATAAAATCTGGGTCTTAGAGAATTAATGAACTACTTTAGCTTTGGAGGTGTTTAACAGCAGTCACCTAACAACTTGACTAGGTAGATAATCACAGGTAATCAGCAGGAGAAAAAGCATGTGGAATAGTGCAGTCACTGGGGACCAAGTACATGGCAGCGGCATAAAACCCAATGATTTAAAAGCTAATTTTAGCCAGGTGAGAATTGATGCTGCAGTAAACAGGGAATCTAATTCTCCTTTGTGCTTCAAGTATTCTCAGGTTAAGGAGTCTACAACGGGGCAAATAGTTTGGTCATGACATAGACATATTCTCTGTTCCAACATGCTCATAAATTTCTATCATTCATTTTTAAATAAAAAAACTTTATTGATTGATTGGTTTGGGGGCCACACCCGGCAGCACTCAGAGGCTACTCATTGCTCTGCACTCAGAAATTGCTCCTGGCAAGCTGGGGGGACCATATAGGATGCCAGGAATCAAACCTGGTCCCTCCCAGGTTGGACGCATGCAAGGCAAATGCCCTACCACTGTGATATCTCTCCGGCCCAATTTCTATCATTCTTATTCAATTCATTGGCAGTTTGAATGGTTCCAAACACTTTTATTCAAGAGAAATCACTTCCCCAAAGGCACCAACCACATTCTCAAGAAAGTATTTTACGAGTGGAAGTGTTTGAAAATACTATGAATTGTCATTATATAACATAATTACTATATTGTAATATATCAAATATTATATACAAAATATATAATATTTAATATAATATAATATAATATAAAATATACTATATGTATTAATTATTATAATTACCATCTATGCTTAGAGAATTGCACTTTTGCTTTGGTGTGTGCCTAGAAGATTCCAAGCAGTCCTCACGACTCATGGATAGATCAGGGTTCCTCAGAGAGGGTCTGAGGAACTGAAAAGGATCAAAAGTTTATGCTATCAAGCAGGACAGGAATAAGGCAGGGCCCAGGTTTGAGGAGAACTGAGAATGAAGCAGGAAAAGGTACAATTAGAAATAAAAGGAGGTTGCTGTCTAGTGTAGACAGAAAGATTGAGTCATACTGGAAACCTATATCAGAAATAACAAATATAGTTTTAAGTTCTGCTCATATGCATGTGTGTGTGTTTCAGAGTGTGAGAGAGAGACATAGAGACAGAATGAGAGAGAAAGAAAAGAGAAATAAGTAGCATGGAAAAGTAGGTTTTAAGAGGATAAGGACTTTATCTCATTTTTTATAGTACCCATGCAGCCCTTCTCAAATATAATATGCTATCTTGAGCAAACCTGGTGAATGCAAATAATATTTAAAAAATTACTTTTTGATGTGATGATGCCAGGGGATTGAACTTGGGGCCTTATCTATGCAAAACATGTGTTCTGGCACTGAATTATATCCCTAGTCTTCAGAAAGTATTTTTCTTAGTGGCGGGGAAAAGTATTTGGAATGAAAAACACAATAATGAATGAATAAAGGGGTAGATGGATAGGTGGATGGATGGATGGGTGGATGGTCAAAGAAGATAATAACATACTGAAGTACTAAATCTCAGTTTGAATAATGAGTTGGTGAGAGTTTTGTCCCTATCAAAAGAGTTTCTTGGGTTCTTGGAAGAATGAATGAAAAAGTGTTTATTGCTGTCACCCTGGCTTTTTTTGTAAAAAGAAAAAAACTTTACATATAATTAAACCTTGCCATTTGGAAGTTTTTATATTCACAATACTTAGTAAAGGGAGATATATTTGAAGGGACCTAAAAGGAGACTGCCTCAATATTATCTCTTCTACCACTCTGCTTCAGATATGCAAATTGTTGCTGCTACTTGGCAATGGGCCTGTGAGACTGGACTCCGGTGATATCAAGCCACAAGATTCATGCTAGGGCCTGAATATTTGTAAGTTTGTGTTTATTTTCTTATTAGTCACTGACTTTAGTTCTCTATTTCATTTAAGTTGCTTCCAAGTTGCTTTCTGCATAGCAATCTATGTGTCAAAAGTGGTGAATTCTTCCTAACCCAAATGTTTGTGTTGTGGCGAAGAAGGATACTTTTGAAAATCGAATTTGGAGCTGACACTTTGAATTTCTTAGTAAATATACACTTCAAGTAACTTTTCTATCTTCCACAAACAAGACAGAAATATATATTGTGAAGCATTTTATAGTTATTGCCCGGAATTCATTTTATAATACAATTAATTTTGTTTTTTTGTTTATTTTTTTGAAAATACTTTTTCTCTCACAGTCAATTTGTCAGTAATAAAAGCCAGAATCTATAATTGTGATTGTAGCATCAGGAATAGTTCTTTGCAACTTTGATCATTTTAAAGAAAAATGTTAATTCATTATAAGTATTTTTTAATTTAGAGGAATATTTTAAATATATTTCATCAGGAGAGGTCTAATTTCTTCCCTTTAATTTGTTTTCTCTAACAAAGATCCTGTTGTTAAGATTGTGAGGCCTCCTAAGTCTCCTGTCCCTTGTAGCTTAATGGATATAAAACATTGATTAGGCCTCAAGAGGAGTGAAGACTTTCAGAGGAATTATGAAATTACCATTAAGCATGAGAAGAAAAGTTTTCAACTTGCTATGATGGTATGATGTCCATTTGGCAAAAGTGATATATTTAAGGTTAAAATATTTTATGTATCCTTATTTCAAGTATAATTAAATATTTTTCCAGAAATGACCAAATACAGACTTTTAAATAGAAGTATGTGTTTCTGTTTCAAGTATGAAAGACATAGGTCAAGAATCTCCCTAAAATTACAAAGAAAGAAACATTTAAGTGAAGGGTGATTTCTGTAAGACTGAAGGGAAACTGCCTTAGAAATGACTATGACTCCTGGAGGGAAGGGCTTATCAGACATGACTCTGGTGCCTAACACACTGAGCATGAGAAATATGTTAAAGAGTGATATCAGCACCATTTGAAAGCAGGAACAGATAGCAGGGCCAAGAGTACATACAGGCCTCATGCAAAACATGGCTCTGGGTCCTCTGCACCTTAAAGCCAGCAATAAAATCCAGGCTCATTTTGAGTGAGGCAGACAACCAGGCACATTATTAGAGAATAGACTACCAGTCCAGATTTTCTGAAAGTGGACTGTATAGGCAATGCTAAACTTTTGATTATTCTTAAATATAAGAAAGGCAAATATATGTGGATGAGGAACCTGGGACAATGGTAGAAGGAAGTAAATTTTTGGGTGGAGGGTGGAGTGCTGGAACAGTCCACATATAAAATTCTACTAATGGAGGTTTGGAAAATACAGTGCCCCAAATTAAAATAAAATTTAAAGAAAATTAACTACAAATAGAGATCTCACATTTTCTACATTTTATGGAACAGATCAATGGATATACCTGCAAAGTATATGCAGAACAATGGGGAGACAGGTGGTTAGTTGAACGAAAATTTAAGATCAGGGTTTTAGAATCTTTCTTTTTTTTTTTTTTTTTTGGTTTTTGGGCCACACCCGGAGGTGCTCAGGGGTTACTCCTGGCTGTCTGCTCAGAAATAGCTCCTGGCAGGCACGGGGGACCATATGGGACACCGGGATTCGAACCAACCACCTTTGGTCCTGGATCAGCTGCTTGCAAGGCAAACGCCGCTGTGCTATCTCTCCGGGCCCTAGAATCTTTCTATTTTATGTTTGTTTTGAGGTCACACTGGGTTCAGGTCTGACTTCTAGTTCTGTGTTCAGAGATTACTCCTTGTGGTGCTCAAGGGACCAAATGCCATTGATCAAATTGCAAGTCTGTTGTATGCAAGACAAGTGGCCTATCATTGGTACTATTGCTCTGTCCCCTCTAAGTCCTTCTAGAGATCACTTTATTCTATGTTACAGTTCCTCACTCACCCACTGGGAAATAGTTGAAAGTCCAAGGACAAGAGGAGCATTTTATCATAAATGCTAGAAAAATAGATCAAAAAGTCCTGAGGTAAATCACAATTTAATCAATCGTGTACTAAAATGCTAAACTTTCAAGATATCTTCTATCATGCGAAATAGAATTACTTTTTCCTTCAATGAGTTTTGATACATAAAAATGTGCAAAATGTAGAATTAAAAAATTCATCTATCTTTTGTTTCCTATATTCTATTCATATATGTATATGTTAGGCTTAGGGTATGATGTGTTTCTCAGCTGTATGCAATTAAATTAGTGTTCAGAAATCAAAATTTAGTTGATCTTACCCTCAAGCATAATGATTATGATAATTAATTATATTTAATCCTTAAAAAGAACGTCGAAGAGTAAAAATCATTGCTACATAGAGTCATTTGAGACACCTAAATCATAAGCAAAATCAAATAATCATGACAGTGAAATAATAATAATAATAATACACATATATTCAAATTTAAAATTTTAGGAGGAAAAATTTTTTATAATATGGTGGATCTAGAAAGCCTTCCTCACCAATTTACCAATAAAGCAAGAAAAGTTTAGGGGATTGCTTACCTTGCTCAAGATATTTCAGCAAGTCTTAGAAATCACATTGAACTTCAACATTATCTTTATATATGGATTTTGGGTCATATTCAGGGATTAATTCAGGCTCTGTACTTGGGGTACTCTGTACCCTTAGAAGCTAAGGGACCATATGGGATGCCTGGGATTGAACCTGGATCAGCCACATGGTAGGCCACAGTCTTACCTGCTATACTATCTATTGGGCCCTTAGCACTATCTTCTTTCCTTCTTTCCAAGCTAATCTCCATCACATTCTAGGCCTTCTGCTACATGTAACAAGAGCCCTAACAATGCCAGCCATAATGCTACTTCATAGGAGTTAAGTCACTCTTAGTGCATTTGAACTTTCTCAGCAATCCTATTATATCTTGGGTGAGAAAACTGGGACTGAGGTAAGGATTATGAAATAAATCATCCAAGATTATGTAAGCGCTAGGAGCTGAATTCTAACTCAAGAACCCTAGACTCAGGACTTCTGCCACAGTAACTACATCCAAATAGGCCTATGGGGTTATGGACCTTACAGGACAGTGGAAAATCAGAGCCAGAATTAAATGATGTTTTATGTTTCTGACATTTTCTTCTTTACAACCCTCTGTGTTTTCCCTGTACAGTTTCACTATCCAAGATCCACAAGGTTCTACAGGCCAAAACCTCATTCAGCCTGACTTCATTATATTGACCTCTCACCATCAATTTTGATGCTATGCTCAAAAGATTTCTGATATATAATTATGCTTCATGAGGGCTTTTACATTTTCTACTTTCTCTGCTTGAACTGTCTTTTCCCAGATTATTTTTGGTGGTTCCTCAAATATGACTTCCTTCATACATAACCACTGCATCTATAGAAAGAAATTTCTCTTAGTTTTCTCTGCATAATTAAACTGGGTTTTTGTTATACTAATGATGGCTGTTATACATTCACTTATTCTATTATATATATTTCCATCCAGGTCTCAGCTCCATGAAGTCCTATTGATCTGCTTCTTGGCTGTGATTTCTGTACTGATGCTGTATGTTGACAGGCATATAATAATACTTTATAGATTTGTAGAACTAAAGAATGACTACTGCTTTTATAGACACTGTTTCTCAAAGTAACTATTAGAATGATGGAAGGATGCAATGATAACTTTGGTGCAATTGGAACATGGTGGGGTTGGGACCAATTTCTGTGTGCTGGCTTAAAGAAGGTAGATTTTCAGGGGGAAATTTTTCCCAAATTCTATGGGTGTTAGAATAAATGTGTTTGGGTATCTCAAGCCTATAAAAATGTAAGCACATAATGAGAGCTGAAAAACACTAGTAACAACAACTAACATTGTTAAGATCTAATTATTGACTGTGTGCTAAAATCTTTCATGAAATTGTTTCTCAACTGGGTGTGAAATGTGGTCTTGTGGGTGCATAGAATAATCCATGAAGGCCACAGGTAAAATATCATGTAAGTGGGATGTGTGTTGTTTACAACATGAAAATAAGAAGCTAGTAAGATAAGGAGACCAGAGGAAGAAAACAAGATTGGAAGGGGGCACAATTGGGAAAGATTGAGGCAAGGTTTTATATAATTCAGAAAAGTCTGTTTACAAATTGTATTTTTTTAGACTTCATCTAAACTAATACAGATATGTTTATTATTATTTGTGGTGGTAGTAGTGGTGGTTTTGGGGGCCACACCTGGTGAATACTTGGATTACTCTTGGCTCTGCACTCAGATATTACTCCTGGCAGGCTCTGGACAAATGAGCTATCTGGGATCAAATCCGGGTCAGTTGTGTGAAATGCCCTACCTACTTGCTATTGCTCTGCCTCCAATAAACTTTGGGGTTTTATTTTTTGGCATACCTGGATGGCCTCAGAATTTACTCCTGGTTCTTTTCTCAGGGGTTACTCCTGTAAGATTATATATGGTACCAGGGATTGAAACTGAGTTGTCCACATACAAGAAATCCCCTACTGTCTGTACTATCACTTCAGACCTAACAAGTATTATTTTATTATTATTCTTTTTGTTTTTTGTTTTTTTGTTTTTGTTTTTGGGCCACACCCAGTAACGCTCAGGAGTTACTCCTGGCTATGTGCTCAGAAGTTGCTCCTGGCTTGGGGGACCATATGGGACACCGGGGGATCGAACCGCGGTCCGTCCAAGGCTAGCGCAGGCAAGGCAGGCACCTTACCTTTAGCGCCACCGCCCGGCCCCGTATTATTTTATTATTATCCTAACTTTGTTTATAAGAAAAAAAATATCTTTGAAAGGCCAAAAAAAAAAAAATCTACCCAAGGTCTTAGAGCTAGAAAATAAATATTTCTTGATTCAAAAAACAGTAAAATTTTAACATATTATTTGTTTATTGACTGCCTTTTGTAAAGAGATATTATCATACCTCCATTTATTTGGATGAGTGAGTTCATAACTTTCAAAAGCATAATTTTATTAGCATATATGTCCTGGGGCTTTATTTAAACAATGGTAAAGGCTACCTAGGATATAGATATGAATGATATTCCATTGTCTGAAGCCTCTACTGAGCAAGAAAATAAATATGCAAGATTAGATGTCACTATGCCTGCACCCCATCTCTTTCCCCTACAAACTTCAGTTGCTAGTGGCTAATTCCTCCTTGTTGGTTCCCTGAACTCTTCCAAGATATTTAAGTTTTTATTCATTACATTATATTCTAACTCCTTGGCTATAAAGAAATATTATATTATTATTTGGCCCATTAATTATTTTATATAAGACAGGAAACATATATTCTTTTTTTTTTTTTTTTTTTTTTTGGTTTTTGGGCCACACCTGGCTGTGCTCAGGGGTTACTCCTGGCTGTCTGCTCAGAAATAGCTCCTAGCAGGCACGGGGGACCATATGGGACACCGGGATTTGAACCAACCACCTTTGGTCCTGGATCGGCTGCTTGCAAGGCAAATGCCGCTGTGCTATCTCTCCGGGCCCGGAACATATATTCTTATTAATGGAATTTTGAGGTGAGAATCATTATTCGTACTTCACAAATGAGCAGTCAACAGCTTATTGGGTGTACACATTATAACCAACTCCATGCTTATAGGGTTATAATAAAGTATTACAAACACCAGACTGGAGGGATTTGTTTTCAAAACCAATAGGGACACTAAAAATAAGAAACTCTTAGCCTCTGTAGATATTTAACATTAAAACTGCAATAAGCATGAGCTATAAAGTAGTTCTTGTCTTATTCAAGTTTTAAACATTTAATAAGCTTATGTACCTCATTTTGTAAAAATATATCCATGATAACATTAATTTGGGGGGAGAAAATTCAAATACTTTGTATTTCCGTTTCATATTTTTACCAAGATTAATCGATATTTGTAATATGAGATTATTATAATTAGATATTATAGTAATTAAAATAATAGTAATTAGAACATAGACTTCAATACTTTGATTTATCATCTTTTCATTGAATAAGTTTGTTATTTCCTTTCTGTGCAAATAAAAGTACCTTTCTTTAGCTACTGTAGTTCCTTTATATGATTATTTATATGAAGCAGACCTTCCATTTAGTAAAATTTGAAACAATCACATCGTAATCACTATTTTATTTTTAAAAACACAATGTTAGAATATTCTCTTGCCCCTAACTGAATCACGTTGCCTACAGAGAATGGACTTAGTTCAACTGAGTCCTTTCTGTAGCACCTATGTATATGCACCTCATAGTTGAAAGTTGAAAGTTCAGCTGCATCTCTAGGGCCTTACCTTATGCAATACCTCAGTTTTGCAATATTAAAAATAAGAAATTGGGTTATGTATTAATGAAGCCTTCTCATCAAAATAAAAAAAGAATGCACTTAGTAAAATAGGGTTAGTTTCTGACTGATCTACATAAAGACGTAAAGCCATTTGTATCATTTATTGAACAAACAACAACACGGAATACCTGACTTTCTGTGGCATGTCTAAAGAGTGTCTGCCAGCAGCAAGAACCTGTCCCTCCCCCAGGCACCTTTGTGAGGACAGCCATCTTCACTGAGATCCAACGTATTTTCTAAATGAAAGAAGGGGCAAAATTTGCCAAGCAAGAAATCATTTGTTATGCTGATGTTTGGCGGTATTTGAAGTCTTACTAGACACAACAATCAAAACATCCTCCTATTTCACACTCATATTAAAGTCACAGTTTAACTTGAAGGAGTTGAGAGGCAAAGATTCCAGGATTCCAGAAGATCTAACAGTTTACTTTTATTTTTTAACAGACTATTTAGAGCCCACTTTACATTCATGTGCTTTGAACTCAACTCTTAGCACTTATCAACTTTCTATCCCTCGGGCACTGAGTATGATCTCATAGCAACAAGGCCCTCTCCTTTTGGGTTAAGTAAATATTTAAAAATTATGCAAAGAATCAAAATTATTTCATAGACTCCCTAAAACTGTGCAGCTACAGAAGCACAAATAAAAGATTCTTAATGATGAACTTTGCTTAATGAAGGGCCCCAAATTTTTTTCCATGTTGTTCTTTTACTTAAGAATATATTTTGACAGCAATCTAGAGATCCACAGTTTTCTAGATTCTTGGATTAACAAAGAGTCAATCATATTCTTTCATGCGTGATTAGTTGAAAATAGCTTATAATGATTTTGAGGTTAAATTTTATAATAATGTCATTCTTTTATTTATGTATATAAGAAATTTAAGGCCAGGTTTTATTATAATGTGCTTCTCCAACTTGAATACTAATACTAGGATCCTAAAAGATCACAGAAACTACAGGACAGAAAGTTTTCATTCCCTTTTAGTGGCAAACACCTGTGAGGAAATGAATTATTTTTCCACCTCAAAACGACTTCAATTACTTGTTTATTAGACTTAGTAAGAACAGTGTCTCTGTACTTCCTGCACATCATGTGCACATGCTTACACACACACACACACACACACACACACACTTCTCCTTTTCTTGACTTCGTTGTTGCATTGATCAGGGGTCATACATGCTTGATTGAAGTGTTTTCATGCTTTTGATTGTGATGCTCTGTGGAGGTTCCACGTGACTGTTGTGGCACATAGAGTCAGAATAGTTAGTGCTACAGAGATAGTGCTAGCATGTGGGACTGATCACCTTCCCCAACCAATGTTAGAAGATTGGCCATTGAGCTATAGCCTGGGCATCCATTTTGTCTTTCAAATGGCACCAAAAGAAAAAAAAAATGAACTCTCTTCCCAAATTGGAATATATATATATATATTCATATATATGTATATATATTGGAATTTGGGCCACACCCAGTGATGCTCAGAAGTTACTCCTGGCTATGTACTCAGAAATCGCTCCTGGCTTGGGGGACCATATAGGATGCCTGGGATCGAACTGAGGTTCGTCCTGGATTGGCCTTGTGCAAGGCAAAGCACTTGCCTACCACTGTGCTATCACTCTCTCCCCTGCAGTATATATTATTATTATTATTATTATTATTGGTTTTTGGGTCCACCTGGCAGCACTCAGGGGTTACTCCTGGCTCTATGCTCAGAAATCGCTCCTGGCAGGTGCAGGGCACCATATGGAATGCCAGGATTTGAACCACCGAACTTCTGCATGCAAGGCAAATACCTTATCTTCATACAATCTCTTTGGCCCCTGCAGTATATATTATTATGATATGAATCATCATCATGCCATTCAGAGCACAAATGTATGTGTTCAATATTTATTAAATGTTGGCTTATAAAACTATACATATAGGGTACTAAACCCTCGGCTATTGTATTAATGACTTTATTGGTATACAATAATTTTTACACATATAACTTCTAATGAACTCTTCCCCTACTTTTTCCATTTTATTAAATTCTCTATTTATTATTTCTTAATAACTTTGCTTTCTGTCATTCTGAAACAAATGTATTATGTGATCAGTTATGTCAACTATGTGATACATTTTCTTTAAATAAATTAAAAAGTAGTAAAATTATACATATAGCAAGAAGGGGACTCAAAGTCAAAACGCTGAGCACTAATAATGAAAGTCATGTTACTGCCAGGGCATCAGTACTGTCGTCTGGAATTGTTCTGAATTATTTCTCAGGCAACACTAAGTGCCAGGTTTCCTCCTTGAGCCGGGCAAAGCACAACCCACTTTGCAAGAGATTTCAAGAGATTTCTTTTTTCTTGTTTCTGCAAGATCACTGTGAGAAAGTGAGTCCTTACAAGTGTTGGATGTTTTCAATGCAAAAAGACTCTGAAAGTCTTTTCCTCAAAGTTTATTTCTTTTTCCAAAGAGCAAAGGTAGGAGATGAGTTTTCCATGACATGACACCTTGCTCTGGAAGTTTTTTCCTCAATGTTTATTTACTTTTTTTCCCAAAGAGCAAAGGTAGGAGATGAGTTTCTCATGACATGTCACCCTTCCAGCCAGCTAGCACGAGAAGAAATGCAAATCTCCAGGGGCCCAGAGCTCATCACGGTGCGCCTCGAGCAGAAAACGGGTCGCCTCTTCTGTAGCATCATTCCGACAATGTTCAGCAGAGGGCGCGTGGCTCCCAGCTCGTCCCCAGCTCCTCCAGGACCGTACCCCGACTTAGCCCAAGGTCACAGCTTCCAAGAGAGCTTGGCAGCCCGGGGCTGGGATCCCCAGGAGGCAAGCCAGCAAGCCAGAAGCAAGCAATCAAGCCTTCGGGACTGCAGACCGAAAATGATGGGGTGGCAATCGGAGGCACGGAGGCCTGGGATGCTAGCAGCTTGGGGACCCAGGAGGACAGGCAAGAGGGGCCCGGGGCCACAGCAGCTGGTACCTCTGCCCAGGAGGGGGATGGGGTGCAAATAGACTCCTCACTGCCTTGCACCAACCCAGGGACCTAGGAGCCGCTGCTGTCACCGTGCGCTAAATCTCCAAGTCTCCCAAGTTGGGGGATCCCCCCAGGACCTGGCTCTGGATCTGGACCAACCTAGGGGGGACCGGGCAGCAAGGGAAGAGCTGCCCAGCCCAGCGGAAAGCGCACCCAAGGGCGTTCTCCCCGCCCCCGGGCCCGCCCCAAGAGCCGCTATCACCTCCACCCGGCCGCCACCTCCTCCCGCCGGCTCCTGGGTCCACCCCGGGGTCCCCTCCCTCGAGCACCAGAGCACCAAGTTGGCCGGAACCTATAAAAGCCGGGGAATTTGCACCCCGCGCACACCCCACTGTACCAGCTGCACACCCTCCTGTCTTGAGCTCCAGGACCCTGCGGTGCGATCATGTCACATCACTGGGGATACGGCAAGGACAACGGTGAGTGAGTGGGTGAGGGAGGGAGGGAGGGAGTGCTTGGGGGTCCTGAGAGCCCTTCCCACCTCTTACCTGGTGTTTATTTACCCCAGCGGCACCAGGAACCTAAGGCTCAGGTGCGCCCCTGGTGCCTGCCCTGCTCTTCCAGTGACTCCAAGCTTGGGGATGCCCTCTGCACCCCAGCCAAAGGCGGCCACTGTCTAGGAATCCCCGCACCCCGTAGTTTGGAGACCAGAGTGTTGGCCAGGCACCATCCTATTCCGACTTATCCATATCCTATCTGTATCAATGAGTACTTGAAGGAATGCTACCCAAATTGGAAGCAAGCAGATGGTTTCTAAGATCTTTTTTTATTTTGGGGGGTGGGAGTAGGGAAAGATCTCTATTCCCGCACTAGGGAACTCAACTGTTTATTTTTCAACCCCAGGACCTGAGCACGGGCATAATTAAGAATTTACCCACCCCATGGCTGAGATCCAAGCAGAGGCTAGCTTTGGGAAATTTGAATTTACGCGTGGCATAGAAATTAGGAGCCACCAATGCCAACCCCATCCCACCCCAAATATTTGGTGTGCAGGGTCCACCTGTGGCTAAGGCTTTCTGTTTTCGCTGTGTTTCACTGGGTCTTGCATTGGGAGTTTCTTCTCCCTTCCTGTCGCTTTCTGCTTCTAAGATGGGGTTTGGGGGTCTTCAATTTTCGCATTTTCCCCCTTCCTCTCACTTTCTGCATCTACGATTGAAGTTGTAGGTCCTCAAAAAGTGGACTTTATTATAGTCACGGACTGGATTTGTTTAGTGTCAGCAGGCACATGGAGAGGGAAGCAGTGATGACTTGGTGTATCAGTCTTTGCTGGGGTTGGGAGTATTGGGGAAGGATCAGTCTTTGGGGATCCTGGCTAAGGAAGGGTGGCCCAGAGTTTGAGCTCAGATCCTGACCCCACTGTCTTGCTAGACATTGGACCATTGGACTGAGTTAGCACAACCCTAACTAAGCCCAAGATTAGTCCCTGCTCAGTTCCAATAGCATACTTCCAAGAGTGAAAAATAGCTAATAATTTATATGACGCTATCTGTGCCTTCATAACACATTGATTCTAATATTTAATAATCAACTTAATAGCCTCGGAATACAAGGAAACTTAGACACCACTGATGACATGTTTTCTCAGAGTCGATTGATACTTGAAGGGATGCCATCCAAATTGCAAGCAAGCAGGTGGTTCTAAGATATTTTTTTGGTGGGGGGGGGTGATCTCTTCTCCCACATTAGGGAACTCAACTATTTCTTTTCAACCCTAGGACCTGATCACTGGCATAAGGATTTCCCCATTGCAAAAGGAGAGCGCCAATCCCCGGTGGATATCAACACCAAGACAGCTATTCATGACCCTTCCCTGAAGCCCCTGACCGTGAGCTATGAACAAGCCACATCCCGGAGAATCGTGAACAATGGTCACTCTTTCAATGTGGAGTTTGATGACTCCCAGGACAAAGCAGGTAGGTGTAGAAAAAGTTCCATGTATCTGTTTTACCCCCAACTTGATGGGAGCAATCAGAAAAGTGTCAGGAAGTCCCATCTTACTACACTGTGTCACAGTCCTCTAAGGTGTCATGCTGGTAATCTTCATTAAATTCCAGAAGTAGGCTAATTACTTTGAAGTGCCCCTAGGCTCGTTGGAGGCCTAAAGGATTGCTGTGTTCTATATATGGCACCGCATGCCTGTGGATGTCAGAGCAGTTAAGGTTCCCTCAGCCTCCGGGGCCCACTCTCACCCTCAAAATCATTCACGTGGAGTTTACAAACAATTGGAAATTTAAGATTCTCTCTAAAAAACTTTGCTTTCAAAAATTGTTGGCTACATTAGTAAAACGTGTGTTTGAGTATGAATTTAGCAGTCACAGAATGAAAATTTGATTATCAGAAATTATAAAAATCAGGCACCCGAGCTACAGGTAGGGCACTTGTCTTGTACGCTGCCAACCCAGGTTCCATCTCTGAAACCCTGTATGGTCCCCCAAAACTGCTGGGATTAGTTCTTGAGAACAGAACCAAGGGTAAGCCCTGAGCATCATTGAGTATTTGGCCCAAAGCCAAAAAAGATTAAAATTCTTCAATCTATAAAAGAATTATCTAGTAGATTTCTATTATCTAGATAGGAATATTTTATTATCATTATTGTGATAAAGAGGGTGAGCTTATCATGCTGTAAATCCAGAAAATCATGCGTAAAAAAGACATATTTGAACGATTACAGACAAAACTAATCATCTAAATTATTTGTAATAGACCTATTTTCCAAATGTCCATTCAATGTTTCTTTCTTCTTTTTAATTTACACAATAGCAACCTTCTTTGTCCACTGGTTGATTGAATTGCCAGTGCCCTATTTTTCCAAATGCTTCCTCTGAAGGTCAATGAAGAAATGGGGCTATAAACAAATTATATGGCATGGTGTGGGAGTAGGGCAGAATGAGGAAAGAGAAAACATTCTAGAATGTTGTTAAAAATCTATCAACGTGATGACAATTAATTAGGACAGTTGATTATTCTTTATTCATTAGCCATCCATTGTACGCAGTATAGTTTTGCAAAAATTCTTCCTCCTCATGCTTCTCTACTTAAACAATATTTGACCCTTGCTTTTCTAAAATAGTAATTAGGAAGGTAGTTCTTTGGAAGATAAGAATAGAGATTACTTGAAATAACTTTTTAGTCTATCTTTGATCTGTGTAAAACTTGCTTCAGAAAATACACCACAATTTAGCATAGCATCATATGTGGTACTGCTATACGTGGCATCAGGGAGATAATCAAAGACTCCTTCATGTGAAGGGTATGTTCCAATTACCATTAGGTTTCATTAGACTTCAATTATTAGATTAAGCAGATGATGTCTATTGAAGATACTCATTCAATAATAATTTTGTACCACTGTCTTCCCAAGTATGCACTCCACACTAAAGAATCTATCAATACACAAAGAACTAAATAGGAAGACAATATTCTATCTCAGGTAAAGAATATTATATTTTCAGGTTATCAAATGACAAGGCCAAAGTGTTGGCAGTATTATTCTGACAACAAGAAAATTAAATACCCTTGTAGAGCTAGTATAGTGTAAGATTGTCAGTGGCTTTCAAAAAGTGAGATGGAATGAATATTTGTTTCTGCTCTACACATAAAACAATTGATTTCTGTGGATGACAAGTTCACCAACTTTATGGATACTACAGAAGAATTGGAGGTGTTTTTTAACTGAGTAAATGAATGTCTAATAAATGTAACCAAAATTGTATAACCTTTCTTCTTTATTGATTTGATTGTGAAATAAGTTTTTCCAGTATATATTACTAGAAAGTTGGTATCAACTATGGAATCTGATGACTGATCATAGATAAATCTGAGTTTAAGTTCCACCATCTAGCTCAGTGGCTTAGGAGATCATTGTAACGCAATCTTGTTGAGCTTTAGTTTTGTTTTGCTATAAAATTAGAGTGACTGTACTGTAAAAAGAGGATTATCTGAGACAGTATACATAGAATACCTAACTCAGTGGCTAGCATTATAATGCTTTAGCTTCCATTATGATTATTGCATCTGCATGCTGCGTTTATTTGGCAATTGCTAATAAAACGTTGAAGCACAAATAAGGTTTTAAAAGAAAAGCCCTCATTAGTTTCAAAGATTATTTTTACTGATAATATTTTCATGCTCCTAAATTTTCCTTTGTCCTTTAAAATTCTCTGTTTATTTCACATAGGACTATGATAGGGTTACATGTTTTAGCATGAATAAATAGGGCTTTGTTGAATTTCTGCATAAATAGCAACTGATTAGAACTAGGTAAACCTTCTTTGCTGCTTCTGGTGAATAACATATACATTACTTAAGCTACTTCCCATCTATACTTTGTGTAAACAGATAAAGTAGTTTAGGACACCTATCTGTTTTAGATATAGGTTATTATTCACCTGGTTCTTACCCCAAAAAATAAGATCCTTTCCAACATCAAATAAGTACAAGAGAAATAAGATATTGTGAGGGCAGGAAAGAGTTTTGGTTCCTTTCCAGTATTCCCAGTCTGTTTGCTGGAGATGCCTATGGTAGAAAGAAAGGAGTTACAGACACTGACAATCACTTTGAAAAGGGCAACAAAGAAGTATCTGAAAGAATAAATGAATCACAGTGGAGGCTTAGGAATTAGGCTGAGCCAGTCAGGAAGGACTCCCAGGGTAAATAAGGTTTTCAATAAGGCTTGAAGGAATTTGGTTTATGGAAGGAAACATCCTGAACCTAAGAGCCCAGCGGGTGCTCCAGACAGGCAGGAGGTGCTGTAAAAACATGGGGAGGAAAGAATTTTAGAAAAGGCTTCTTATCAAGAACTCCTTGGTCATTTTATCCATACTTCTTTAAATATTTTCAGGTATTAAACAAGGAAGCATTTTTTCCCTAGAATGCAGATTATGTTAAAATCCAGGGAAGGAAAGCACTTCAAGCAATAAACAAAACTTTAAAGCCTTGTTATATGGCATGCTGAAAAGTATCATTTACTTTAAAAATGTTTTAATTTGGCTGGGGTATATCTAACAGTGCTCAGGGCATATTCTTGAGTCTTTGCTTAAGAGGGGCCAGAGAGATAGCATAGAGGTAAGGCATTTGCCTTGCATGCAGAAGTTGGTGGTTCAAACCCCAGCATCCCATATGGTACCCTGAGCCTGCCAGGAGCGATTACTGAGCATAGAGCCAGGAGTAACCCCTGAGTGCTGCTGGGTGTGACCAAAAAACAAAAACAAAAACAAAAACAAAAAAAAATAAAGAAAAGTGTTCACTCCTAGCATGGTGCTGGGATTGAACTCTGGTTAGCAAGGTGCAAAGCAGGCCTCTTAGCTGCTGTTCTATTTAGTCCCTACACTTAAAAAAAATAGATTCTAGACTTTTAAATTAGAATAAATGGCAAAGATATGGTAGGCCTAGTGAAACATGAAATAAAAAGCAAACAAAATGCATGATACTTTAAAATCATTTGCTTTCATTTTTTTTCTAGTTTGTTGCAGTGAAACTAAATGAGTCACTTATGAATAGAAATTGAGGGTCCTGAGAGACTTGTGAATTCTACATTGGGTAGGATAGAGAGCTTGCCTTGTATGCAGTTGATCCATGTTTGATTTCTGGGCACCAGAAAGGTCCCCGAATCAGTAGTGATTTTTGAGCACTGATCTAGAAGTAAGCCCAGAGTGTGTCCAGGTACAGCATAAAAATCAAAACCAAAACCAAAAAAAATATTAAAAGAAGAACAAATCCAAAGTAGAAGTTGAATAAGAATCTTTACAAGCCATAGTTAACAATTTGTGAGTACATACCGTGTTCAAAATATATTTCCTTTGCATGTGTGTTTATGAGTAATTGGTCATTCAATTTTCAAAACTAATTTATCATCTTTTTGTTTGGAATTATTTTTATGATTTTTATCTTTTTAACTATTATCACTACTTTTTACAATCAAATGCCTCAATTCATTTGTTTCCCCTCAGTAAGAATTTAATATTCTAGAACTTTTAGCAAAACAAACTTTCAAACATATCCTAAATGTTATCTTTAATGCAAACTTGAATAGTTGGGTATCAGAAACTCAATTGGCTGAGATAATTGCTATGTTTAAGCTTGAGGGATTCCTTTTATATGTGGAGTTAATAGGCTTTACTAGAAATAGGCTCAAAACACTCATCAATCTTCTAAATTTCTTAAAAAATGACTCCCTAAAATTAATAACAATTTGATAATCCTGTTAGGTTTTCAATGATTAAAATGACTCTAGCTACTTGAGACCTTTTATTATTAACTTTATCTGGGAGAAAAGAATAATAGTCAAATGATTAACTCTTGCTAACTTATTAACTTTACCAGCGAGCTTAGTGCTTTCCGACTTTATTGCAAAATTCGAATAAATATTAAGATTACTGAACCAGCAAATACACTATAATTAGAAATTGGAGATTTTTGCCTATTATTTAGAGAAACAGAGAATAAAAACTGAAACTATTTAAATTCACTTAAAGTAGAACATTTTTGCAAACATAAGTAGATCATCCTTGATTTTTCAGGGGCTTGCTTCAAAGTTTAAAATTTTTCTTTCCAATGTCATAAGTTAAAAGAAAACATACTAATAATAAATTTAAGGACTTGCCATACAGGTGTGAGCAGAACCTTTCCTATCCACAAAACTGACCCCAGCATTCAAAACAACACTGAATTGAATTATAGTTTTATTTTTTAACTTACACATAATTCCATTTATCTGGAAATAAAAAAAAGTCCATTCTCTCAAAATTCAATTGTGTTTACTTTGGTGAAAATGACTGCAATACTGTCATTAAAATCTCTTAAAGAAAAGGAATGTAAATGTCTTTTCCTGTCTTTTCCTCAGCTTTATCTACGTTGTGTATTTTCTTTTTTTAACGTTAATATGTAGGTAGCCCTACAATGATTGCGTATTGCCCAAAATAGTAAAACAGTGCTGCATTATTTAATAATTTTCAGATTATTCACAGGGGAGATTGGTTAGCTGTTGGAAATGCTGTTTCTTTTTTCTTTTTTAAATTTAAACACCATGATTACAAGGTGTTCAGAATACAGTTTTATTTCCCACAGGTATAGTTCTTCATGATTGAGTTACAGTCATACAATGGAAAACAACCTTCACTGGCATACATTTCCCACCATCAATGTCCTCAGTTTCTCTCTCATCCTCCCCAAAGCTCCTCCCCTTTCTATCTCTGGGACATTCATTTTTGCTTCTTTCTCTATGTTTCTCTTCCCTCTCTTTTTTATCTACTTTGATTTGCAGTACAGTGCACGTATCCCACCACCAATGTCCCTGTATTTTCTAGTAGATTTAGTAATTTACTTCATTTCCAAGATAGACCTTAAATTTTAGATGCAAGATAAGCTATTGTCAGACTATTGATATTCATTAAGGCCTTTGGTTTGTTACTTGGAAATATTTTACATTAAGAATTATCAAAAACTCAAAACGATATAAAAAAGATATCTCACAACGTGCGACTCCCGAAGGGGGACCCCCGACCTGCGGGAGTGGTTGGTTAAGGGTTGCTAGTTATTTGCAGGTTTTTTGAGCAGATTTGGTTTTATGCTGTAATAGAACTGTGAGAGGTTAATAGAAACAGGCTTAAGACAACTGATGCTGTTTAAAAGCAATTTTATTGGGATATACACTGTTTATATAGAAAATGCATAAAGGGAGGCATGCTTAGCTTGTTAATTAGGTTTGAGGCAAGGGTTATATTTAAATAAGGCATAGGGCTAGCAATACATGTTAAAAATTTTATCGCTTTATTTTAACTATATTTTTTATGTATTAATAGCATAAAATGGGGAGGGGAAAAACTAGAAGTAACTAGGTTAAGCATTTTACCATAAAATGTTTTAACTTGCATGTAAGCTGAGGGCCCACCAAGGTGTTAAAATTTAACAGGATGTGTTTTTAAAGCTGATTGGTTTTGGCTATAGTTGCTAGGGTTCTATAGATGGTATTTTGCTTTTTTAAGCTATTTGGTTGAAAACTTTTAAGTTTTTTTTTAATTTTTTGTGGTGGCTGTTTTTTTTTGAGCTTTGGCTTATGTTAAACCGCATACAGGCAAGAGAGAAAAAAGTCTCAGAAACTTTAATTTTGCTCTAAATCCATACAGCTTTTCACAACAACGCAGAGATTAGTACACATTATAAAGAATAAAATAACCAGGGCTAGTGTGGATACAGGGAGAAAGGGACTCTTATTCACTGCTGGTGGGAATGCAGACTGGTTCAGCCTTTTTGATGATATTCTTAAACAAAACCTAGACATTAAGTTTCCATATGATCCAGCAATACCACTGCTAGGACTATATCTTCAAACTCAAAAACACCACACAGAAAAACCCTGTGTTCGCCAATGAACTCCTGTTTTCTGTTCTATGTTCATTGCAGCACCATTTACAATAGGCAGAATCTGGATACAACCCAAGTGTCCAAGAACATGTGAATGGATAAAGAAACTGGTACATCTACATAGAGTACTATGCAGTTATTAAGAAAAATAAAACCATGAAATTTGCTTAGATATGGATGGATATGGAGAGTATGATACTGAGTGAAATAAGTTAGGGGAAGGGATAGATATAGAATAATCTCACTCATTTGTGAAATATAAGAAAAAGAAATGGTGGTAGGGTAATGATATCCAGAAATGAAGGTTATGAAGACTAGTCCATGGTAGAAAACTTGCCACAAGCTATGCAGCAATGCAGTTAGGGTAGAGAAGGGAGCACTATAACAAGGATAATTGGAACTGATCACTCAGTGTGTATTTTTTTTTGGGGGGGGGGGATGCCTTGGGTCACACCCGGCAGAGCTCAGGGGTTTCTTCTGGCTCTATGCTCAGAAATTGCTCCTGGCAGGCTAGGGGGACTATATGGGATGCCGGAATTTGAACCACCGTCCTTCTACATGTAAGGCAAATGCCCTACCTCTATGCTATCTCTCCGGCCCCCGGAACTGATCACTCTGGACCTGAACTGGGTGCTGAAAGGAGATAAAGTAAAAGACATGGTACCCTTCATTAACAATAGTGCAAGCCACAGTGCCTAAAAAGGAAAATAAAGGGGAGAGAAAGAGAGAGCAAGAGAGAGTGACAGAAGGTGAGATGGAAGGAAAGAGAGGGAGAGGGAGAAAGGACAGAAAGAGAGGGAGAGAGAAGCTCTTCAGAAGCCAGCAGTAGGGGAGGTAGGAGGGAGGAAAATTGAGAATTTGGTGGTGGTGTATGTGCACAGGGGAAGGGTGGTATACAATTTTAAGACCGGTATCCAATCGTAAAGAACTTTGTTACCATGGTTTTTAAATAAAAGGGAAAATAAAAGAAGTATCTAAGTCTCAAAAAAAAAAAAAAAAAGTAAGAGTAAAAAATTTTTAATGATGGGTAAGGAGAATAATTGTAAAACATTTAGTTTTCAATTAACAGAGATCTTCTTTGCTTTAAAATGACATGAGTGAGCCTCTTGATTTTTGTAAGTAACAAAATTTACATAATATCAAATACCCATTTAAATATAGATTACAATATTATATTTGGTTGTTATATTACGGTTTATACACATTCAAACATACAGTACTGATAGTAATAGTACTGATAGATTGGTGGTTTTTGATATTTAGAGTTAAATTAATTTCTGAACTGGATGCTGAAAGGAGATAAAGTGATATACATGATATGTTGCAGAGAGAGAGAGAGAGAAGAGAGAGAGAGAGAATAAAATGTTCTGCCACGGGGGCCGGGCGGTGGCGCTCGAGGTAAGGTGCCTGCCTTACCTGCGCTAGCCTAGGAGACGGACCGCGGTTCGATCCCCCGGCGTCCCATATGGTCCCCCAAGCCAGGAGCGACTTCTGAGCGCATAGCCAGGAGTAACCCCTGAGCGTCACCGGGTGTGGCCCAAAAACCAAAAAAAAAAAAAAAAAAAAAAAAAAATGTTCTGCCACGGAGGTTGGAGAGAAACTCGAAGATATTAGTGGCAGGAAATGGGTAGTGGTCAAGGATGTTGTACATTGTATGATTGAGGGGCATAGCTCAGGGGTAGAACATTTAACTGCATTGTATGATTGAAACTCAATCATAAACAACTTTGGAACTGTGTATCTCACAGTGATCTAATTAAAAAAGCTATTTATTTAATAAAAAACAATCAGAGACCTTTTCAAAATAGTTGATCAAGACTTAACAGCACAAAGGACAAAAATCAAGTTCTGAAAATCTTTGAAGAAAAGTCATTTGAGTGCTTGCTTTGGCAGCATATACACTAAAATTGAAATGATACAGAGAAGATTAGCATAGCCCCTGCACAAGGACAACATGCAAATTCGTGAAGCATTCCATATTTTTAAACTATAAAAAAGAAAAGTTATTTAAGTAGAAAATCCATCTATGTATTATGTATGTATGTATATCCATCTCTTATGAGATAAATTTCTGTGGTACAATAAATCATTGGCTCTTCAGACTCCCCCATCATGGCTGAATTTGATAAAAGAAAAAAAGCATGAAATTTTCAATTTATGTTATCTTATAAAATTATTTTTCCACAAAAAATACTGTTTTGAAAGTTTCTGTATTGTTTGGATTAAACTGGCCTAGTATAAAAAATGCAATCAAATGAAAGTAGTTATATTGGAATACAGTATAAGATTCCCCTACCCAATGAAAGATCATCTCTCATTTCTCATATAAGGAGATGCACACTATATTTATTAGAATTCTAGGAATTATTTTTTTTAATTGAGGAACATCTATCAGAAATGGTCAGTCAACTGAGCATGATGGTTCAGTGTATAGGGGCTCAAGGGTGGCACCAGTAGTTCTGGGGACACTATGAAGAAACAGAGGTCAAAGGCAAGGCTTGTGCATGTAAGGCATTTATCTCATCTATTTTCTTGGCTCTATAAAAATATTTTTAGAGCTTTTATTGACTAAATTCCAAGCTCAGATTTTTTGCTCAGAACTTCCAACTAATTGAACAAGACCAGAAGCTTTAATTTTGATAGTAAAATGAGCTGTAAGACTTTCTTGACTGTTCCTAATTGTGACTTACTTCTATTCTATAGAGTGACATCATCTTAAAAGAAGTTAAAACAGATATATGGGAGTAAAATATTAGACTTAATGTGTTTACTCATTAAACATAGTTTATTTTAGTATTAGTATTTCATTTAGTATATTTTTAGCATTAATATTAAGTCTTGTTTATTAAACGATGGAGGTTTATTAAACAATGGATCAATGGAACAGTGAAGAAAGGTTATGGGTAGTTGGTACTGGTGAGATACATCAAATCTATAAACGTTAATGCTAATAAAAATCCACTTTATCTATACTGTAATTTATATTAAAATATGTATACTATTGCCTGATTCTAACATGCTTTGTAACCATTACATTTATACAATTCTTAAGAACCCCAGAAAAGAGAAAAACAATAAGAACAAAAAGCCTTATGATATTTAAAATATAAAGTCCTACTCTATTTTTTTTTACAAGGGAAAAGAGATACATGTAAAAAAAAAGTCGGTATGCTTTATTTAATTTTATCATTTGGTAGAATGAATGCTTCTTTTTATGATCAATTAGCTACAAGTCATTATCAAGAAATTAATTCAGAATAAGTTTATTTTATAAGCAGTTCACTTTGGGAAAGGAATGTTCAGGCTATATTTGGTGGTGCTTTAGGGCTTACTCTGAGTTTTAGGATCAGGGATTACTCCTTGCAGTGCTTGAGGGACCATATAGGGGGCCAGGGATTGAACTGGGAATGGCTATGTGGAAGACAGGCACCCTACATTCTGTGATATATCTCTCGGGTCTAAGAATTTCATGTAAAGTTTGTATAATTGTGAAAAAAAGAAAGGATTCTTTTATTAAAAAATATTTAAAAAAAGATGGCCCCATTATTTCTTACAGAATCATCAAATTAAATAAAGGCAATTAATAAGCTGTTTTTAAAGAAGAGAATTTTTTTGGGCCACACCCATTTGATGCTCAGGGGTTATTCCTGGCTACGCCCTCAGAAATTGCCCCTGGCTTGGGGGGACCATATGGGATGCCGGGGGATCGAACTGTGGTCCTTTCCTTGGCTAGCGCTTGCAAGGCAGACATCTTACCTCTAGCACCACCTCACCGGCCCCTAAAGAAGAGAATTTAACATAATAGATTTAAGCTCATTTTTAAATAGGTATATAATATAAAACATCATTTGTAATTTGTGCTTTCCTTCCTCTTTCCTCTGGGCTGGCCTCTTAAAGAGCAGAGATGGCAGCCAGAGATCATACTAAGAGCATTAGAATAGTCATAGAACCAACTAGCTATCTTCTAGCCAGTTTTATTTTGTTGAATAAACATGGCTATCAAAGATCACTGAGGTGAAGCCAAATTATTAAACTAAAGAACAGACTAGATCTCTTTGTTTTACATATACAAAGTATGTTTGAGCTCTTCATTTTGTAGAATTATAAACCAAAGTTAATAACAAGCTGACAATAAAATGATATAGCAACTGACTATAAAATAGAAATAATAAATTAATTTTAATATCTTTTAAATATAATGGTGAAGCAACATATATATAAACATTTTTATGTGTATGTGGTAAATATATTTTAGAGGGAATGGGGAAGCAATGACTTTTATATTCTTTTAAGACACATTGGCTAATTATTGACAGAACAAGAAAAATATTGTATGTACTAATTTTACTATAACAAAGTTACATAATGCAAGAAAGTAGAATTATGGGGTGTTTTTTAATTTTTTGTTAGTTATTCATGGCATCTGTTTATACATCTTTATCTCAAGAGAATTATTTATCAAACAACTAATGCTCAGTTTTTATGATGAAGATGGAGAATATTATCCCTGTCCACCACATATATGGCACATCAGAACAGTTCTATCAAGAGAGTGAATAAAGCCAAGGTTGTACACAGTCACTGCACCATGGTAAAAGTGTTTCTCATGCTTGCAAGTGTGTAACTGACCAGCATGACAAGCAGCTGCCCAAGAACTTCCTACTTGATTCACAGAGGAAATAATAGTTTCACATAGTTTCTTCTCTTGGAACCTAAAACCAAGATGCCAAAAGAAACCCAGAAGAGTAGAACTGGTCAGAAAGCAGAGGGGAACGGAGTCAACCTCAGCCAACCCAAGTGAAGAAGGAGCTCCCTGAAATGATTTGTGGAACACAGCAGATTAAACATGAGTCTGCATTTTATTTTTCAAAGTGAAATATTGCGTGGTATAAAGTTAAGATTAATGATTGCAGTCTTTAATAGCACGGTGATGTAATATGCACATATATAATAATATATGTGGTATATGTTAGTATATTTACATGTATGCAAATTTAAAATTTTAGTGCTGAAAGGAGGACCTCTCTCTGAAAATTATCGGCTGATCCAATTTCATTTTCACTGGGGTTCCGCTGATGGGCAAGGCTCTGAACATACTACGGATAAAAAGAAATACCCTGCAGAGGTAAGTTAGAGCTATTCCTTCTCTCCAGTCAGAAATAAAAACTGATAGCATAAACTTTGATATATAGCATAAAATGATATTTAGTATAAATTTTGAAATTTAATTCTAAATCTGTCTCAAACTAAGTCAACTCCTTTTTACAAAGAAATCTTGACATTTTCTTATAACTTATGATATTTTAAGTAATGCTTCAAAACAAAATTTCTATTATGTCCAAGGATGCCTGCCTCTTGCAAAAAAGTTAAAATAATTTAAATTGGAAGACCTTATTTTAATATTAACTCAAAGTAAAAAAAAGTTCCCTAAAAATAGGTAACATTTGGTCTGAGAGTTTTTATTATGTTAATATAATAGGTAATTAGAATATGAATGAAAAACATATTTATCAATATTTTCACTTTCTTTAGATCAATGAAAAACATCTTAGGCATTTATTAAGTAAATCATTCATTGTCTCTATTTTGTCTCCTACGACTTTAGCTTCACCTAGTCCATTGGAATACTAAGTATGGAGAATTTGGAAAAGCTGTACAACAACCCGATGGATTAGCTGTTTTGGGTGTTTTTTTGAAGGTTAGTTAACGGACCTTTCCTTCTTCCACCCATTATCAAGAAAGGTTAAACAGACAAAAACTTATGACGTTTAGGTGTTCCTATAAGGAAGATCAGGAAATACCGTTGCTTCCAAAGTATTTTCAGGCTTATTTTTTTGCTCCTTACCTGCTAGTTGTGGCAGAAATAAAGGACAAAAGGACAATGTGAGAAGTACTATTTAGACGTGAATCTGAAACACTCGTATATGAATTGTATATAAAATGAGAAAGAGCTTTATAACAGATGTAGTTACAAAATTCAGGCTTAATTTAGACTTAATGATAAAGTATGCTAAATTAAGATTAGTTTTGGGAGACATAAAGGACAATGACTTGATATTGTAGTATTTTAGGCGAGAGGAACACGAAGATTGTGAAAGAGGAAAGGTCTGAGTGCAAGATTCCCAGATTCTGACAACATATGTCTGTCAGCATATGAGCTAAAAGATTATATGAAACCATCCAAGGGAAGCAAGAAGAGATGATAAGGTTTCTAGCATGCAGCCCCCCAATCTGCAAAATGCAATGCACTTGAGGCAGTGAGAAAGATTCTAAGTACATGACTAAAGAGGATTTAAGTCAAGGGAAACTGGGGTAAATGTGCCAGAAGTCAAAGGAGATCATTTTAACAAGAAGAGAAAACAGCAGTGTAAAAATCTGGAAGAATATTTATGTAAACCTTTGAACAGCAGTCTTCGTTTTAGAAATTGGAAATCCCTGGCAATATCTGAATGAAATTCTAGGCGTAAATGCACAGGAGTTTGTCAGCAAAATTAGGGGAGTCTATGGGGCCAATCAAAGATTGATGGGTGACTCAGAGCAAGTTGTAGGTTTTCATTTCCTATATGGTGAAATTTTCTGCCCTTTCCTAAATTGGTATAACAGCAACTGGATTAGATCATCCTGTGTCTTGTATGTTTTTAGATTGGCGGTGCTAATCCGGGTCTTCAGAAAGTCCTTGATACCTTGGATTCCATTAAAACTAAGGTAAAGTGGAATTTTCTGCTTCTTCAATAAAGTTTGTTTCTTCTATTCCCTTTGGTCGCAGGAAACAATTTTGAACAAATCAAGTAATATCCATTTGATGTCTGAACAGTTTTGTTTTTAAATTTTCTTTATCCCCAAATTGATCCTCACACTAATATTATTATTAGTTTTTTTTATTTTTATTGAGACCAATGTGAATTACAAGTCTATCAAAGTTATATTTATGGTACAGTGACACTGATATTATTTTATGACTTGGGTTTACTTAATCTTGTTTCCAATCATTTGGACATGCGTATATCATTTGGACATGACCAAAGACTCATGATTTCAAAGAAGTTAGGAAATCATCTGGTAAAATGAGTCACTCATTCACACAGCACATATTTGTTCTTTTTTTTTTTATGAGCTACCCACTTTTTATTCTAGATGATGCAACAAGTTTCTGCTTTATAAATGAATGGAGGTCATTGAGAATTTCTTCAAATACTATATTTCCCAAGGTCAGCCCTTACTTTGCAGAACTCTCACCAAATTGAAGTGGCATCTAGTGTTTTGGATGCTCACTATTACTTCTTGCTTGACCTATTGAATCATACAGAAGAATGATTCCTTTTCTTTCTGACTCTACTATTTTTCTAAAAATTCCCTTTAGTTTTCTTTTAACTATTCTCATGTGACAGTTTACTCTCTATGCCACAGTATTGTTCTTCTTATCAGGACTAGTTTGTATCCATTGCTGTACAGCTATAGTGTCCAGAAATAAATGCAGCAAATTGGATAGTTAACCATAATCTCCTCCATAAGGTTATTGATTATTTTTGTTACTGCAACCTAAAACTTCAGCATTTCAGTAGTAGCAATTTCACTTTGAAAATTGGGTAAGATCACTTAATGACTTACTTAAAGAAAAATTAATGGATTATTTTAGAGAACAAGAAGAGAGATGTCTTGTCAAGAAAACGATAGTCAAGTCCTCTTGGTACTATCTTCTCATTTATATTTCCAAATCAAAAGTTTGATTTGGTTTGTTTGTTTTTCAGTTATTTTTTAAATTTGGTTTCTGGGTCACACCCAGCAGTGCTCAGGGGTTACTTCTGGCTCTGCACTCAGAAATCACTCCTGATAGGTTTGGAGGACCATATGTGATGCCAGGATTCAAACCACCATCAGTACTGGATCTGCTTGCAAGCAAACACCCTACTGCTGTCTATCTCTCCAGTCCACTGGTTTGTTTGCTTTTGAACTTTCAGGCCATACTTGGCAATGCTCAGGGTTTACTCCTGGCTCTGTACTTAGGGATTATTCCTGATCGTGCTGAGGGGAATCATAAATGGTCCTGAGAACATAACTGGGCCTGGCCGTGTACAAGGCAAGCACCTTAACCCCAAAACTATATCTCTGAACCCTCAAAATTAAGGGGCTTCTGTAAGTTTTTGGTGTTTTGTTTTGTTTTGTTTTGGAGTCACATCCAGAGGTATTCAGTGATTATTCCTGACTCTGCGCTCAAAAATTACTCCTGGCAGGTTTGGGAAAACCTATAGGATAATGGGGAATAGATCCTGGGTGGGATGTGAGCAAGGCAAACACCCTACTGCTATGCTGTCACTCCAATTCCTCTTTTGTTAATTTTTGTTTTATTTTCTGATGTATATGAAACTTCTCTTAAATTATTTTTCCTCACAATCAGAAGGAAATATACTATTCCTCTTTATGTTTCCTGCTGTTCTACCTTCCTCCTTTTTAGAATACTTGAGTTTTAAAATAATTTTTGTTTTTGTTGTTGTTGTTGTTTTTCGTTTGTTTGTTTTTGGTGGGGAGGCACACCCAGTAGTGCTTAGGGCTGACTCCTAGCTCTGCACTCAAGGATTACTTCTGACAGGCTCAGAGGAATTTATGGGATGCCAATGATAGAATCCAGGTCTGCTGCATGTAACGCTAGCACCCTACCTGCCGTACTGTAGCTTACACCTTACACGTGACATTTTAAATGAATAAACTTGCTTAATTCCAGGGTAAGAGTGCTGACTTCTCCAACTTTGACCCCCGTGGCCTCCTTCCAGCAAGCTTTGACTTCTGGACCTATCCAGGCTCACTAACTACTCCTCCTCTACTGGAATGTGTGACCTGGATTGTGCTCAAGGAACCTATTAGTGTTAGCAGTGAGCAGGTCAGTTTTCTTACAAAAGGTTTGTTCAAGGAGGTGGTGGAATAACTTATCTAGGCAAAGAGCTCGGTCTTTGAGTTATAGCATCAAGGATTTAGTCATTGTGTTGCTGCTTCTGGTTGGTGGAATAACTGAATGCAACAGTGCCTCACAAATACATAATATTTATTAAAAATTCCTTATTATGCATAATCTTAGGCAGTTTGTTTACTTCGTAAAATGGAATAATCATGAGGATTAAATGAGAAAGTTATTGGTGCTTTTTTAGGTAAGCTATGAAGAAGCTGAGGTTTAGAGCAATGAGATTTTATATTGAAGGTTTCAGAGATAATCCCCAAATTAATTCTCATTCATATGAGAGTTTACTGTGGTTTGATTTATATCAGAATTTATTTCTGAATCTGGACAAAGAGAGCAATCAGCATTTTGGAGAAAAATTATGTATGAATTCACTCCAAGTTGCTTTCACTTCATAGTCCAAAGGCTCTTATATTTCATATACTTAGTTCAAATATTTAATGCAATTTTGTAGCCAGAGAAGCAAATATAAAGAATTTGTTTTCAGCTGTCTCTCTGTAGCTGCATGATTGAATGTGTGAAATGAGTGTTTCTCAATAAGACTCATAGAATGAGTTTAGAATAATTGGAGAAGAAAGTCAATAGCCACTATCTAGAACATTTCACTTGAATATTTATAACGTGAATAAAACCAATAAAAACTCCTATTAAAAACCTAAAGTATTTTAATATTGAAGTTGAAATCATTCGACTTGTAAAGAAACATTGCATTAGACTTTGCATGTTGGCTTTAAACGGTGCACAGTTGAAACTTATGTGATATTATATTGCAATATTACTTCATCTAGCAAAAAAAAATTAAGAAAGCTGGAATATGCAAGTTTTCTATACAGCTAAAAGGAAGTTCTTTGTACTCAGCTACTGCATGGCACTCTTCAGATCTGAGAGGAAGTATCATTTTATTTTGTTCTTCTTTAGAATATTAGCTTATGTAGATTAGGACATTTGTAGAGAAAATGTCATTATTTTCTAAAGAAATTTCTTTTTAAGGGAATCTATAACTGACACTAGAAGTTATCTTTAATATAGACAAGTAGATTGAAAAAGAAGAGTTTGTACCTGACTTAATAACTGATCTTTGAGCCATATTCAATAGAGCTGATTCCTGATATAGTAGTAGTAGCATAGAGAAGCATTATAATGACTAAAATTCATACTGGCAAATAAAGTATGTGAATAATATTTACTTTGAATCTAGAGTTACTTTCTAGCATTTCAGATATATTTTATGTACTTCTGATGCTTGGTTATAAAATGATAGGGAACAAAGCAAGCTCGCTGAAAATTTCCTTCTTAATATCACCAATGATTTTTGTATTTTATATAACAAAACGTTTTGCTATGCAAGTGTGCATATATAAACTATATAAAATTGTGTTGTCCTTGGGACTCAGATTGCATTTTGATCAGACTGTAACATTAAGAATATATTTCAATATATAGTAGAAGCATATGAGTACCCTTAGAAAACTTTTTAACTGTTAAATCTCTTCATCTCATTTCTTAGATGTCGAAATTTCGCAACCTCAATTTCAACAAGGAGGGTGAACCCGAGCAGCTCATGGTGGACAACTGGCGCCCAGTTCAGCCTCTGAAAAACAGGCAAATTAAAGCTTCCTTCAAATAAGAGGATCTTAGAGCCAGCACTTAATATTATTTTTCATTTCCCTTTAGCTAAGCACAAATCTACCTGGGTGAACTTTGGACCCCGACTGCTTTGCATCTGTTTTTCTATACGTTTCATCTCTCACCTAACTTACTAATAAAATGTGAACAGCTAGATCAATTATCTTGCTTGGCAGAATTGCTGTGACTGGTGCTTTGTTCATGGCATAGTCATGGCATAGTCATGGCTTATTCTTATAAAGAATAAGCAAAAGAATTTTGGCATTGGTCACAGCCCTTGTAGTAACTGTTCACTAAAATGCTTTTTAAAAAAAAAATAGGAAAGAATGATTGGGTGCAATTCTAGGTCATGATATAAATCAAGCCATAGAAGGTAATTCAGGTAAAATAGCTATGAAGCCATGTAATGTTAATCTGATTCAAGAAATGTCCATGAGCCTAAGATGTTATATAAAAGAATAACATTTAAAATTCTTATATATTTGTAGCAATGTTATCTTAAATATAAATTATGTTGTATTTTAGTGACTTTTGAATTACAGAGATGTATATTAAGTATTATCTGTAAAAATTGTTTTAATTATAGTTGTGATACAGAGTATATTTCCATTCAAATAATATATCATAACTTAATAAATATTGTATTTTAGATATATTCTCTAATAAAATTAAGAATTATACTTCGTGTTATTTTTAGAGGGATGATGATGGGGTTGGGGCCCCTCAGCTCTAACTCTTGGCTGTGTGCTAAGAAGTCACTGGAACAGGATCAGAAGCATGCAAAACAAAATCCTTAAGTCCTTCCTGCATTATATCTCCAGCCCTTGTATTATTTTTTTAATTTTTCAATTTTTTTTTATTTTTGTGTCACACCTGGTGACACTCAGAGGTTACTCCTGGTTATGAGCTCAGAAATTACTCCTGACTCGGGGGAACAAATGGGAGGCCAGGAATCTGTCCAAGATCTGTCCTGGATCAACCACATGCAAGGTAAATGCCCTATCAATGAGCCATTGCTCTGGGCCCCACTTGTGATATTTTTATGGGCTGCAGGTAAAAGAGAGAAACTAATGTCTACCTTTCTAATATATGTTGTTATAAATAGCAAATGGTCATCATTTTTTTAAACTTTATTTATTGATTGATTGATTGATTGGTTTTTGGGCCACACCCAGCGGCGCTAAGGGGTTAATCCTGGTTCTGCACTCAGAAATCACCCCTGGCAGTCTGGGGAACCATATAGGATTCAGGGAGTTGAGAGGGGTTGGCTACATGCAAGGCTAATGCTCTACTGCTGTGCTATCTCTCCGGCCCCAAATAGTTATAATTTGATTATTCACAATTGAAGGAGTCTTCATAAAGGAAAAAACACTGATGTCCAATTGCTAAACTTCCAAGCACTGTTCAGACTACTTTCTGAATATACACTTATTTAATGGTCACATGAATCCTATGAGAATTAATCCTGCAGGGAAGAAAAACAACTGATTATTTTAAAAGCAGGACCATGGAGAAGCTAGCAGTCCTGACTCAATATATGCTCTCTGGAAATAAAATTAATATGCATTATATTAAAAGGGAAGCTTAAATTGTATCCAGAAGTAAGAGTTATTTGAATCTTAGAAAGATAAATCCAACTGATTGCAAATAGGAAGAGGGGCAAATAAATGAAATATAAATCCTCATTTACATGAATTTACCTCTGTTTCTAGACCAGGTAGTATCTGGCTCATAAATTATTCTGGCAAGTTAAGTTGGACATAGCACTAACATCCTTTGCTCTGGTCTTAGATCTGAAGGAAATTGGGAAACCAGAGATTGAATACTGGACCTTCTGCTTTTCATATGCACTCCACATTTTTTATGTAGGGAAAACATGGCTCTTTACTTAACTATGGTCTTCCAACTTTTTTTAACCCCAACCATCCACTCCAATCCTCTGTACAGTGGATGAAAAAGTCAAGCCTCTCCCTAAATAACACTTCAATCTGTTATGTTTTAAGAAGCTTTTTGATTTTGTTTTTAGATTTCATCTCTCTCTGGCCCTGATGGTACTTGGATTTGCACCATATCTCTGAGACCCAGGTGGCTTACTTTTGTGTACTGATTGGCAATGACATAAGACTCTCTAAATCTGGCCTCAATTCTGCCCGAATGGCAGCTGCTTTTCTATGAAAGTTGTCAGTCACATGCAAAACAAACAAACTCAGATTCCTTTCTTAAACCATACACAAAAAGTGAAATCAAAATGAATTGAAGACGTTGAGATCAGGCCCTAATCCATAAATTACTCTAGGAAAACAGAGGTAGGCTGCTTCATTGTGATGTTAAAACTAGAGACATCAGGCGTGGAGTGATAACACAGCATTAGGGCGGCGTTTGCCTTATCCGGGAAAGCAGATTCAATCCCTGGCATCCCATATGGTTTCCTGAGCCTGCCAGGAATGATTTCTGAGTGCAGAGCCAGGAGTAATTCCTGAGTGCTGCAGGGTGTGGTCCCCCAAAACAAACAAACAAACAAACAAACTAGAGATATCAATGATTTGGTTTTGTTCACAAAAATAAACAAATGGGGGGGGGGGCAGAGCGGTGGCGTGAGCTGTAAGGCTTCTGCTTTGTGCTCACTAACTAGCCTAGGACGGACTGCATCCCGTATGGTATCCCAGGCTGGGAGCGATTTCTGAGCGTAGAGCCTGGAGCAATTCCCGAGCACCACCAGGTGTGGCCCCAAAACCAATATATATATATATATATATATATATATATATATATATATATATATATATATATATATATATATATATAATATATAATATAAACGAATGGGTCTATGTTACACTAAGAAATTTCTGCATCACAAAGGAAACATTGAGCAGAATAAAAAGTTTCCCCACAGACTAGGAAAGAATATTTGTCTACCTCTCATAAAGGATTGATGGCCAAGCTATATAACGCATTAATAGAATGCTTAAGGAAAAAAATCCAAAAATGGTGGTGGCAGGAAGAGAAGCCTGCTCAAAGAAAACATGCAGATGGCCAAAGGGTATAGAAAAATATTCTGAAGGTTTGGACATTGGTAAGTTCCACAAGTAGATCACTAAATTCCTTTTATATATGTAACACCGAATGGTCTTCCTCTGGGGCCTGAGGGTAGATAGATATAAAACAAGTTAATTAGAGTTTGCATATAGCATACGTGATGGATTTAAATTCTGAAGAACTGCCATTTAAGTAGAAAAAAACTGGAAAGAGCACAAGGAATAAACCCTCCAGACTGCAATTAATGGAGCTGCACCTTTGAGTCAAGAATGCAGACCCCTCGCATATGCACCTTCATACTGGAATGGACTTCTGGGCTCTCATCTAAATCAGTGTTTCCAGGCTTATAACGTATTTCTCCATCTATCTTTGGTGTGTTTTTTTCTAACCATTTCTAGTTTATTAAGTTAATTAACTGAACTAATTTAATTAGTTTATTTAATTACTTTCTTGTTTAGCACCATACCAAATGATGCTCAGGGCTTTCTTCTGGCTGGCAGGTCTCAGGGAAACAAACGTGATGTTGTGGTTCAAGGAAAGCACCTACATCCTGTACTCTCTCTATGAACTATCTTTGTCTTTTGAAGAAGACCTGTCCCTGATATTTATTTTAGGGAAGATAGTGTTCCTGGTTTACCTCTTAACAATTCCGATTTGTACAACAGAAGGAAGTCTGCTCTCTAGAGCCAGTTGTTCTAATAATCACAAGGCTAATTTTTCTCTGCCTCCTCTCCTTCACTCCCTCTGAGTTTCTACTTCCCATTGGAATTCAAGTCTGTATGCTTTGTTGTCTGAAGTCTGTTTTCAGGAACTGGCAATAGAATAAGAAATTTAGTTCTGCATACTATGTAGGGGACTGGTAAACGTGGAATTTCAAAACAACACTTGATTGCACAAGCACAGAGGTTTGTAGTTGTGTTCATTATTAATAAACTAAGTTTTATGACTTTATTAGTCACCTGGTCCATTCAGGAGCCAATAATGAATTAAGTTTTAGTGTTACATTTCTTCCTCTACAACTCCTAATGAATGTCTCCTCAACAAGTAGAGAAAAAGGGTGAGTGCGACTATGCAGTATAGGCTGCAGAGAGAGTGAAGCTTTACATCACATAGAGCAAAAATAGCCTAAATCTCCATTCACTAATTATTTTCTATTCTCGCAAGGATTCTATTTCTCTGTGAACTCCAGACCCTTGTAACTGTAGTCTTTCCTAAGTCTCGTGTATTCCATGACTTTTTTTTGTTGTTGTTGTTTGTTAATTTTTGGGCCACACCCAGCAGTGCTCTGGGTTACTCCTGGCTGTCTGCTCAGAAATAGCTCCTGGCAGGCACTGGGGACAATATGGGACACCTGGATTCGAACCAACCACCTTAGGTCCTGGATCAGCTGCTTGCAAGGCAAATACCGCTGTGCTATCTCTCCGGGCCCATTCCATGACATTTTAACACAAAGCAATTTAGTTACACTTCTCCCAACTCCTTGTCTTTAAACTACAGATATTTACTCAATCATATGCATGTACATATAAAGCAAGCATGAATATGTGTGCACAAATGTTTTGATCTTCAAGTTCATTTAAGCATGCTAACAGCCAGTTTAAAAGTCATTAAAATAGAGCCTATCAGAGGATTATTGTGAGATAATCCATAAACTATGTTAATACGTTAAGAAAACTCTCCAAAATATTCATGACCTCAGACCACGTTGCTGCTTTCAAATAACACTTAACTGCTTCCTGTAACATTCTTTTATTATTTTCCTAAGAATAAAGATACTACTTGGGCTTCATTCATTGAGGTTGACTCCAGAATATTTTCCATACTCTGATTACTCAGTGAAGTATTTTTAAGTCTAAGAGCCAATAAGTTTTGATGGGTGGAAAAGAAGCATCTTTTTTATTTGCATCAAGATCTACCTCACAAGTTCAACTTTGATATAGATTCCTTCTATGTTTTTTCTGCAAATTTACATAGAACTATATTGTTAGTGTATATTTAAAGTGCATTAGTTTCTTTATAAATACAAAATTATTTCAAGGACAATGGCTGGAGTACAGAATGAATAGTACAGAAGGTCAAGTGTTTGCTTTGCTAGAAATATGCCTCTATCCTTTATTTCTTTAGGAAGCAACGTGTTTCTTGCCTAATCACGTACTTGAGAGCATCCAATATAGGGCATATTTTATATCTGTTGGCGGGTCTTTTACAATGAGTGCAAAGCTTTTGCTTCCTTTATCAATAAAATCTACCACTACCAAGTATATACAATTTTTATAATCCTTTAATAAAACAAAACTCCAACAGCTTCATTAGCTGACAGAGTATTTTTTTTTAACAAACTAAATTATGCATGAACTTGATTTTGTTTCTTCTTGAAGAATCTATGACATCAAACTACTGAATTTCAGACTTCTTTTTTTAAGTATCTAATATCCTACATCATAGGTCTGAGATGCTTCTTTTACTTATTTATTTATTTATTTATTTATTTATTTATTTATTTATTTATTTATTTATTTATTTTTCTTTTGGGGCCATACCCAGCAGTACTCAAGGATTATTCCTGGCTCAATTCAGGAATTATTCCTACTTAGCTTAGGGGATGCTGGAATCATTTTCGAGTAGGCCACATGAAAGGCAAACACTGCTTGCTGTACTATCACTCCAGCCTTGATATGCTTCTTTTAAAATTAATTCAAAATCAATATTTAATATTATCGTCCTTTAGCTCAAGGACAAGAAGCAGAATTTATACTTGTTTAAAAGTTCCTAAGTAGAGAATTAGTCCAATTGTAGATATACATAAAACATATTGCTTTTTTCTTTTTTGCCCTATTTCTTCCTCATTTTTTACTGTTAGGTTTTTAATTTTTTATTATTTTATAAAATATTTATTTAAGTACAATGATTATAAACATGTTTGTAGTTGGGTTTTAGATAGAAACTAATGTGCTAATCTTGATCACCCTACTAAGTACTCTTTGTTTTTCTGCAACTCTCTATGTAGACATGTAGCTGTTCTGGGAGTAGTGTTGACCTTTTATTGGACTAAGAAAAGAACTTAATTCAAATTTGGACCAAGAGAGATATGGAATAAAGATTTCAGCCCCAAACAGTAACAGTGTTGCTGGCCTGTGGAAAAATAAAAAGAAGAGAACAATATTAGGTGCTTCCCACCCCATCCCTGGATTCCTTTACACTACAGACTACAAAGAGGATTTGTTAAGAGAGGAGACAAAACTGTTCGCAGAACCTACAAGTTCTGGGTTTGCTCAAAGCCCAAAGTGCAAGAGAAAAGGCTAATAGGGTCTCTGCCAAACTTCCTGTTTCTGTCTGCTTATGTGAAATTCTTTTAATCCTTTTTCTTATGGCAGCCACAGTAGCTCTCTCCTTCTTGTAAAATAAAGTACTAATTCACATAAGCAAGATCACTTGCATTATGTGAATATCTATTGATTTTATAACCCCACCCCACTATTAGGTGCTGGAATTAGAGCTAAATATTTTAGAATACCAAGAGTACATAGGATCAATCTTTTAAGAAATGCATGTTCTTTATCCTAATTCTAAACAAGAACATTTTTTTAAATAAATAACTGGAACTTTATTTTCTTTTTACTGCTGCATTCCTAAAAGTTTTCTAAGTGAATTATGAATGTTTTGGGCCAGAGGTAGAGTTATTTCTTCCTTCATATGTCAATGCCATATGGATGACACAGGACAGGAAATAGTATTTAGTAGTATTTTAATACTCCATTCACAATGCCATTGCTTTTCTTTGAATTAAATTCAGGTGAGAAATAAATGTTTATGTTATACTTGTGTGACAAAATTTCTACTAGCAAAAATAGTTAATCTTTAATATCTGAGATTTAAATTTGGCGAGTTCATTTATTGCCTTTCTAATATGTTATATTATAAAATAAACTTCCCTGTCCTTCTGTTTTAGTACATCTTGAATAATGTAGGTGACCTTAAATGATCTTTTGTGATAGCCAAAGATAATAATGTACTTTAAAGTACTTAGCATATACTTGTCACATGATTCATCAACTACTGTTAGTTTTTCTCTTTTCTTCCCCCTCACCTTTGCCTTTGCAATTTTTGTTACAATCAAATCTCATCCAATCTTTCAAAGTCTACTTTAAATGCTATCTCAAGAACTATATCCTTTTCCTCCACTGTCCTAATTGGAAATATACTTTATTATTCCTAAATCAGTAAATTTTATGTGACAGTCATTTCCTTTTTCATGTTCATGGCCTAATCTTAAAGACAAACCAATTAAATCTTTTTCCAGTGTATAGATCAATATAAGATTGTAAATGAAGCATGAAGAGCTCATTCTTATCCTTTTCTACAAATGATGGCTAGATCATTTAATATTACAAATTACAGTTACTCTTGGAAGATCTTAGCAGTGAAATCATTTGTGTTATATTTTACCATTAGTTTATTCCTCCCAAGGCTTAGGTATTCCTGACCTCTTATCAAATAATTGACTCTAATCAATATCATTATTACTCTGGCTGTAGTAACATCTCATTAATAGTGAAAATTAGGGGCCAGAGAGATAGCATGGAGGCAGGGTGTTTGCCTTGCATGCAGAAGGACGGTGGTTATAATCCTGACATCTCATATGGTCCCCCGAGCCTGCTAGGAACGATTTCTGAGCGTAGAGCCAGGAGTAACCCCTGAGTGCTGCCGCGTGTGACCCAAAATCCAAAAAAAAAAAAAAAATAAAAGTGAAAATTAAACAGTCTTAGACAATGCTTTTTCCATATAAAATAAAACAGTGTATTGGGTAAAGAATTTGTCTCGTTCTCTATCAGAACACCTGAGGTTCAAAGCAAGACCTGTTCTTCGAATAGTTTTACCCTGTGAGCTACATTTACTAGTCCAGCTACAACCCATACCTTCTTTCCACAATGTATTTCCTCAAAGCCTTTTCCATCCTTCTGTCTACTTCCTCATTTCTTTCTGCTGGGCTCTGCTCCCATCAGCATTTGTGTCTATTGAACCTTGAAATGGCGTGATTTCAGACTACAAAAACCTGGTACAAGTGTAACAAGCTTTCCCCTTTCTAACCTGACCTTACTTGGCATCTTATTGGATATTAGTGATCGCCATTCTTTCAAAACAAAGCTAAACAAAATACAAAACCCACTTTAGTTGGCTCCAGTGATGTTAATTTTCATCACTGAAAATTTTACTTGCTTTTATCCTAATTTGCTATCTCCTCTTTCTCTACAAGATCCTTTATGGATGGAATATATCATAAATTTATTTGTTTCTGTTCCCCTTTATCGTTTTTGTCTTGCCAAATGATCTCATGGAGAATTTCAGCTTGAAAATGTTCCCTGTTCCTGAAGACTCTCAGAGTTTTGTTTGTTTGTTTGTTTTTTGAATCACATCCGGCAGTGCTCAGGGTTTCCTCCTGGTTCTACTCCCAGGAATTGCCCCTGGCAGGCTGAGGGGACCATATGGGATGCCGAGATTCGAACCACCATCCTTCATGCAAGGCAAATGCCTTACCTCCATGCTATCTCTCCAGGCCCAGACACCCAGAGTTTTAACTCAACTCCTAATCTCTCTTTTCTGAGACACAGACTTTCCTTTTCAGGCACACCAAAACCCCCTTCAACTTTTTCTAATAGAAAAGACCAACAGAGTACTCTACTCTTGTCTTTCCATAGATCAACAAATGGCATCACCTTCCATGCAGTTGCTCAAGTCAGAAATTTCAACATTTCATCTGATTCCTCTTGTTCTCTATGCAATGCAGCTCTAAATCATCATTGAATCTTCCCTGACCTGGTGTGGAACCACAGCTGGCATTTCTCTCTGCTTTCCTGTGCTTATTTTGTTGCTTATCGTCCCCATACATACCAGTGTTACTGATCTAAAGCCTAAATTAAGTAACATTCCACTTCTGGGAATCCTCCAAGGGATTTTCATGGAAAAGACAGTACCATATGCTTTATCCCTGCCCTTAGGGTCATTCACCTCTGGCCTCTAACTTCTTCCTTGCCCTTGATTACCTAGTTCCACTGCATTCCTGTAAACTTCCCATTTTGTGCCTGGGAATTTTCCACTTGCAATTCCTTATCCTTTTCTCTGAGACTTACAAAGGACACTTCATCTCATATTGAGGTTAAAATTATATCAATTGATATGATATCATTTTATATAAAAATGTACCTTACTATCCCAATGCCCTTTGTGCATGTTCTCTCTATAGTTTTCATCTTTACTTTTGGCAAAACATCAACTACTATTTGAAATCATAGTTGTTAATATGCCTTGGTATATACTCTTGTGTATACTTTTGACCTCTAGAATGTACAAGTAGTATATTTGCACAGGAATAGTGCCTAAACACAAAGCAGAGATTTTTTCCTTTAAAACAGCAGAGAGGACATTTGAAGCAAGGGTAGAATTTTGGACTGTGTTAAATATAATAAATTGTTATTGTAGCAGTCATAATAGGAGTGATATTTATATTTAGAAAAGAAGAATACATTGCAGTGAAGCATAGTGAGATTAAGTAACATAGGAGGCCCGGAGAGATAGCACAGCGGTGTTTGCCTTGCAAGCAGCTGATCCAGGACCAAAGGTGGTTGGTTCGAATCCCGGTGTCCCATATGGTCCCCCGTGCCTGCCAGGAGCTATTTCTGAGCAGACAGCCAGGAGTAACCCCTGAGCACCGCCGGGTGTGGCCCCCCCAAAAAACAAAAAAAAAAAAAAACAAAAAAAAAACAAAAAAAAGTAACATAGGAGATTAAATAATATGATATCTGTAATTTACCATAAAGTAATTAAAAAACAGGGACTGGAGAGATAGCACAGAGGTAGACTTTGCCTTGCATGCTGCTGACCTGGGAGAAATTCAATTCCAGACATTCTATATGGTCCTCCAGTCTGCTAAGGATGACTTCTGAGTACAGAGCCAGAAGTACCCCTGAGCACTGCTGGGTGTGGCCCAACAATCAATAAATCAACCAATCAATAAATAAATTAAATTAAAAAAAGAGAATAAAAGAGTAGCAATGTAATAGAATGACAAATTGAAATGGCCAGAAATTGAGATTATTACAGAATAATTACTATTTGGGAGCATGCCACAGAAAACTAGAAATGAGATGGTTGACTTTAGGTTGTGCTATATTTATGTATGGATAAAGAATGCAAACATAAAGATGTCCAGTTAGAGTTAACAGAATAAATTTATATGAATTGAAGATGGTGAAGCTGAAGATACTCACCAGTCAGGAGATAAATAGCTTGTATAGAGCAGACAATTATGAATAAACAATCTATATGACTTTAAAATTATTTTATACTGTCCAAATATGTATGAAAATTATTTCACTCTTTCTTCTTTCTTTCCTCCCTTCCTCCCTTTCTTTCTTCCTCCCTTTCCTTCTTTCTTTCTTTCTTTCTTTCTTTCTTTCTTTCTTTCTTTCTTTCTTTCTTTCTTTCTTTCTTTCTTTCTTTCTTTCTTTCTTTCTTTCTTTCTTTCTTTCTTTCTTTCTTTCTTTCTTTCTTTCTTTCTTCTTTCTTCTTTCTTGTTGGCATTTGTCAACTCTAGTATGATGTTCTCTTTGGTTTTCATGTGTGTCTGAGCTACTGTTTTTAATTTGTTTTAGTGTTTGAACAAAATATTTCTTTTGAAGTTATTTCCTTAGATTTATTTCTTATCTCAATTTCTCTTGACATTTTATAAAATCATGCTTTGGCAGCAAGCTTCACTTTATTATTTACCTATAGCAATCTTATTTCCTAACACTTCTTAACCAAAAAGGGTTATAGATTTCTGTCATCTTTCCTCTACCTGATACTGGAGCAAGACTGTTTTGTAAAAGCAGGTGACAGGAAACATGTATGATACTTGATTTCTCAGATAAGTGTTGTATAATAGTTTATCCTGTTGTAATTTGCTCAGATACACTCAGCAATTCAGTATGCAAGATGTTATAATCCTTCAAAAGTATTCTCAGATATGAGACACACAATTGAAGCAAAGAATAAATTATTATTCTGTGCTTGCCATTCCTGTCAATCAGAACAAACAGGGTATGTTTATACATCTTAGCTGCTTCCAAGAGGATTAGAAAATTCTTGTTTTAGAAACCAAATGATCTCTTAACTAAAGAAGAAACAATTCCACATGATCTCTAAGGCCTTGCATGATTAACTCCTATTTTCCCCGTGTGGAATATGTTAATTTGTACTCTAGGCCACTTTATCTTCTTCCTTCTTTTTTTTTTTTTGTTTGTTTGTTTTGGGGCCACACATGGTGATGCTCAGGGGTTACTCCTGGCTATATGCTCAGAAATCACTCCTGACTCGGGGGATCATATGGGATCGAACCACGGTTCGTCCTAGGCTAGTGCACACAAGGCAGACTTCTTACAGCTTGCGCCACCACTCCGGTCCCTATCTTCTTCTTTCTTTTTTTTTTTTTTTTTTTGTGGTTTTTGGGTTACACCTGGCAGTGCTCAGGGGAAACTCCTGGCTCCATGCTCAGAAATTGCTCCTGGCAGGCACGGGGGACCATATGGGACGCCGGGATTCGAACTGATGACCTTCTGCATGAAAGGCAAACGCCTTACCTCCATGCTATCTCTCCAGCCCCATCTTCTTTCTTATGTGACATTCTTTAGTACCTCCTAGCAGAAACCTTGGCTAGAAATTCTTTCTCTTCCCTATGCTCTCCCTGATCTTATCTATCCTTTGCCCAGCTCTCTAGCTCTTTCAGAGTTCAACAGAATCAGTTTGTTCCAGGAAAGCCTGAGCTTATTTAGTAGGTCAATTCTACTATAATCTAATTCTCAGCTCTTTTCTAACTCTTATCAGAAATATTATTTTATATTTAACTAATCTTTGACAAACTTTCCCAATTATACTTTAAATTTCATGAAGGCATTGATCATTAATCAGTAGCTATTGGACTTCATTACATCGCCCTATCATGGGATCCTTAGTATTTGAATAGGTCATATTCACCATTGTCATTTTCTTTTTTTAAAACTTTATATTTTTTATTGATTCATTGATTGATTGATTGATTTCTAGGCCACACCAGCGACACTCAGGAGTTACTACTGGCTTTGCACTCAGAAACAGCCCCTGGCAGACTGGGGGACCATATGAGATGCCACCGTGCTATCTCTCCAGCCCCATCCATTATCATTTTCTATCCCAATCTGTACTTTATAATTCCTTGCTTATTTAAGACACAATCACCCCAATCACATACTTGTGAGTCATCCTGAGTTCCTCCTACTCCTTTCTCTGTAGCTATCTTAATAATTAAACTAATTTATTCTTCTTCCTAAATAGTCTTACTAAATATTTTCTCTTTTTTATAACATTTGATAGAAATATTCTTTACTTGGTCATTATTTAATCTCACATAAGATATAGTAGTAGTTTCAGTGCAATTGGTACTCTAACTGAACTCACTGCTCTCTGTGGCCAGCTTTATATCATGTACTGGTCTTCCTTGCCCTCATCTCTGTTGTCTCTAGATATTATTACTTCACTGTCTTTTATATGTCTTATATCCCACAAAATAGTGAGACTACCCTATGTCTATCCCTTTCCCTGACTCATTTCGCTCAACATAATAATCTCCATGTCCATCCATATGTAGGTAAATTTCATGACTTTATTTTTTCCTAACAACTGCATAGTATTCCATTGTGTAGATGTACCACCGTTTCTTTAGCCACTCATTTGTTTCAGATACCTGGTTGTATCCAAATTCTGGCTATTATAAATAGTGCTGTGATGAATATCACAGTGCAGAGGACATTTCTGTATTGTGTTTTTGTGTTTCTAGGGTATATCCTTAGGAGTGGTATTGGTGGGTTATAAAGAAGCTTAATTTCTAGTCTTTTGCAGAATATCTTGTTTTCCAGAGAGGCTAAACTAGATAAAATTCCCACAAGCAGTGAATGTCCCTTTCTCCCCACATGTATGCCAACACTAATTGTTCTTGTTCATTGTGATGTGTGCCAGTCTCTGGTGTGAGATGATACCTCATTAAACTTTAATTTGCATCTTCCTGATAATTAGTGATGTGGAACATTTATTCATGTGCTTTTGATGGTTATTGTGTGAATAATTTCTCCCTGTCTATGGTTGGCCTTTATATCCTACTCACTGTTTCCTTTAAAGAGCAGAATCTTGTCAGTTTAATGTAGTACTGTCTGTTAATCTTTCTTTCTATTTGCTTGGGCAATGGACTTTCCTCCTCAAAGATGACTTTAGTCTCAATGCCATGGAGTATTTTGCTTACAATTTTTTTTATATACCTTATAGTTTGGGGTCTGATGTCAAGGTTTTTAATTTATACATGGTGTTGAAGAGAGGTCTGAGGTTATGTTTTGTTTTTTTTTTTTTTGCATGTGACTGATCAATTTTCACAATACCACTTGTTGAAGAGGCTTTTCTTGCTCTTTGTAGTTCTTGCTCCTTTATCAAAGATTAATTGATTGCATATATAGGGGTTATTATCTGAATACCTAAGTCTATTCCATCAAGGGTCTGTCTTTACTCCAATAATATGCTGTTTTAATAACTATTGCTTTGTAGTACAATTTAAAGTTGGGGAAAGTGATGCCTCTCATCTTTTTCCTAAGAATTTCTATAGTTATGTGTGGATGTTTATTGTTCCAAATGAATTTCAGAAGTTCTTGGTCTACTTCTTTGAATAATGTTATGAAAATTCCTTGAGGGCTTGCTTTAAATCTGTACAATACTTTGAGGAGTATTACCAATTTAATGATGTTAATCTTCCCAATCCATGAACAGGGCATGTGCCTCCATTTCCTTGTGTCTTGTTTTATTTCTTGAAACAGTTTTTGTTGTTTTCTTTATATAGGTCTTTCACCTCTTTAGTTAAGTTGACTCCAAGGTATTTGTGTTTCTGTGACACTATTGTGAATGAGATTTTTTTTAATGTCTATTTTTTTCTGTCACTATTTGTATATAAGAAGGCCATGGATTTTTGTGTGTTAATATTGTAGCCTGCCACTTTTCTATTCTAATCTATTATTTCTAAAAGCTTTTTGCTGGAGTCATTGAAATTTTCTAAATATTTTATATTGTATTCATGTCATTTGAAACAGTGAGAGATTGCCTTCTTCCTTTTCTACTTGGATGCCCTTGATATATTTTTCTTGCCTGATTGCTATTGCAAGTACTTCCAGTACTATTTTGACTAGGAGTGGCATGAGGGGGTAGCCTTTTCTTAGTCAGATTCTAGAGGAAAGGCTTTCAGTTTTTCAATGTTGAGTATAATATTGCCATGGGCTTCTGGCTTCTTCTGCTGGGTGGGGACAACTCACCCTGATGCTTTTCAGTGCCTCTTTCTGGATCATACTCTATGTAACTTTTTAATAGCTATCTATATAATAGTTGTTGTTGAGTCTATATTATTCTCAGAAACTATTGTTTTTACGTGCATATTTGCAGGAAGTGAACTTGGATTGTAGTAAAAGCAACTGAAATATTCATATTTTATAAAAAAAGAAAAAACCTAAGTATGCAAATGATAAAAAGTTAAGTCAAAAACAATCCAATGAAGATGCAAAATAAAAATTAGGCCTTACATGTCACACCTCAGTGTCAAGAAAGTAAAGCATATTTTCTTAAAGGGGGAGAAAAGGTGATGAGAGAGAGAGAGAGGAAGAGAGAGAGAGAGATGAGAAATAGAGAAAGTGAAGAAAATTGTTTGCCTCATAGGCAGGCAGGGTGAAGGGCTGGAGAGAAACTGGGGACATAGGTGGTGGGAAATGTGCACTGGTGATGGGTGTGTACATTGCATGTATAACTCAATCATAAATAGTGTTGTATCTTTGAATAAACCAACTGATTATGAACAATCAGATATCTATGGTGTTTAGATAAAGTAATTAATTAAAAAAAGAAAAATTAGGACTTATGGCTCTTTTATTTATTTATTATTTATTTATTTATTTATTTATTTATTTATTTATTTTTGCTTTGGTTGGGATCATCTCCAGCAGTGCTCAGGTGCTATTCTTAGCTCAGGAGTAACCCCTGGCAGTGCCACCAGGAACAAAAATATGCAGAAGTTTTTGGAATAGGGTTCACTTCATTAAAGGCAAGTGTTTTCTTTATCTACTATAATTATAGTTATAGTGCTATAATATAACTCTGTCCTTGGATTTATAAATCCTAATTCCCCAAAGACACTTTTTCAGTAAAGCAAAATATCATTTGTGAAAGAAATTTAAGAAGAGTAGTGTTTGTTTGTTTATCTAGAATAACTTATGAACGTACATTTTTACATGAAAAGTGAAATAGCTCAATTGCCTGAAATTGTTTTTATTCGATAGCTTGATATATCAGTATAGAAGGACTCGATACTTTTTTTTTAGAACATCAGTTGAAAATGCTATATGGTTTTAGGCTAAACAACTTTTCAAAAGTCTTTTAGGCTAAACAACTTTTGAAAAGCTAAATATTATTATTCCAAATGTCTTCTACTTGTTGGTAAATGGTAGTGACACAGATTCAGTACCTGACATCAATTTAAACTGAGATTTTTTTTTTTAAAAACAGTGGATAAAGATGCAAAGAATGGAATCCATTGTCTTTCTAGGCAGAATGAGATCTGACCAGGCAGCCAAGACATTTGATACCTGTAATCAGCCTTGGGGTACTTTACAATGTGTGATTATTTGGATTTCTGAATTTCTTTGGTTGTGATATATCTTTTCATTGCTTAATTATTTATTTTATATAAGAAGCAGGTATTGCCTAGCAACTTTGTTCTAGAAACTGTGCTCAGCATGAGAAAAAAGATGAAAGATCCATAATTTCTGTTCTTAAGCATATTTAAAGTCAATTACAGTCCTCTACAGTGATGAATAACTAGTATTGTGGAGCAGAACATGCATTTCTAAAAACTCTAGTCTAAGTTTAAAACATGAAGGGAATATTTGCATTTGGATTCTAGGAAAGCCTAGGAAATTACTAGTTAAGTAAAGAGGGGAGGACATGGGGACATTTAGACAAGAATAAAATGTATAAAGGCACATAAGAATGTTGAGGAAAACAAGTAGAGAAGTAGATATGGTTAGAGTACAGCATATATGAGGGAAAATGGGAATAGACGAAAAGCTATGGGGGTAGAAAACTACAATAAATGACTACTAATAAAAGATATTGATTATTACATGTTCAAACTTTATTTATAAAATTAATTCAAGTTTTCTACAGCTTGTTCCCTTAGCACTGCACTTCCAAACGTTTGGTAGATATTCAACTTTCTAAGAGCAGTGGTCCTGAAATTTTAACTTAGAGTTCTATCTCTAGAGTCAAGTGCAACAGCTGGCACGTGGTAGATGTCCAATTTTTGTTTTTTATTTTTATTTTTTGGTTTTGTTTAGTTCTGTTCTGTTTTGTTTTTGTTTGTTCATTTTGTGTGTGTGTGTGTTTTTATGTACTTTGGCTATTACTGCCCTATTGTTTTTTGGTTTTGTTTTTTATTTGTTTTTGTTTGTTTTGCTTTGTTTTGTAAATTAGTAAAATATAAAGCAAGATCTTAAAACAATGATCTATTTGCATACCCTAGATATCCATATTAGAATATATAAGTAAAGATTAAGATTAGGTGGTGATCTTCAAGAATCTTCAAGTATTTGGATTAAAATAACTTACTTTTTGTTTCAAACAAAACAAAGCACACAAAAGAAAAAGATGCGTAAGGTTGAGAATATTGGCCTGAATCATGTTTAAAACTCTTTTGTTAAAAAATGGTAGATTAGGATTCTCTTTAGATATTGCAAAATTAAACAAATAAAAAAACTTAAATGCTAGTCAAGTATCATGTTTACTCACTCAGTCTGTGGAATTGGATGTACTGAAAAGAAGTGCTATTTGTTCAAAAGGTCTTGCACATTCAGGCTCAGCAAGCAGTTGCTGAATGATATTGTGAGTTGTGCTGTTTTGGAGGCATTTTCCATTCTCTGTGTTTGAACGTAAATGAGTGACTTAATTTTCATGAGTCTTAGTTGTCATCCCTAAAAAATAATAAGGCTTTTTCATGGCATTGTCAAAATGATAAAATTAGGGCCAGGGAAATAATTTGGGGAGCTGGGGTGCCTTACATACACAGAGCCCAGAGTTTAATTCAGGTACCCTTTGACTCTCCAGCCCTGTCAGGTTGGGATTGGTGGTCTAAAAGCCAGTGGACTGAGCAGGAGCATATAGCTAAATTGAATTTTCTTAGCCAGGCTAACTTAGAATTATTGGGTATAGGGGCCTGTGAGATAGCACAGCAGTAGAGTGTTTGCCTTGCATAAGGCAACCCTGGAGAGGCCTGGTTCGATTCTGGCCATCCCATATGGTTCCCCAGCCTGCCCGAGGCGATTTCTGAGTGCAGAACCAGGAGTAGCCCCTGCGCATCACTGGGTGTGGCTCAGAAACCAATCAATGAATCAATAAATAAAGTTTTTTTTTAAAAAAACAATCATTGGGTATAGCCTGTGCAGAGACTGAGATCTCTAGATACAGAGGTCTGATTTTATCACCCAAGAAGGAGCAGAAGCCTTCCAAACACCACGAAAGCACCAAGGAGAGAGTAAATGAACATGAACGGAGTCTATAGTTAATCCCATGACAATATACTCCAAGGGTAGAGAAACCCCGTATCTCTTAGGCCAAGTGAATTCCTTTTTGAATGGCCCCAATATTTACTGTGCCATTGCAGGAGGGCAAAAAAAGGCAAAAAGCACAAAACATTTTTTTTATTTATATATATTATTTTTTTAAATACTCATTTATTTTTATTTTTTTTTATTTTTATTTACCTATCTACTTCTTGTCGATTTCCTTGTTTTGGTGTGGTTATTGAAGTTGTTGTCCCCATTTATATTTATGTTTTTTCCTTCTTTTCTTTTCTTTCTTTATGTGCCCTGCCATGATTTTTATCTCAAGACCATGGCTATTTTTGTGGTGCTTATGTTGTTATTGTTGGAGTGCTCACTGGATATTTGACACTTCTTTTTGTACTGTGGGGTGTTTCACCTTCTTTTTCTCCTTAGTCTCTCAAACCGATGATGAGAGCCTCTAGAAGGATTCCGCCCATTTTCGGCGTATTAGACTTTTACCCCAGTTTATTATGAACTATCTAGTCCTGCCTCCCAGTTAGAGGGGAAAATAAGGGAGGCACCAAGACCAAGACTACTAAGTAGTAAGCTAGGTACAGAGGGGACCACATTTTCTAACAGCCCCGGGGGTGAGGGAGGAGGATATGGGAGGTAGGACGAAAAAGGAGGTGTAGGGAGGACAAATCAGCCATGGGAATCCCCCTGATTTTATGTAAATATGTACCTAAAATATTATTGTCAACAATATGTAAGCCACTATGTTCAAAATAAAAATTATATTAAAAATATGCTAATACTGAGCCAGAAAAATAGTACAGGTGTTAAAGCCTTTGCCTTGCATGCCACTAACCTGGTGTGATCTCTAACATCACAGCCCCTGAACGCTGCAGGAATGATTCCTGAGCACAGAGTAAAGAACAGCCCCTAAGTACTACAACTGGGTCTGGCTCTAACCCCACTTACCTAGTATACAATATCAATAGAGCATAACAGTGTCATAGTACTATATAAATTCAGAATAAGCGTAAAAATTAAAACTCACTTTAGTGTCATTTGATTTATAAAAAATATAAAATTTTTGATATCATGTGTGTGGGGAGAATGGGTGGGTATTATATGTTGTGTGTTATCAGGAATCAAACCATAGCAAAAAACACACAAAACACGCACTACATCATTGAGTAACACCCCTGACTAAGTATGATATGCTGATTGTCAAAGCTTAGATTACTAAAACTTTATTTCTGAGCTAATTAAAGTTGTAATTTCAAAAAAAAAAAAAAAGAATCATTGGGTATAGCCAGCAGATTAATTACTTTTTGGATCTGAATCAAAATCATAGAAATTACCCTATTATTTATAAACTAAGGCTGGAGAACCTTTACAAAATTATACATGTTTTAAAGCTGGAAGTTTTTCCATACATTTATGGAAAATATATATATATTTCAGAAATATATAATGTTTTTGAACAAAAGAAAGATAATAAAAGGAAAAACTGGTTGGGAAGATTTAAAGGTAGCACTTTAAACATTTTAGACACTTAAAAAAATCGTTTTTGTTTGAGGGTCACATCAAGTTGTGCTCAGGGCTTACTCCTGACTCTTCATTCAGGGATCATTCATAGTGGGGTTCTGGGGACATAGAGGGACCATAGTAAGAACCCAGTTGGGTGCTTACAAGACAAACCCTTAACTGCTGTACTAGCTCTCCAACCCAGAAATGTTGACAACCCTGCACTTAGAATGTATAAATGCTAAACTGCACTGTTTTTTATCTTAAATTTATTTTTTATATTGTTTCTTAAAAGATTTTAGTCAGTGTATGAATGCAAATAGTTTGAAGTTTCAATAGAACACCAAAACAACACATATAAATGATTAGAAGTTAACAAGAATAAAACATCTCATAACTCAAAAAAATGAGAAGTGAACAGACATTTCCTCAAAGAAATACAGATGTCCAGAGGCACATAAAAATGCTCCACAGCACTAATCATCAGAGATGAAAATCTAAACAGCATTGTGTTTTATCTCACAACACAGAGGCTGACATGCATAAAAAAGAACAAGAACAACTAGTGCTGGCATAGATGTGGGAGAAAGGGACTTTCTTTCACCACTGGTGAAAATAGCCTCTAGTTTAATTGTCACAGCAGTCTTGGTCCAGAGACTTCAGGAAATTCTTGGGTTCCCAGGAAATTGGGTGCAGGATTCAGTGAATGACAGGGCCACATTCAGTTGTGGACATGAACCTGAAATGTGTGTTTATTTAATACTACAGTGATGCATTTAAACATAAATTTTATGTGTGAGAGACCACCTGCATCTGCTTTCCTTCAAGATGACAAAAATTGTACTTATTAGCAAAAAGCTTATCAGAACATACTGTTTAATCTATAAATTTCTCCACAACAGACAATTCACAGGCTTTTATTATGGATTACAAACCTTCTGAATGATAAGATCCAATTAAAAGACAGAGGGGAGTTAAGCCAGAGGCTTCTCTGGGATCAAAATTGCAAATTTTAACTTCTCGATGTTTTTTACTCTCAGGCCCTATTCTGGGTGTCAATTCTGTTATAATTTGAAAGATTAGCAAGTTTGCCAGGCGTTCCTATGAAGGATTCCTTTCATCTGAGTTAGCAGACTGCTTTAAAATACAGAAGATCTTTTCGGGCCAGAGTGATAACAGAGTGGTAGGGCATTTGCTTAGCATGCGGCTGACCCAGGATGAACCTGGGTTTGATCCTCAGTGTCCCATATGATCCCCCAAGCCAGGAATGATTTCTGAGGGCATAGCCAGGAGTAATCCCTGAATGCCACCAGGTGTAGCCCAAAAACCAAACCAACCAACCAACCAACCAACCAACCAAACAAACAAACAAACAAACAAACAAACAGAACACTTTTTAAAAGACTAACTCCACTTTGAGAATTACAAAGTTATTTTTATGTTTCTCTTTTTTTTTTTTTTTGGTTTTTGGGCCACACCCGGCGTTGCTCAGGGGTTACTCCTGGCTGTCTGCTCAGAAATAGCTCCTGGCAGGCACGGGGGACCATATGGGACACCGGGATTCGAACCAACCACCTTTGGTTCTGCATCGGCTGCTTGCAAGGCAAACGCAGCTGTGCTATCTCTCCGGGCCCTTTATGTTTCTCTTGATGTTGATTTCCCCAAGTAAAATGAAGGCAATATTTGTGTGTACTAATTTTGTTATCTGGAGGTAAATGTTCAAATATGTACATACTTAGCATAGCAGCAGGGAGATTCTCAATAGGCCAAATAAATGTAACTATTGTTTGCAACTATTGCTAAGCTTGAAAATACCACCCTCACTTTTCAAGGAAGCAACCTCTTTTTGAGACCTTTTCTCAGCCATCACCACTGAAGGGGCCCAGCAGGCCTCTGATTTTAACTTTCCTTAAACTGGGGTGGTAGTGTTTGGCCCCTCTGGAAAACAAGATGGATATTCCTCAAAAAACCTGGAAATTGAGAAGTAATACTCTTAGGGATATACCCTAGAAACACAAAAACACAATATAAAAATACTTCAGTACTTTTATGTTCATCTCAACACTATTTATAATAACCAGAATCTGGAAGCAACCCAGGTGCCTGACAACAGACGGGGGGCTAAAGAAACTGTGGTGCTTTTATGCAATGGAATACTATGCAGCCATAAGGGAAAAAAATAAAGTCATGAAATTTGCTTATATTTGGATGGACATGGAGATTATTATGCTGGGTAAAGTGAGTCAGAGGAAGAGAAATAATAAAGCATAATCCCACTTATCTGTGGGATGTAAGAAAAATAAAAGAGTGTGGAGATAATATCTAGAGACAATAGAAATGAGGATTGGGGGGACGGAGAGATAGCATGGAGGTAGTGCATTTGCCTTGCATGCAGAGGATGATGGTTCAAATCCTGGCATCTTATATGGTCCCCTGAGCCTGCCAGGAGCTGTTTCTGAGTGTAGAGCCAGGAGTAAGCCCTGAGCGCTGCTGGGTGTGACCCCCCAAAAAGCAAAAACAAACAAATAAAAATGAAGATTAGGAGGACTAGTTTATGGTCAGAAGCTTGCCACAAAGAGCGGAGAGTACAGTTAGATAAGGGTCTACTATGAAAGTAATAGTTGGAACAATTACCCTGGGCAAGAATTGGGTGCTAAAAAGGGATAAAGTGACATGCATGGCTCTTCTTCAGTAAAATAGTGCAAACCACCATGTCAAACAAGAAAAGAGAAAATGTAAAAAAAGAGAGAGTGAAGTAAAATGCTTCAGAGGCAGGTAGAAAGGGTGAGGCTGAGGAGAGAGGAAAACTGGGGACATTGGTGGCAGGACATGTGCACTGGTGAAGTTATTGTACATTTTATGACTGTAACTCAATCATGAACAACTTGCTCAGTGGAAAAATTTGTATTATGAACAACCTTGTAACCACAGTATTTAAATAAAAATTAAAAAAAACTTTATAGTTTTATGATTTTAAAAACTGTTATTAAAGCTATTAATGACGGGGCCGGGTAGGTGGCACTGGAGGTAAGGAAGCGCTAGCCAAGGAAGGACCGCGGTTCGATCCCCCGGCGTCCCATATGGTCCCCCCAAGCCAGGGGCGATTTCTGAGCACATAGCCAGGAGTAACCCCTGAGCGTCAAACGGGTGTGGCCCAAAAACCAAAAAAAAAAAAAAAAAAAAAAGCTATTAATGGCACATAATGTAAAAAATAAAATCTTAAATATAAAAATAGACAATATAAATCATCCTCTGCAAAAAGAAAATTAGCCTGTTCCTATCACTTCATAAAGGAAACATACTTGATTTTTTGTGGGGTAAATAGTTTTTACTCATTTATCTATTCTCATTTTTTTGGGATATCTTAAGGAACTTGGATCTCTCTTGGTTACTGAAAATAATATATTAACCCTGCTGGATGGATAAGTGAAAACCTCTTTGACTTACAACAATAATTGAAACTTCTTTGAGGTAGGTTGCTAATGTGGATTTTCTTGAAATGGTAGTACTATTATATTACAGATTTAGAAAATATTTGACAAGTATTGACATACTTTTTAACTTTCGTTCAGCAAGTGGTACTCAAAATGGCTTTTTCATTTCCTTTGTTTGTTTTTTTTCTTTATGGTCCACATTGAGTGATCTTCCTGAGATTCCGAGAGTCACTCTTGCCAGTACTGAGGGTGGAGTGGGGTGTTAGAATCCCATATGCAAAGTATGTGCTCCAACTCCTCAGCCCTCATTTTTATGAAAGAATCATGTATTCTTCATTCTTTTTCTCTCCATTTATATAACATTTGTGTAGATATAAACACTTAATATATGCAAGGTAATGGGGAGTATACTGAGCATGTGATATCTGATACAGTATATCTCCCTGGTCTTTTTTTTTTAATACATATTTTTATTTAAGCACCATGATTACAAGCATGTGTGTAATTGGGTTGGTTTTGGTTGAAAAATGAGGACACCAGTGTCAGTGTCAGTATTTTAGGGCAGTGTAGAAATACATTAAAGAAATAGTGTGAGGTAATTTTCATTTGGAAGGGACTCCCTATTAGTGGTCCTCAAACTATGGCCCGCGGGCCACATATTGTATTTGTATCTGTTTTGTTTCTTCATTGCAAAATAAGATATATGCAGTGTGCATAAGAATTCGTTCATAAGTTTTCTTTTTACTAGAGTCAGACCCTCCAGTGGTCTGAGGAATAGTGAACCGGGCCCCTGTTTAAAAAGTTTGAGGACCCCTGCTAGTCATTTCAGTTCCTTTGACAAACACCAAAAGGTGAATCGGAGCAAGATTCAGATGTAGATATTTCATCACTGCTTTCCTTCTGCAAGGTAGAAGACATCTAAATACTGGTAAAGTAGGAAAAATGGAGTCACAAAACTACACAGGAGAAATTTAAAACCTTAAGATAATGATTGTAAGGATGCAGATGTGTAAAAAAAATGGATTATTCTTCAGGGGACACAATAAGGCAAAAGTTCAAAAAATAGTTTACATTCCTTTTACATGGATTTCCATACCCTGAGATTCTCTCTTCTCATTAGATCATTTGTTCAAAACTCATCAAATATAATAAAGTATCTTTTTATATCCTTTTCACCTATTATTTCATCCTTTTTCTTTTTTGCTAGATTTAGGTTCTTCCACTATGATTCTAAGATAGAAAAACTAAAACTATCTAATGGGTCCAGAGTGGTGGTGCAGAGTGGTAAGGCGTCTGGGACCACTGTTCGATTCCCCCAGTAATTCCATATGGTCCCCCAAGCCAGGAGCGAATTCTCAGTGCATAGCCAAAAGTAATCCTTGAGTGTCACCTGGTGTGGCCCAAAACAAACAAACAAAAAAAAGTAAAAAAAAATATCTAAGCAGTCCTTGTTTCTTATTAAATATTCATAGGCTCAAAAAGATACTATATAAAAGACATCTCTATACCCTGTTTTTACCTTAAAATTATAAATTTGGTAGATGTGGTTAAAAATGATGGAGCTATGGGAGGAGGGGCGGAGCCGTGGTGCAAGCAGTAAGGTGCCTGCCTTATAAGCGCTAGCCTAGGAAGGACCTTGGTTCAATCCCCGGAGTCCCATATGGTCCCCCAAGCCAGGAGCGATTTCTGAGCGCAAAGCCAGGAGTAAGCCCTGAGCATTAAATGGGTGTGGTCCCCAAAACAAACAAAAACCAACAACAAAGCAAAACAAAACAAAATGATTGATGGAGCTATTGAAAAGTATATATTAGGAAAGATAGTAATAATTGGATTCATTATTATATTTATGCATATGAGTTTTTAAATTTTTAAAACAAAATAATCAATAATATGCTGCTAATCATTGAAACTAGTGATGTGTTCACAGCAATGCAGAGTACTCTGTACATTTGAGAAACTATCTGGAGATTTTCCATAATAAATTAGTTTGAATATGCTATAAAAATTTTGTATGTTCATAAGTGGTAATTTATAAAAAGTTTATTTTAATATTTTGTTAAACATATTTAATCTATGAATACACAGGATAAACTTATATAGCTTCTATAGAATTCATAGGTAAGTTTGTATTACATTGTTTTGAGGTCCTTTTGCTTTGTTTGGTTTGGTTTTGTGGAGTTTGTTTGGCCACACTCGGCACTGCTCAGGGATTACTCCTGGCTCTGTGCTAAGAGATCATTCCTGGTTCAGTGGATCATATGGGATACCAGGACTTGAACCCGCATCCATCCTGGGTCAGCTACATGCAAGACAAACTCCCTACCGCTGTGCCACTCCAGCCCATTTCTGAGGTCTTTAAAAATAATTCCCCCATCTATTTCTTTGGAACGCAATTTATAGTAAAGATTCAATCACATGTCATCGAAGGTAATTGTTAAAAATTTGACATTTTTCACCTGAATAATTTACTCAAGACAGATGGACATTAATATAAGGAATTATGCAGTTTTGTACTTATATATTTAAGTCCCAACTTATTCAAAACTATTTGTGTGATAACGGTATATACTAGAATCGTCTTAGCCTAAAAAAAGAGGACATATTTTCCAAAATAGAATAACTGAACCTCAGAACAATTTTGACAAATAAAATACAATTACATTTCACTTTTTGCTAGCAAATTTTCAATGGTAATAATATACTATTGCTTTTTAAGTCAAAAAGATTAATGAAACACTCAAAGTAGAAACAATCTTAATAAAATTTGAAGGGAGAAGATGATATGACTTAATTTTTTCTTTTTCTGTCAGAAAACATTTTAAATTCAATAAGATTACAATTTCAGAGCCAGCAATAGACAATGTAAACAATCATTCCCAAATGAATTCTTCCAGAGAAAAGGTTTCATGTACATTAGAACAGAAAAAATAAAACAAATATTCCTTAATGAACCCCAAATTTAAGTAGTATGGACTTTCTAATTTTCCAAATTTGCTAATAGAAATAAAATTTAATAAAACTGCATTAATAAAACAACACCCAAGCCATTTTAGACGAAAAACCCTCACCCAGGTTATAAATGGATTAGTTTTGAAGACTTGTACAAGTGTTTTGTTTGGAATTCAGAAAATATTATACCTTGGAAATGATATTTCTCATTATTATCTCAACCTCTGAAAATTTTATAAACTTCATTTACATGCAATACATTGCAATTTGTAGTGATAATGCAAGCAGTGTACAATACAGCAGAATTAAAACTCAGTGACTTCCATTTTGCTAAACTGAACTAACTGAACTTAATTCTTTGTACCTTCTTAGACCTTTTGCAAAACTTTCCTTTCACTCTCTTTGCTCCAGTCATATTGATCTTGCTAGATATCCTTGAGGAAATAGTTTTTGACTGTAGATTTTTCTTTCTTATTATCTTCTGATTTGGCAAGAATGTCACCTTCTTGTACTTTTTAGACATCCAGAAAAATATCACTGAATACAATCACTAATAAATTCACTTTTACCATAACACCTTCTCTGACAACTACTTTAAGTTAGCCTGAACAGTGTATATATTGTTATTATGCTTTAATATTTTTCATAGCAGGTTTCATTGCACAAATGAATGAATGAAATAATTCTACATAATTACTTGTCTATCTATAGTGATAGAAACCCAGACTGCTATCAGAATATTCTATCAAAGCTACACTTTAGGATATTAATTTCTTTTTGATCTTTGATGTTTCTGAGCCACTAAGGTTGTTTTCCAACTTTTGAAGAGAGGTAAACAGTACTAGAAGTGTGTTATTAAATACAGGCTTGGAGATGGATGATGGAGAATGTGGATTAAGAATGATTGAGATTGACTTAGAGGGGTAATAAACTTTTAAGTGAAGGTTTCTTTTATTTTACCTCTACCTTTTACTTGCTATCTGCCTTCTAATTTCACTGAACAAGACCATGGAAATGAAAGAAGTCAGCAGTATTAACTGTCCAGCCAGGGGTAAATTTCTTCTCTGCTTTCCTGCCTTCTTGGTTCCCTCCATCTTTCCTCTCTCCTTTTAGGAATCACTCTCTTCTATGGTAACCTTCAATTGGTGTATGTGGCAGTGATGATGAAAGTGAATATGGTACCAATTCTTGAGCCTAGCAGACAATACATAAACATGGATGTTTGCTGATGATAGGATACATTAAATGAATGGGCAGATTCTAATCTGCCAGTGGAATTTCCTGAGGCACATTTTCCTAGCTTATTGAAATATATTTCAAATAACAATATAAAATCTAGCTGTAAATCAAGACAGATTGCTTACTTGACTCATCTCAGAACTAATAGACACAATACTCAGTTACACAGAGGAGTTTAATTAATAGAATATAACATGTGTGTGTGTGTGTGTGTGTGTGTGTGTGTAGTGAATAGATTTTATTAGAGACTCCATTATATTTAATTATTTTTGAGGATGGGTGGATAAGAAAGACTATTTTAAGAGATAAAAATTAAGTTTCAAAAAATAAAATTAAGTTTCAAATAGAAAACACTCTGAATTCTATTGTTTGTTGTTGTTGTTGGGGGGGTTTGTTTTGGGGCCACTTCCAGTGACACTTAGGGTTTTTCTCCTGGCTATGGGCACAGAAATCGCTCCTGGCTTCGGGGACCATATGGGACGCTGGGGAATCAAACCATGGTCTGTCGTAGGCTAGCCCAGACAAGGCAGACGCCTTTCCCCTTGTACCACCGCTCTGGCCCCTGAATTCTATTGTTTTAAAGAAACAATCACACTTGAGTAATGATTACTCCTATGGAAAGAGCAATCATGAATGGATTAATGCTTTACTTTACTTTCTGAAGAAGTGCTGATTTATTTCAATAGATGTTTAGATATGACTTTATGTCATTTATTAAAGAAAGAAGATTAAATTAGAATGATTTAGTGCCATATTGACTTTCTAGATCAGAAATTATTTGTGCTGATGGTCTTTTGGGGATAGATTTATTCTTCTTCCTTTTCTGTATTTTTTCTTTCTGCTCCTTTTCTTCCTCCTCTTCTCTCTCTTCCTCCTCCTTTTCCTTCATTATCATCATCATCATCATCATTATCACCCATGGTGTGGCGCTTAGGGTTTACACCAATGAAACTCGAAGGTTTAGGAGGCATATGTGTAGTTAGATATTGAATGCAGATAGGTCATGTACAAGGCAAGCACCTTACCTACTAACCTGTCTTTCCAGCCCAAATGCATTATTCAACACCTTTATTTCCAGTTTCTAGCACCATGGATGTTGAGAAGTCATTGGCTTAGTAGGATCTTGATTTCTGCCAATGGCAAGAATATATTGCCTAACTTTGTGCCAGGGAGACAACTCTAGTTTGTTTAGCTGCTCCTTTGTCTTTGGATTTTTCACACAGTGACATCTTTAAGAAAGAGCTGCCATACAGAAATGCTTAAAGAAGTGGTAATCTCAGACCCACTGATTTTTCTAAAATAAGAGACATCATGAAGCCAGCTGCAGTCAGGTATTTTTTTTACAAAATTTCTCTGAATAACAGTGAGAGTAAGTTTGCTTGCTTTTCAACAAAATTTAAAGAAAAGATGTTTTCCATGATATTGCAGTATGCCGATATGACATCTGGATTGTTTTGAGAGACTTCGCTTTATCAAGAAATTCTAGCTGAAGACAGACCCAAGATAAAAAGGAACATGACACTAAGCAAAAGTAAAATGCAAAGAAACACTAAAGTCGTGAGCACTGAAAGAAACCAGTTATTTGAGTTAGTCAACTTTCTGTGACTGTTTAAATCAGCTTACTAAGGGTTGTCAATGACTCAACAAAAAACGCTACAAAAGACATGAATTAACTATGATTATACTTGTCTCATTTTCATTTTTCATTCACCTTGTAAGTGTATCTCAGATTTCTTCTTAACATAAAGTTACAATAAATCTAATAATTATAAAATCATTATATTAGGCAGCCAGAGATAAAGACAGAACATTTCAGAAGTAAGTGAGAATATTCAGAGATCAGAAATTCTAATAATAGCTTATTTTCACTGTTATTTACCCATTTCTATGGCATTTATAAAATATAACCAATCTTCTCTGAAATAAATAATGATAATAAAAAAATAACAAAAAATCAATGATATTATTAATTGGTGCGATCTCTACTTATAGAACAGTATCTAACATGGTTATGGTAAAAACACACATAAACAGAATACATGTTTTGCAATAAACAAAAATTTAAAAATCTGTCCTCTTTTTTTTGTTTGTTTGTTTTGGGTCACATTCAGCAGTGCTCAGGGATTACTCCTGACTCTATGTTCAGAAATCGCTCCTGGCAGGCTCGGAGGATCATATGGGATGCCGGGATTTGAACCACCAACCTTCTGCATGCAAAGCAAACGCTTTACCTCCATACTATCTCTCCGGCTCCCTGTCCTCTTCTTTTTATAGGAAATAAAAATTAGATAGTGAAACCAATCCTAAACCTCTAGTCTAGTTGCAATACAGCCCATAATTGCAATCAATTGAAGCTTTAATTGCATCCTACTCTGAATGCATTTGTATACATCATGGCTCTGGGGTGGAAAAAGCTGCCTTAAGTGGCTTTACAAAAAATGCTTAATAATTAATTTACCTTCTCAAAAGTGGTCAGAGCACTCAGTGAGTGAGATTTACTTTAGGGACTACAAAACCAAATTAGATATGTCTGTGATGAATAGTAAACTTGGCTAATCTCTTAGTTTGTTTGTTCCTTTCTCTAAAGCATTAAATTAGTAGTCTTAATAGGCAATTATGGCTTGCAGTTGGATTTAGCTATTATTGCATTTCATTTTTGTCAAATAAAAAGGATTATATAATGCGTAACTAATTCTCAGGTCTAGAGGTGCTACCACATTACTCAGATGTGGGAAAATTGTTTTGTGGATTAATAAGTGTTTCTAATAATGTTAAAGTTCTCATGGTATTTTGTTCTGCTGTAGTTGTATTTATGGTTTATACTTGGGTCATATAGGTTATTTGATTCAGTGTGCGCCAGAATCAAATACACGTAGTCCCCAGTTATCTTCTGTCATCTGCTGGAGGGGGTCCCTGGTGCTTCATCTCAGTCCACAAATCGCAGCTGAGCTGAAGAGGGAGGCGGCTGAACTGAACTGGATGCCACTAAACTCTTCAGCCCACAATATTCAATGATACATTTAATTAAGTGAAAAACCCATTGAAGGTAGTAAAGCCATGTAAATAAATGTTTATAAATCCTGAATCCTTATAATCAGGGGTTTGGGAGTATAAGGATTTAGGATTTTTAACCATTTATTTACAATGCTTTACTGTCTTAGATGGTTTATTCACTTTATTAAAGTTGCCATTAATACTATGAGTTAATGTGCTATGTTAATGGTATACAGTATATCAAACAATCATGTATTGTAAATGTAATCATGTATTTATTTATTGACCAATTCATCATGATTATAATGGTTTTGGGTATATATTTTTATTTTTGAAATTTACCAGTGGCTACTGCATTTTCCACTTCAGCTTATACACGAGTCATTAAGTTTTCCCAGTCTTTTGGGTAAAATTATGGGGGTTGGTTTATACTCCAGTCGTCATATACTCGAGTACATAGGTATGTATTTGGCTTTTAAATTTTGAACATTTAATCTGCCAATTTTCAATATGCTTAACGATATTAAAATTTCTATTGTGTTTTGTAGTACAATAAAAATATCAGAGTTGGCATTCCTAAGAATATTAGATTTTAATTTTTGACTAGATATTGACTAACCCAATTCTACTTTAAAGGACAAATTGCATTGCAAATATCAGGAAAATATGTTTTATTTTGAAAATTTCAGTGACGGCATATGACATAATATAGTACCAGGAATATATGAAATCCTTAATAAATTCTTGCCAACTAAATTAATTTAATGCTTTGAATGTATTGTATTTCTTTACTTATTAGTCTTTTCTTACTTCCGCCATAGTTTAAAGCTTTAAAAATGCAAACAAAACCAACTCAAATAAATAAATTGAGAATTAATGTCAAAGGAGAGAACTAGTCAGATGATAAAATTGCCACACAAACACATGCATGTAGAATTACTAGAGACTGACAACAGTTGTCTCTGAACATTTTTTGTGATCAGAACAAAGATAAAATTAAGATTAATTACATGACACAAATTACCTCTAAGATCAAACCAAATGTTTATTCAAAGGAATTTCAGTCATTTTTGGCCATCAAATCTGGGAATAGTGTTGATGGATTCTCATTTATACAAAAAAATTATTCTTAATCTTACACTTTTTTTCACATTTTTAACAATTTTCAACTTTTGGGGGGGTAATTTCTTTATTAAGCACCACGAATACAAAATAGTTCATGGTAGAATATCAGTCATAGAATGCACACCACCCTTCACCAGTGAACATTTCTTGCCACCAATGTCCCAGTTTCTCTCCCACCCACCCACACCTGCCTCTGGGCCAGACATATTATTCCTCTTTCTGTCTCTCTTTTTCCTTTTTAACACTGTGGCTTACACTCTGTTAATGAAGGGGTTCCATGCATGCGTGCCACTTTATTCTCTTTAAGCACTCAGTTCTTGCCCATAGCGATCAAATCCACTAAATTGTGGGACATAAGAAAAATAAAATATAGTGTGATAATAAAATCCGGATACAGTAGAGATAAGGGTCAGGAGGACCACTCCTTGGTAGAAAACTTGGCACAATGAGTGGTGAGTATGGTTAGGGTAGAGTAGGCAAAAATAGTTGGAACTGAACATTGTCCATTTTGATGAAAAATATTGTAACATTTTGAAATGTCATTCTGAAAAGTAAGGTTAAGTTATATTTAAATTAAAGTAATTCTATCCAATTCAAGTTAGTAATATAGTTCCCCAATAAGGAACATTTTACTATGTTGTGAAACAGAACTAACTTGGGGTTAAACACATACCTAAAATACTAGTTAATATTGTAGCTATACCAGCTCAAGAAATGATTTCACTTTTCACTCCCTTCTATAAAAGGAAAGTTAATAACTACATATGGCATTGCGATAAGCCCATAATTAGACAACTGTATTAGCAGCGTAGCATCAAATAAGTGCTCAAGGGCTGCTTAGTTTTAACCTTATTCTGTTTGAATTCTAGGAAAGTATATCCAACAACTAAAAAACTGAAAATATGTCTGCCAGGCATTTCTTTGTAAGTACTCTTTCACATAATGAAACTTTTACTAAGAAGTTGTAAAGTTTGTATTATTTTTATGTTTTCCTTCCTTTTTCCCTTTCTTTTCTCAAACTGATTTCTATAGTCTCTAGAAGGATTCCTCCCTGGTTTTGCTTGTTTAAATTTTTGCACCCCCCCTTTTTTTTTCTTACCTTCAAACAGAACCACATAACTTGACCATCTTGTTCTGTCTCACAAATTGAGGGGGAAATAATGGAGGGCACCAAGACCAGTCATATGAATATTGAGTAGAAATAAAAAATGATCAGACTTAAACACCAAATCCAAAGCCAATAATGACAACAGAATCGACACCCAATCTACAACATCCTAGACACAGAGGGGACCACTTATACTAGCAGCCCCGGGGGCAAAGGAGGGGCACTATGGGATGCATGCTGGGAATCGGGGATGGAGGGAGGACAATATTGGTGGTGGGATGCCCCTAATTCAATGTCACTATGTACCTAAAATACTACTGTGAATGATTTGTAGTCCACTTTGGTCAGAATAAAAATTATTAATAAAAAAATCTGATAAGTGTAAAAAGGCAAGGCATATAGTAGATAAAAATATCCATTTTATGTGTATATGCCTTTAGTATTTGTAAGTATTTATGTATGCATATGTATATAAGGTCAAATTTTATAGGGTTAAATAAAACCATGAACAATTACCACAGGAAAAAGAAGTTATGAAAAAGACTAAATATGTCTTTTGTCAAGAACTTGAAGTGTATATGTATAATCAATTCCTGACTATGAGGTAAATAGTAGGGGCTACATTTTCTTATTGAGATAAAAGACTGCCAGAACTAGGTTGAGTCATAAGCAGTAAAGTGGGCAACAGGGGCCATACTATTACAAAGCAGTGCTAAAATTTTCTTTGGAAAAAGGGTGGATGAATCAGTGGGGGAAATTCTAAAATTCTAGGTTAGACATCTTAATTGTAAGTAATTTGAGTTGGAAGAAATTATAAATCAAAAAATTTTACCAGTCGTTTACATGGTCACATAAAATCTTTACTAAAATGATATATTAATTATGTATTATTATTTATTTAGGTTTTGGGGCCATACCCAGTGATGCTCAGGGATTACTCCTGGCTATGTGCTCAGAAATCGCTCCTGGCTTAGGGGACCATATGAGACTCCCGGGATCAAACACAAGTCCATCCTGAGTCAGACGCGTGCAAGGCAAAAGTCTTACAGCTGCGCTATCACTCTGGCCCTCTATTAAGTATTTCTATAATAATCAAAATAATACATCTTAAGACATAGGAATAGTTTGAGCTTCATAGTCTTCTTGTTTAAATTAAATGATCCTGTACTATTTTTATTATTTTTTAGGGGGGATTAGGGCCAAACCAGGAAGTACTAAGGTGAGTCACTTCTGGTGATAATGATAATGGGTTTGTTCCTGAGACTTCTGAGGTTGAAACCAGGTCAGCCTCGTGCAGATCATGCTCTTAATACATTGGGATACATCTATAATTTATACATTCTTTATAAAAGACCAATCATTTTTAAAAAGCAATCATTTTTAAAAAGGAAGATACATTGAAGAATGTAACCTATAGATTCTTTAATGACTCAGGAAAAAAGTCATTGACAATTTGCTTAACTGATTAAGTTGACAAAAGTTATGAGAGGCTTAGGGTTCTAATTATTTGCACGCAGCTGACCCGAGTTTAGTTCCAGAACCTTATATTTGCTAAAAAATTTATGATAGAGGAAAAATGACCAATTAGAATATAAACTTTGAAATTTTAAATCAGAATTTTACTTCTTTTTTGTTTTTGAGCCACACCTAGCAGTACTTTACCCTGCATCTGTTCTAGCTAAATTCTGGGAACAATATAAGGTTCTGGAACTAAACTCTGGTCAGCTGCATGCAAGCAAGCCCACCGTGCATTGAACTATCTCTCTAGCACTACTGTTTACCTTATTATTTTTTTGTTATTGCTTATTGTTGAGCACATAAAAGAAATGTTCCTGGCATGTGATGAGTAATAATAAATTTTTGTTGTTGTTGTTGTTGTTGTTCTTATTTTCCAGCCACACCCAGTGATACTCAGGAGTTGGTTATGTGCTATGTGCTCAGAAATCCCCTCCTGGCTTGGGGGACCATCTGAAATGCCAGGTGATTGAACAGTCCTAAGCTAGTATGCTGAAGGCAGATGCCTTACCACTTGCGTCACTGCTCTGGGCTAGGGTAATAATAAATTTTTATTTAATCTACTTTTTCCCCTTACACCAATTATTTGGTCTTATAATCTTAATGTTCATTTTTTAAAGATTTTGTGTTTATTATGAAACCAATGCAAATGAAAATCATACAGAATTTGTACTTCTCTGTCTGACTATTTCACTAAATATAATTCACCTAGTATAACTTCTAGGCCCAAAGATGGAGTTAGACTTTTAGTGGTGACTATATTATAGTTCATACACATGCTGATAATGTACTTGTAAATCTTTAACACACTTATAAAACATTGAACAGTGCTCAATTTGGAAGTGCATATACTAAAAAACATTGAATAAATGAATTCAGAGCTACTTTGAAAATTCAGATGCATAATTTGATAGTTCTATAAATGTTGAACAGAAATTTAGCATCACAAAGTCTCCATTTCTTCTAAAATTTGGTGTTGTTCTCTTAAAATATTTACCTCAAGGACTCTAACTGTTGACCTTATTGAATGAGCTTCAGTCCTGCATCCAGAATTTGCATGATGATCCTCTGAACAGCTTCTTTGTGGATGGGTAGATACAACCATAACATGCTAAGAATCTTATACTAGCTCTTAGTTCTAAGAACCCTATACTAATTTCCTATACTAGCTCTCAGGCACAACTCCTTTCCTGACTTTCTGACAAGTTCCGAAATTAAACTTTCACCAAATTTCTTAATTGGTGTATGTCTCCATTTCTGTTTAGTAAAAGAATATATAATATCTGATTTGACTTCAATCCAAGCTTTACTCAAAGGAGTACAGAGTTTCTCCTTGGGTAATGAAAGTGTTCTAAAATTAGGTAATTCTGAAGGGACACAGTTCTTTAAAGATAGTCAAAACCACTTACTTGAATATTTAAAAGAGTGATTTTGGGGGCTGATCAATATTGTACATCAAGGCTCATGTCTTGCTTTTATCTTGCCTTTTTTTTGGACTTAATTCCTGGCATTTTATACGGCATCCTAAAACAGCTGTGAGTAATCCTTGAGCTCAAGGTTAAGAGTAAGCTAGGTGCAGCCTAAAATAAAAAAAGAGAATAAATTTAATGGCTATGAGCTATATTTAAATAAAGAGAGTACCTAAAATATAAATATTCAGGGGAGATAAAATCAGTTTAGTTTACTAATAATTTCAAATTTCAGAAGGGAAATGTCCAGTTTTTTAATATACTACTATGGGTAGGTAAAAAAACAGTTTTTATTGACTTGGTGATTTTTGCTGTTATGGTTAATTTATAAATCATTTGATGTGAGGTATGTATAAGTAGTGACAAGCACTTTTCTTTCATTTTAAGTTGACTCTACACATTTTATTTAATGGAATAAAACCTGAAACCTCTGCAGAAAGTCTTTGATTTTTCTTTCATATATTTATATTAAATAAATCTCTTGCCCCTTTTGTGTGAATATCTCTAACACTTGACAATTAAATCTTACTTGAGTAATAATGCTTTGAAATATAAGAATTTCAGATTTCAGTTTAAACCTGACTTAAAAGAATAGAAGAGCATATACATAGAAGAAATGTATCCTATACAATATTATAGAATCTCACTCAGTGTTGAAGACAAAGCAAGTAACTCTTTTATAGCAATGTTTTGGTAATTAAGTGAGCAAAAAACCTCATTGGTTCAAATATAATGGTTCCAGCAAGAACAAATTCAAGGCAAGGACAAGTATAAAGCTGAAGTAGAGGTAGGATCAATTTGAATGAATGTGAAACTATCAAGAAAAAACATATCTAACTTACCTGAACTGACTTTGTAAGGCAAAAAGATCATTTTTTAAAAAATATCTTTAACACCATGATTACAAATAAGTTTGAGTTGGGTTTCAGTCATGAAAAAGAGCACCTCCCTTCACCAGTGCAACATTCCCACCATAGGACTCATATTATAGCCTTCAAAATTTTGAGAAAGCAACTGAAAATGCTATCTTGATTTTATTTTTTTTATTTTTTATTTTTATTTATTTATTCCTTATTTATTTATTTGGTTTTTGGGCCACGCCCGGCGGTGCTCAGGGATGACTCCTGGCTGTCTGCTCTGAAATAGCTCCTGGCAGGCACGGGGGACCATATGGGACACCGGGATTCGAACCCTGTCCTGGATTGGCTGCTTGCAAGGCAAATGCCGCTGTGCTATCTCTCCGGGCCCCTATCATTCATTCTTGCTTTTACATTTATTCACTTGCCTTTGGAATTGAGTTTCCAAATAAATCTCTGATATTGTTCTCTTGAAGTACATTATATACTTTTATGTTATATGATTTTGATTCGAATTTCTTGATCTATTATCTTTTTTTTTTTTTTGTCTTAAATCTGTTTTGTATGCATAGAATTCGATGAATACTGATCTATTCCCTGAGGTTTTTGTTTGGTTTTGTTTGTTTGTTTTTTGGCTTTTGGGTCACACCTGGCAACGCTCAGGGATTACACTTGGCTCTATGCTTCTGGCAGGCTCAGGGGACCATATGGGATGCTGGGATTCAAACCATCGACCTTCTTCATACAAGGTAAACGCATTACCTCTATGCTATCTCTTCAGCCCTTGTTTTGTTTTTTTTTTTTTTTAACATATGACCATCCCGTTTTCTCCAAAATAATTTAATGATGTGGTTTTATTTTTCTTTGCTTTTTATTTTGGTTTTGGGGTAACACTGAACCATTCTTAAGGGTTACTCCTGGCTCTTCGCTCAGGCCTCACTTCTGGCAGGCTCGGTACAACATCTGGGATGCTGGGAAATGAACCCAGACAGGCCACATAAGGCAAGTGCCTTCCCCTGCTGTACTATCACCTCAGCCTTGTGATTTTTTTCTTCATTTAACAAACTTGAATGATAACATTTTCGAAAAGTGATGCTTAGTTGATTTTTTGTATTTTAAAAAGTATGTGCATAGAAGGGTATCACTAATTGGAATCATATGTACTCGAATCTTTGTATCTGGAATCTCTATATTCCAATGAAAATTTACATTTAAATTCTTATTTATTTATTTAAATAAAGTTTATTATGTAAACTTTATTTACAAAGTTATAGTTTTAGGCATACAGTGTTTCAGTTCTAGCAACCCCCTTCAACCAATATTTTTAGAGACTATCCCTTCCCACAGTCCCTCCCCCAACCTGCCATCATAACAGGAAACATTTTAAGTTTGGTTGCTAAAGTTTGGGTCTCATGACTTTATTATTGTTCACTCTAGCTTGGATATATAGTTCTGTCCTTTATTAATACCACCAATGCACGTGAGACCCCTTAGCCCCTGTCTCCCGTCTTTCTCCTCTCCTACTCAATTTCTTTCCTTTCTTTCACTATCTTTTGGGACCTACAGTGTTCTTGACAACCCCCATTTCAATCATTGCATTTCTTTGTGCAGTTATTCTAAATATTACATATATGTGATATCATCTTCTACTTATCCTACTTCTTCTGACTTACTTTACTTAACACAATATCTTCTAGTTCCATACATATTGAAGCAAATTGCGTGATGGCATCATTCCTCACAGTTTTGTAGTTTTCCAGTGTATACGTGCATCACACCTTCTTGATTTATTCTTTTGTTGTTGGACATCTAGGTTGATTCCAACTCTTAGTTATTGTACTGAGTACTGTGATGAATAGTGGTGTGCATAAATCCATTTGAATCACATAACTCTTTTTTTTCTTTTTATAAAATATTTATTTAAGAACCATAATTTCAAACATGATTGTACTTGGGTTTCAGTCATAAACAGAACACTCCCTTAACTAGTGCAACCTTCCCATCACCAATGTCCCTCGAATCACATGATTCTTAATGAACTAAATATTAAAGTCCCCAGTGCTGTAGCTGACAGGTTGGAAGCTATCTTTATATGTAAAATGAAGATGTATGTCCATGTCTTTTTGAATGCACATGTCTTGAAAAAGAGTTTGTGAGAAAAAAAAATTGGGGCTGGAGAGATAGCATGGAGGTAGGGCGTTTGCCTTGCATGCAGAAGGTCAGTGGTTTGAATCCCGGCATCCCATATGGTTTCCCGAGCCTGCCAGGAGTGATTTCTGAGCACAGAACTAGAACTAACCCCTGAGCGCTACTGGGTGTGACCCCAAAACCAAAAAAAAAAAAACAAAAAAAAAACAGAGTTTGTGAGCTAGGAAATGTAATTGAGGGTAAGGTTGCTCTGAGAAAAAAGAGGCATGAAACAGTTTGGAAGATTAATTCCCTCAATCCCCAGACTGCTAATAACTATTAGAATGTGTTGTCTCTCACATCAGTGGACATCAGTGACAATATAAGAATGCCTTGTCAATTATATCTATTTTTATTTAGACTCTACTTATGACTTTTGTTTAGACTCTACTTATGACTTTTGTTTTCATTAATCATGTACATGAATACCTATGCTGATTGAGTTTCATAGAGAACTCTATCCTATTTACTTTATGTCTTTTAAAAACTCTAATTATCTGTTCTTGGTTACTATTAATATTTCTAAAATTAACTCATGAACAAACCCTCTTTTTCAGTTTACTGTGGACCTCTCTGTCCTGTCTTCAAGTTGAAGGAGAATGTCTTTCCCTTCCTCCAGACATCCATTGTGCGGCATCTTATCTTATCGTTTTGACATTATTTTCATATCAGTTAGCTTGCACAATACTGATTTTATTAGTGCCCATAAAACAGTAATTGTCAAGCCTATCATAAGTGTATCTCATGACACAAAACAATCTCAAATTTCACCAGTGGCTATTAAAGTACGTCCACTTTTGTCCTCAGTTTTACAGGAGTCATCAAGAAGTTACATCCAGTCTAGCCCTTATGTTCTCTCTCCTTTAATATTAATATCAAACTATTATATTTCCATGAAATAGAATTATACTAATTCCAGTACCTGTATCAGATTCATTTGCCATGGTTCCAGCATCTTTAAATGCTCTCTTTAAATAAAATATGGAATCTATTATGCTGAGTGAAATAAGTCAGAGGGAGAGAGATAGACCCAGAATAGTCTCACTCATCTATGGGTTTTAAGAAAAATGAAAGACATTTTTGCAATAGTCTTCAGAGACAAAGAGAGGAGGGCTGGAAGGTGCAGCTCATGACATGAAGCTCACCACTAAAGAGTCTGGTGAGTGCAGTTAGAGAAATAACTACACTGAGAACTATCATAACAATGTGAATGAATGAGGGAAGTGGAAAGCCTGTCTAGAGTACAGGCGGGGGTGGGGTGGTGAGGAGGGAGATTTGGGACATTGGTGGTGGGAATGTTGCACTGGTGAAGAGGGTGTTCTTTACATGACTGAAACCCAACCACAATCATGTTTGTAATCAAGGTGTTTAAATAAAGATATTAATAAAAATAAATAAATAAAATATGATCTCTTGAAACTGACAGAGACTTGTCTATATATACTGTAAATTGTAGAATTATACTTCAAATTTGACACAAGTAATGTCACGAATTGTTCATATAGATACCATTGCAATATATTTAGGACATTCTCCCCACCTTTCCCCAAATTTGTAATCCCAAACTGTACTAAACCTTTCAGAAATGTGAATTAAGCAGCAAGATTCTAGATGATCTAAATATATATATATAAACCATATATATAAATATATATAATATATAAATTTATATATAAAAACCATATATATATATATATGGTTTTTGGGCCATACACAGTGGTGTGTTCTGGGGTTACTTCTGGCTCTGCACTCAGAAATTACTCCTGGCAAGGCTGGGGGTGGGCATATGGGATGCTGTGAATAGTGAGTCATGTGCAAGGCAAACAACCTACTACTGTGCTATCTCTCTGGCCGCTGATCTAAATATGCTTAAAGTATTAGATTCCAGATGGTTCTTTATAATAGTAATAAAGCTTCAGTTAGTTGCAACATTCATTGAGAGCTGCTTTTGTGCTAAAACATACTTTAGTTTATTTATATTTAATGAATAAGAACAGCTTTGCTATAAAACCACATGTCTTGACTTCAGTAATAATTCAATGGTAAAGGGCATTCTTTATGTGTATAAGACCCAGGTTTTATCACTATGTAGCCTCTAAACATCACTGAGTATGGCCCAACTCATCAATAAAACAAGGGAACTAAAGCATAGATAGGGAAGTAATTGGCCCCAGTTTATAAAATTCCCAACTTCAACAGGAATTTAAATTCAGGCTATTATTTTCAGCACCTTTATGCAAACCACTCCAGTATGCTGTACTAACAAAACTAAAGCCCTGAGCAAAAAAGCCTTTAGGGAAAATTGCCAAGAATTCTGTTGGCTTTTATTTTCAGGCTTGGAGAAGCAGTAAATTCTTTTATGCCTCAGAATTTCTGATCAGTAAATGCAAGTAAATGGCAGGTATGAATTTAGTTCTCTATTCTGTAATTTTCTATTCTGCTTTCTGATGACTGAATAAACTGACTTATGTAACTGTCATGCACACATTATCATTCACCTGTACTCACTGTCACATACTTTTACAAAGCCCTTTTCTTGATGTCTTCATGAAAGGTTTAACACATGTGAGGTTGTTCACACTCATCCTATAAGAGGGAACTAAGAAATAATCTCATACAGACCCAGTCAGTACCCCTTTCATCAGGCAACATGCTACCCCAAACTGGAACAAATGAACCTTCTCTCTACTCAACCCAGCACAGACTTTGATTAATCAATGTATTAGTCGCCTTTATAAATCACCTGTTGGACATTTTCTAAGGAAGTAAACAGCTACAGGCATTCCTAATCCTTAGCAAAATATTTTGTACATCAACTGACCTTTAAAAAGAAGGTATTGAATAAATGTATTGGCTTATAAATAAATAAATGAAAATGGAAAAGGGCATGAAACTGGAAAAGAATCCCAAATGCTGTCACCTCATCTCATCTACATTTTAATGAAATGAGTCAGATGTGCATAGTCTAGTATTTTTAAGATATTTTCTTTCTGCTTAGCCAAGTGGCTCCTGAAATAAGGGAGAGGTAGTGGGGACAGGGATAACTGCCAGGAGAGAAACTTCTGGTCAGAGACCAGTACTTTCCAAAGTTATGGTAACTCCCTGAATGGATGAGAACAGTTAGCCTTTCAAACTGAGGGGTCACAGATAACTGAAGGCTACCTAGCAGCTCTGTATATCTTAAGGAGAACTATCTTTTCATGCATAATCAAATTACTCAAACCAAGAGGGGTGGCAAAGAATTTCAAAACAATGATGTCAACTAGTCTGAAGTGTAAGAAGGAAACTCATACAAACTTCAATTTAGCCTTCTTAGTGTGGCAAAGTGTTAGATAATTTTTTTCATTTTTTAAGGACTTTTACAAGTGGGTTAATTTGGGGGGGCACACCTGGTGGCGCTCAGGGGATACTCCTGGCTATGTGCTCAGAAATCGCTCCTGGCTTGGGGGACCATTTGAGACACCGGAAGGTCTAACTGCAGTCATTCTTAGGTCAGCCATGTGCAAGGCAAATGTCCTACCACTGTGCCACCACTCCGGACCCAACAAGTAGGTTGATTTTTGACTAACTCAGACTCTACTATTTTCACTGCCTATTCATTGGGAGTCTGTAACTCACTAAAGAAAACACTCGGTGGTTCACTTTTAAGATTTTTTTCGAAAGTGATGTTATATTAGATGTGCTATAAAACAGGTAATGGTAGAAAAAATTAAAATCAGAGTTTTTATATTTTTTAATCTCAAAGACAAAGAGAAGTCCTATTGAAAGGGAAATAGCTGTTTGAGATGCAAACAGAAATCTGGATCTGAAGCTGAGCTCAAGTCTTTCACAGGTCTGAATCTTGAACAAGTTATCAGTCTGATAAGCTGACCTGAACAAATTATTTATTTTCTTAAATGCCAGATTCTTCTTCTCTTTTATTTTTATTTATTTTATTTGGTTCTTGGGCCATACTCGGCAGCTCTCAAGGTTACTCCTAGCTCTGAGCTCAGAAATTGCTCCAGGCAAGTTCGGGGAACAAAATGGGGTGTCGAGGATTGAACCCTGGTCTTTCCCAGGTCAATCTGTGTGCAAGGCAAATGCCCTCCCACTGTGCTATCCTCTAGCCTGAATGCCAACTTCTTAATCAATAAAATGATTCAATGATACCAACTCACATAATTATCATAAATTCATATGGTAAATAATCTGGTAGTTAGGACAAATTGTTTACTTAAAATCAGTCTTTTTATTATTTATCTGGATGAATACATTATTATCTAAATGTTAAAAAATCTACAGCATTTACCAAAAGTCTTTTTAGTCAGCAATATTAGCCATAATTTTAATAACAAAATTGAACACTAGACTCTCAATATGTTTTCAATGCTATTATTGTAAAAAAATCTTTTCATTTCTAACTAGCAGAAGGAACCAAGTAAGTATGGCAAGAATGCTTAAATTAAAAGAGAATCATAACTAGTGAAACCATAGGCAGAGCTGGAGGTGGCAAGATGCTCTCTCAGACTGGGGCTGGATTTTCCCTGGCATTGCTCAAATGGAACAGATAGTAGCATAAGGCAGTGAGTAAAAGAAAATTCTCTTAAATCTATCATTCTAAGACTAAAAAGGAAAAAAATAAGAACAAACCCCAAATGCAAACTTATTGACCCACTTTAGTTCTATAGAATCAGAACTCGAGGAGAAATCAGAATCAGAATCTCGAGGAGAAAGGTGAAGATATATTTATTTTTGAAAACTCCCAGATGATACTAATGATCAAATATTTTGGAAGTCACTATCAATAGTTTTACCTTGATCTTCCTAGATAGTTCTTTTTTGACATACTCAACCATGATTCCATAGCACTACACACAGAGGAAAATTATTATTAGTCAAAATGTAAAATTCTACTTAAAACTGAACAGTGAAGAATTTTCAACTGTTATATAAGCTGTTCTTTTTCTTTCATTTATTAATGACACTTTCCTTTAAGTCAGACTACACTTTTAGTACTAGAATTAAACTATGTTTTAAATGTAATTTAGGGGCTGGATTGATAACACAATGGTAGGGTGTTTGTTTACCTTGCATGCTGCCAACTCGGACAGACTCGGGTTCAATCCCCAGCATCCATATATATGGTCCCCCAAACTTGCCAGGAGCGATTTCTGAGTGCAGAGCCAAGAGTAACCCATGAGCGCTGCTGGGTGTGGCCAAAACAAACAAACAGCAAAAAATGTATTATAAATAAGGTAATGTGTTCATAATAGTTGATTTTAATGATTTTGACATAGACAATTACCTATTCTCACTTCTAACACATTGTCTAAGTTGACTCCACAATGCCTCTCTGTAATTTTATGAAGACACACTGTCTACTTTTCCAATTAATACTAAAATGAATACTCCATTAAAATGCTTATTATGTACCATGCATTGTATATGTAAGAAAATTCAGGTGAGATAGCTTTCAAGACATATTAGCAGAAAAATTTGTTTATTTGAAACAAATGGAAAGATAGTAGAGGGGGTAAGCTCTCTTGTTTTGCATGTGGTCAATCCTGGTTTAGCTCTAGAGGCTACATATGTTGCTTAGACTACTGCCAGGACTGATGCCCAAGTATAAAGCTGTAAGCAATTTCTGAGTCCAGCTAAATGTGGCCCCAAACAATTTTTTTAATTTCATCTCCTCTGACAGTTGCATAATATTCCATTGTGTATATATATGTACCACAATTTCTTTAGCCATTCATGTGTTGAAGGGCATCTTGGTTGTTTCCAGAGTTTGGCTATTTATTATAAATAGTGCTGTGATGAATATAGGTGTGAGGAAGGAATTTTTGTATTGCATTTTTGTGTTCCTAAGGTATACTCGATCATATGGAAGCTCAATTTCCCTTTCATGGTGAAGCCATGATATTTTTCCTATACATAGATGGACATAGAAACGAGAGAGAGAGAGAGAGAGAGAGAGAGAGAGAGAGAGAGAGAGAGAGAATAGTCTCGCTTATCTATGGGTTTTAAGAAAAATAAAAGACATTATTGTAATAATGCCCAGAGATGAAGGCCAGAAGGACTGGCTCACATTATGAAACTCACCTCAAAGAGGGGTGAGTGCAGTTAGAGAAATAATACACTAGCGACTGAAAAAAATTTTTGAAGATGTCATCATGATGCACAGGTGGATTATAGGGAATTAATGGGAAGCTGGGGGCACTCAGAGAATGAGAGCAAACCTGTTTGTCAGTAAATACACTCTGATGGTAGAAAAGCCTTTGCAGATAGTTGACAGAAGCTGCAGTCCCTCCCATATGCTCCCATTGGTGGAACAATGGAACATTCGTGAACATTTTGAAAAAGATGAAGCAGTTCTTTCCACATCAGTTGGAATCAAACACACAGCTTAGGGTGCACCAAACATAAGCACCACTGGGGAAAACAGATCACAGACATCACTCTGGTCGTTATAGTTACCTGAGCTAAAAGGCTGTTGGGACTTCCCAGACCACAAGAGACCACATGGGAAAAAAAAGTTGCAGAAAAGGTGGTGGGTCACAGGTCATCTGGAACTGAGAAAGGAACTGAGCACGCAGGCATGTAAAAACACACGTACATGCTTATAGCAGTTTCCAAAGTCCTGGGGATAGAGCGTCCAATGAGGCCTTTGCAATACAATGACAGGTATTTCTGATGTGAAGCATAATCCCCCAAGGTTAAACAAATATGACTTACAGCCATTCGTGGCCATGAACAAGCTTGAAATCTCTGGCAGTCCTTTGAAAGTGGTGAAAGGGCATCTATGGTTGCCAACAATCTGTAGATTCACAAGTATCAGCATGATATCTTGTGAACAGGAGCAGCAGATCATAGCATGGTTCAGACAGTACTCAGAGCTCCAAACTTAGCCTCACATAGTGTCAGGAGTAACAGCAGTAAAAAATAATAATGAGTTTACCCACAGTAATGGATGGGAATCAAAGCTCAAGGAGGTTCTAAAATACATCAGAACTATCTAAACTTTCAAAGAAAATTTTCAGAGCAATAACTCTTTTGAACATTTAGTGATTCTAAACTATAGTATATATATAGTATTATATATAATATATATATAAACTTCAAACTATATATAATATATTAAACTATAGTAATCAAAACAGTATAATACTAGAAATAAATCATTTTATTAAAAAATAAAAAATAAAATAAAATTGAGAATCCAGACGTGAACCTCAAGTAGGTGGTCCATTCGTTTACAACAAAGGAGCTAGTTCCATTAAAATAGATGAAAATAAATTGCTTTAACAAATCATTTTGAGCTAACTGTTTCGTCATATGCGAAGGAAAATGAAATTGTATCACACCTGAGACAGTAGTTAATTCAAAGGAGGTTAATTAATTTAAATATTTGTGTCAGAAAGATAGTACAGAGCGTTGGGTACTTAAAAAGAAAAAGCTGAAACCTAGTCCATCTCCAGCTCTGCTAATTTTTGATGATCTTCAGATTACTGCTAGAAATTATAGCTGAATATAGAGCCAGGAGATAGCTTTAAACAAAAATGAATGTGTCCCTCAAAACACTGTCAATATTAGACACAAATAATACATTAAGAAAAACATTGCAAAATTGCTTATGATCTTCACTTCAGAGATGTAGTCAATATTTTGATTCTATCAGCAAAGAAAACAGAAGGAAAATTAAGCAAATGAGATGGCATCAAACTAAAATATTTCTTGAAAATTGCAAAAGAAGTTCTGCCTGAAACTAGAAAACACCCAACCAAATAGAGAAAATATATGCAGAGCACACTTCTGATAAAGAATTAGTATACAAGATTATAGGATACTTATAAAACTCAACTACAAAAGAACTAACAGCCCTAAAGAAATTGTGTAAAGAACTGAAAAGCTCCTAATAAAACATTATGGCAAAAGGCATATGAAAGAGTATTCATCATCACTGATTACTAGGAAAAATACAAATAAAAATGTCAATAAGATATTATCTCTATTTAAGATGTTTGAACTAGACAGATTGCATAGAGATTAAGTGTTCTTTTTGCATATGGCCAATCCCAGTTTGATTCCTGGTACTTCATGTGGTCCACTGAACACCATAAAGAGTAATCTATGAGCACAGAGCCATGAGTAAGCCCTGAGTTCAGCTGACAAAAATGTGATGAGAAAGGAACCCTTATTCATTGATGGTGAATCATCCTCTCTAGGAAACCATATGGAGGTTTATCAAAGAACTAAAAAGGAGAACTTCTATATAACTTGGTTATTTCATTCATTGACATCTATCCTAAAAATGCTGACATACCTATGTTCTTCGCAGTGTTGTTTGCAATAGCAAACATCTGGAAAAAAATCTAAAAACCAAATGATAGAGGAGTGGATAAAGAGATTGTTAATATATCTCAGCTATAAGAAAATATGAATTTTTTTTGTGGTTTTTGGGTCACATCCGGCAGTGCTCAGGGGTTATTCCTGGCTTCACACTCAGAAATTACTCCTGGCAGGCACGAGGGACCATATGGGATGCCGGAATTTGAACCGATGACCTCCTGCATGAAAGGCAAACGCCTTACCTCCATGCTATCTCTCCGGCCCCGAAAATATGAATTTTTGCCTTTGCTATGACTTGGATGGAATTAACAAGTGTTTTGTTAAGTGAAATATATCAGAGGGAGAGGGACAAATATGAGATGATCTCACTCATATAAAGAAACAAAACAATGGAAATGGGGAGGAAATGGAAAGTGGTCAATGAAAACAAACCATTGGACTGACCACAGAGGACACCTACCTATGGGGAAAAGGCAGGTGTGGAGAGAGATATGGCAGAATAGAAGTTATATACAGACAGTAGTGGAAGGTTTCCAGCATTCTGGTGGTGTAAGATGGTGATGGTGCTACTACTGCAGTAAATTTTCCAAAAACATATATATTAATAGCATTGTATACACTTGCTGCTGCAATTGTAATAAAAAGTAAATCTTAAAAAAGGTTTCTCTTATACTACAAAGAATAAAATCATTCTGTTTTTGTCTTCTCCCTCTTTTTTTTTTTTCATACACACACAAACACATACACACAGTGGTAGTATAGTACTACCCTCCAGTACTATCCTAAATGCAATGATTTGGAGTATTTTCTCTATTCTTACAGCTGCATATTTTTCCATTGAGTATATAAGCCATTACTTCTTCATTATTCATTTGTCATTGGACTTATTTTCTATAAGATATGATTGCTCATACTAAGTGCTACAATGAGCATAGGCATGTCTATATCTTTTCAAATTGATATTTTTCTGTGTGTGCTGGGAATTGATGCCAAAAAGTAGAAATACTGAGTCATATGAAAAATCTTATCAAGCTTTCTTGTGGATTTTTCCAATGAAACTGAACTAGACAACATTTCCACCAAAAGGGAATGAAGCTTCATTCCTCAGTAATACTGGTTATTTCTAGTCTTTTCTATATCATATCATCCATTCTAGTACAAAATTATATCGCACTGTCCTTTTGATTTGCCCCGTTGATAAATTATGATGAGCAATTTTAAATAGGCCTACTGGTTATCCATATTTCCTGGTGGGATAAATGTTGTCCTCAATTATAAAAACAGATTATCCAGGTGGGAGGTGAAAAGTGAGAATAGATGTGGAAGAAGCAGAATAGAAATGACAGAAGGATGATAGTAGAGATCCGTATAAACTTTGTTGTGCTGAAAGCATAGGAAATTTGTATATAAAAACAAGAATCCATACTATTATGACCACATAAATGATTAAAACTACAATAAGAAAATTTAAAAATCTCCCCCAATTTTTTAAAATGCAAGGATGTGTTTACATAGAAGAGAAACATTCTCTGTGTTATATAGAATAAACTTGACTTCATTTTACCATGATCGATAGGCCTTAACACCATTTTTCAAAGTGGATAAAACTACCCCTTGGAAGGATTGCTGGAATAATCCAGATGGTGGTAGTAACTTTGTCTTTGGGGCATGCCTTCTGCTTGTTCATGTAAAGAAGGTGCATTTCCAGGGAAGCACTGAATAATTTTTTTTATATTTGGAGGGTCTGAAGACCAATAATTTGAGAATTGCTAGAGTTTGGTGCTATTATATGCCTACAGAGGAGCAGCTTAGAATTTACAACCAGAGTATAATGGGACTCAATTTTCTCCCCAATAAAACTGATTTAATACTGTTGTCCAAATCATAAAATTGTTATGTTCTTTGAATGTGAGAACAGGTAACAATTATAAGTAAAAAAGCAAGTGTTCAAGCATATTGACATGATGGCATCTAAACTTCAACCTGAACATTATGTAAGAATGAGCTTCATATGCAGAAGCAATCAAGTCTGACAAGTTTTTATGTTGTGATGCCTATTACTTTAATTTTTAAATTTTTATTATTATTAAGGCACTGTAAATTACAAAGTTCTTCATGATCGGGTATCAGGAATACACTATTTCAATACTAATGTCCACTTTTCTCCACCAATGCTTACTTGTTTTATTCCAACCAACCTATCTGCTTCTCTGACAAGCACCTTTTAAAATATAACTTTTAACACTGTGGTTTACTGTATTATTTTCAATAGGGTTTCATGTATAACATTGTACTACCTTAAGAGCACCTCCTCACTAAAATATAATTCAAAATGAGAAAGAGAATACATTATTAGTCATTAAGGCAATTTCATATTTATCCATTACTAACTAGCTAAGTGACAAAGGGAAAAAATAAAAATAAAAAACTGTGTGGGGGCTGAATAGTATAGCAGGTAGAATGTTTGCATTGCATGCAACTGATCCAGGTTTTTTCCCTGGCAGCCCAAATGTTTCCCTGAGCCCACCAGAAGTTATCTCTGTTTACACAGCCAGGAGTATTCCTGAACACTATCAAGCATTTTCCCCCAAAAAAAGTAAAATTAAAACAACAAAAAAAATGATTGATTGTTCATTTAGGTTTTTCTTTTATTTTTTAAGTTTTGAGTCTTTTTCTCTGAGTGTTTTTGTGTAAAACCTTAGCTCTACTCATTGATTTAGTGAAACAGAAAACAGAATACCATGTAGTTAGCAATACAAAAGTTCTCAAGAACAGTCTTGCAGTGTCTTTTTACTTCCCAAGGTTCATACATTTTAGTTATACTTAGTTGATATTTAAACACACAGAAAAATCTATCAAATTTTAGACTTCCTTTGATAAAAATCTTAGTCTGAATTTTCTTTGGTTTGTTAGTGTCTTGAGATTTTCTTGAGATTAAAAAAAAATACAACTCCATCTCTATATGGTGCTATTCTGTAACTAAGAGAAAAAAAGAGATGAAATGCAAATATGTCAACAATGAAATCCTGGTATTATGTGTTGAAGGTATTATGTGAAGAAGGATACTTATGTACAAGGTAGGATAATTTCACCTGGACTTACAGATTAGTGAATTAAAACTCACTAATAAATCTTAGAATAAGGGATAGCAAATAAAAATCTATCTTTCTGTAATTCTGAACTCCGCTATCTCTAATCTTAGAAAAGATGAACTTCAGGTAAAATTAATCAGGGAGAGTTATGTTGTTGTTTTCTTTCTTTTGAATTTCATTTCTTTAAAATTGAATTAAATGATATCTTATTGTCCTTGCAACCATAGCTTAAGTTATTGATGATAACTGTTGCAACTTTCATTACAGATTTTTAAAAAAGAGGTGGATATGTTGGTGACTGAAAATCTTTTCTAGGGTACCTTACCTCTTCATAAATCTCTACCAAGAGTGCTATAAAAATGGCAGTGTTAGGACTAGAAAGATAGAACAAGAATTAAGACATTTACAGGGCTGGAGCGGTGGTGCAAGTGGTAGGGAGTTTGCCTTGCATGCAGCTAACCTAGAACAAATTGCGGTTAGATCCTCCTGCGTCCTATATGGTCCCCCAACCCAGGAGCGATTACTGAGCTCATAGCCAGGAGTAATCTCTGAGCATCACCGGGTGTGACCCAAAAACAAGACATTTGTTTTGCTTCCAGAAGACCCTCCAAGGACCACCAGGGATTACTCCTGAGCACAGAGCCAATGTGTATTACCTAATTGTCCTACCCCCATTGAAGCTTCATGAGGTTGGATAAAAGGATTGAAATTTTTCAATCGAGATTTCCACTCAGTTTTCAATTCCAATTTCTACAAAATGCCCTGATTTGGTTCAAGAGGCTGGCACTAGTTTTACTTAGAAAATAAAACTGTCTTGATTAAAAGTTACTCATAAGATTATGTCAAAGATCACCATTTTGAAAGAACAAAGAATTATTTAAGATAAATATCTGAATTGTTTAACAAGTATTAATTGTCCAAACAATAAGAAAAATTTAGATCTTCACCTTTCAGAAGTTCAATTTCATTAGGAACATGAAAAAGTAAATTTGGTATGCTAAAGGTTGTTTTAGGCAGATGGATGTGTGGGATGTACAGTTCCTTGTAGAAAAACACAAAATAATCTATTGAATTTTTATTTCCAGTGATCTTTTTTAGAGAAATAGGCATGAATAAATCATTAAAACTGCAGTACAATTTCTACAGTAAGCATACTGGAAACAGAGATCAAATTGTCAATAATGTAAACATCCACTTATTATATAAGAGCATAATTCTGAAATTTAAAACAGCCTTAATGGGATTATTTTTCTATAATGCTGTATAAAAATTATATATTAAGTTGTTTTTTGTTCTTATGGTTACTTCTGAAAAAACTTGAAACTTGGTCAATTCATTACTTTACCCTCACTCTTTAGATACCCCTTGCATACATGGACACACACACACACACACACACACACACACACACACTATATTCATACCAATCTCCAACTAGTAAAGTGAATTTTAGACTCAAAATAAAATGGTCATAATTTGCTAGCTACCAAACATAATGGCATCTAGAGAAGAGTACAACATTCTTCTCAAGGCATGGACATTAATATTCTTGCTCTGTATGCCAACCCTGTCCGAATTCTTTTAGCTTATTAACCTTCTCCAAAGTAGCTATGATCACATCTCTGCCCAGTTCAAGGGTCATTCTCTTCTTGGAATCTGTCATCTTCATCCAATTGTTACCTCATTCCTGATGCTAGTGAAGAATGCTTTGAGGAACCTACTGTAGGGATTTTCTTCTTTCTCTTGGTAATTACCACAAAATTATCTGAAATTCAGTATTTCTCTTGTTTATTCGCATAGCAGACTTCACTTTCAAAGGATAATTAAGCCATATCTCCCTATCACATACTCTTCTTAGAATGAAACTTTGACTCCCTTCTCTTTGAGAGTTCAGGTGGATTTGTGTCTTATCCTGAAGCTAAGTAGGTGTTTGAGGCTGCCTTTTGAATTCAGCATGATAGAAAAATGACATGGTGCAACTTCCAGACCATGCTATAAAATGCCTTATTTTCTTGGGACATTTGTCTTTGTCATCTGGGATATCAAGTAAGAAGTCTGGCTGACTAGAGAGTACCATGCTATAAAGAAGCCCAACTTATCCCATGTTTAGGTGGAGTGTGTAAGGAGAAGCTTTTGTGATAGCGTTAAGAAAAACAGATTTCTGGCCAAGACTTATTTTCACATTTGAGTCATTGCTTGTAGCTGAGTGGGAGACTGTGAGACATGGCCCTCTCATAAATTATTCTTAAATTTCTGCTTCACAAAAACTATAAGAATGTATTAAAATAATTAGTTTTGTTTTAAGTCATTGTAGGTTATTTTACAGTAATGGATAATCACTAAAATTTACCTTTCTTCATCAATTATTATTTTATTGCCTGGTCAAATGATTCTATTCTACGTTTATGGATACCTGGGCACTTGCCTTTTAACTCCCTTCCAATCCCAGTGTTAACGTGTAATCCAGTGTGATGGTAAGGGTGTTATGGAGATTTATGGATGACTTTTGCTGACCCCTGCTATTCTTTTTCCAAGCTAATATTTGAATTTTGTGAATCAATAGCATAACTAAAAAAGAGAATAATAATTCTAGTGAATAGGCTCTTGCCTTGCACATAATGGCTCTGGATTCTATCTCTGGCTCCTTAATGGTCCTCTGATCCTGGTCAGAGTGACCCCTGAGCACAGAGCCTAGAGTAAACTCTAAGTTCCTGCAAGTATGATATAAAACATAAGTGAATAAACTCATTAAAAAACCTTTCTTAGGGGTGGCGGCGGGAAAAACAAAAACAAAAACAAAAAAGCTAAAAAGTGACCTTTACAATTAAAAATAAGATGGGGCTGAGGTGATAGTACAGTATGGTAGATAGTGCATTTGCCTTGCTAACAGCCTACTTGGGATCGATTGCTGCATCCCAAATGATCCCCTGAGTACCATCAGGAAGGACCCCTGAGCACAGGGTCAGGTGCATTTAGAGATGTGTCCCCCAAACAAACAAAAATAGATAAACAAAAACCTAAAAATAAGAAATTTTGCCTTGATTTTTCAAAGTTTATTCAGAAAATTAAAGACTAAGAAATGTTAATTTGAATGTGTTAACACTCCTCTGAGGCAACAAATGATATTATGTATTAACTAAGTATATGCCACATCCAGGAAATAAATGTGTCTATGCTTGATATTACTATTGTATAAAATGAAGCAAATATAGTGAGCTCATATTATTCACTATTAGTGTCAACTAAGTAGGATGACTTTTCTCTTTTTACCTGGGAATATTGAATTCACTCCTGTTTAGGTAAAAAGAGCAAATGGTACGTGAATAAACATGATACCATACAATTTAATTAAAACATTTTAAAGCAAAATAAACAGCATATAGTATATAAGTTGTATATGAATTTTGTAAACCTATACATGTATTTATCTATGCAATCTAAACTAAAAATAACAATTTTTACCCAGATAGAACTAATGATAGAAAAGTTAGAAGCTTTACTTCATATACCTGAATTCTTTATTTTTAGAATAAGGAAATAGTAAATTTCCATTTTAATTTTTGATAACATTTTAATGTAAAAATAAATGCTTAAAACATCAATCTGAAGTTTTACTGAATGTATCTCAAACTCATAAGAATTCATATAAAATATAGAGAGGTATAAAATACATGAATGTTCCATATTTTTGAATTGTCTACTGTATCTATCCTCAATTAATAATATACTTAACTTTGAGCTTTCTGAGTTCAATAAGAAGTTTGCTTAAATAAAAGGGCCTACTGGGCCAGAGAGATAGAATGGAGGTAAAGCGTTTGCCTTGCATGCAGAAGGACGGTGGTTCGAATCCCAGCATAGGGTCTCCTGTGCCTGCCAGGAGCGATTTCTGAGCGTAGAGCCAGGAGTAACCCCTGAGCTGCTGGGTGTGATCCAAAAACAAAACAAAAACAAACAAACAAACAAAAAAGGGCCTACCGTGGGGCTGGACTGATAGTAGGGCATTTATTTGCCTTGCATGTCACCAACCCTGGTTTGATCCTATATGGACCATAAGCCTGCCAGGAGTGATTCATGAGTGGAGAGGCAGGAATAACTACTGAGCATATCTGGTGTTACCCTCCCAAAACAAACAAAAACAAAAGGCCTACCAGATAATAACTCAAATGACTAAGCTGAAAGTTTTAATTTAATAACTATTCTGTATTTGATAAGTGCTGTAGGCAAGACTCAGGACTTAGAAGTTTATTGGCATAATTTTCACAATATCATTTTTAGAATGTTATTAATATTTTCAACTTTTTCCAATGATTTTGGGTGCTGGGCAGTATATAGCTGATAATATATTTATTTTTATTCACTTAAAATTTTATTTAAAAACAATTTTTAAATTGAATCACCATGAGATACAGTTTCAAAGTTAGAAAGTTGAAGATTGAGGCAGAGTTTGCTAAATCCTGGGTAACTTTAGAAATAAAAGAAATACTTTTACCACTTTATAGTAATCTGGATAAACCAAATCTAGAAATTATTTTCTTAAACAGTACTTTTGACACCTCTCTGATTTTTTTTCCAGTGTGGGTGGGGAAAGTACCTACCTACCCAGGGAAGTTGTCAATAAGAATAAACATACCCTGAGCATTTAAGTATTTACATAAAACTGTTTTATCTCACTCAAATAGAGAATTAGAACCAAGCAAAAGTCAGCCTGGTAGTTAGATTTTACAGAAACCTGAAAGACTGAATTCCCTTTTGATCAATTACTACCTAAATAAAAAGGGACTGTTCAAGTTGTCTTAAATACTCCCTCTGCGTTAAGACTTAATGGAATTTCCAGTTGGGCTCTAATCTTTCCAGGATAAAACTAGCTCTTTTGTTCAGTGACCAGACTCCATCACAAATCAAACTACTGCTATGATGAGGACTTGAAACTTCCTTTTAAGAAAATTCAATACTAGTGTTAAATTCCATGGCTGTTAACTTTAAACATGTCTTTATAGATAACTAGTAAAAGCAGAAACCAACAGTTTTTTAAATCATGATGTATGCAAAAGAGAGGCATAAATGCTAATTCCATGAATTATTTTCTTGTTTCTTTAAACTCTCTTCATTCCTTGGACTAGGAAAATCCTTTCTTCTCCAGAGCCCAATTTAAAAAAATTATTTATTCTATATAAATTGTCTTTCCTATTGACAACTCTAAAATGCAGTAAAACATTGCCTGGACTCCATTGAATACTAAATTAACATAACATTTTGTTTCTTTTTTTTTTTTTTTGGTTTTTGGTTTTTGGGTCACACCCGGCGGTGCTCAGGGGTTACGCCTGGCTGTCTGCTTAGAAATAGCTCCTGGCAGGCACGGGGAACCATATGGGACACCGGGATTCGAACCAACCACCTTTGGTTCTGGATCGGCTGCTTGCAAGGCAAACGCCGCTGTGCTATCTCTCCGGGCCCAACATTTTGTTTCTTTATATAGGTAGGGTTTGCACTCACTTATCAGCATGAAGAAATTACAGAAGACAGGTCTTTGCCCATGTAACCCTTGTAAGGGATATAGAATAAATGGAAATACATCAAACTGAAAAAGATTCTCTTTTAAGAGGATCACAGTAAGGGGTGCTCAGGGGTTACTTTTGGCTCTGCACTCAGAAATCACTCCTGGAAGGCTCAGGGTACCATGCTGGGAACCTAACCAGGTTCCGTCCTGTGCTGGCCATGTACAAGATAAATGCCCTACCGCTGTGTTATCACTCTGACCCCTAAAAATGATTCTGTATAAAAAAGGAAATATGGGCTAAAACTCAGATTCCTGACATAGAGTGAGACTCATTCAATATATTGGCAAAGGGTTGATATATAGGATATACAAAGAACTCACAAAGGTTAACATTGTAAAATCTAAAATAAAACCATTAAAAATGGGAAGAAGAAAGTAACAGACACCTCTATGAGGAAAACCAACAGATGAACAATAGACACTGGAAAAAAAATTAGGGAAATCCAAATCAAGATGACAATGAGATTTTATCTTATACCAGGGAAGATGGCACTTATCAAAAATAATGGGAAGAATTTGGGTTGGTGTGGTTGTGGTGAAAAGAAATTATCATCCACTGCTGGTGTGGATGCTTCCTGGTCCAACCTCTATGAAAAACAGTATGGATGGTTCTCAGTAAATTCAGAATAACTCAGATTGCTATATGACCCAGCAATCCTACTTTTGGAGATCTATCTTGAGGACAAAAATCCACTCATCCAAAAGAATGTATGCATGCTGCTATTTGTTGCAATCCTCAGTAAAATATCTAAGAATTGGAATCAATCTTGATGTACAACAGACGATGGATCATGAAAATGTGGCACATAATGGAAGACTACATAGCTGTATTGAATTATGCCATCATCAAATTCACTGCAACATGGATGGAACTAGATGATATTATGCTAAATGAAGTAAACCAGGAGAAGAAGGATAAATAGAACGATATCATTTTTATGTGATATTTAGAATAGATGCACAAAAAATGTTATGGTTGCCATGAGGCTTGCTGAAAACACTGTAGACCCCACAATATAGTGAGGAGAAGGAAAGAAATTGAGTGGGTGAAGAGAAAGACACATATGAAATGACATGGGCTGGGACTAAAGGGCCTTAAGTGCATTGGTAATGTTAAGAAAGGACAGAACTAAATATACAAGTCAGAGTCAACAACAATGAAATCATGAAACTCAAATTTGAACAACCAAACTTAAAATGATGCTTGTTATGATGGCAGGCTGGGGTAGGAGGTGGTGGCATGGAATTAACACTGGGAATATTAATGAAGGGAGGTTGACACTGGTGGTGAGATTGCTCCTAAAGTATTGTATGTCTAAAACCCAACAATGAATAACATTTTATATGATAATCATTTACACTTGGTCTTAGCCAAAGCCAAGAACCAATCATGACAATGCTTTAAATAAAAAATAAAAAATTAAGTGAAAAAAATCTCTAGAGGTGAAATGTTTCAGGTAGATATTAGAGTTTTTGAGAAATTATAAAATATAATAAAAATGCTTAACACACAACTAATCTAAAAATTTGAATACCACATCTCTTTGAGATGCAAAAATATGAAATCTTTGGAGATATATAAATCTGAGGCTTCACCAAATCTCTCAGAAAGGAATGAACTACTGAAGAATCAAAAGGTGATGAGATTATGAAAGCACCATCAAGAGTACAGGGATTTAGGAAGTATTAATTTTTATGTATGCAGAGGATTCCAGGCCAAGATTATTTGGAGAAAGTGCGCATAAATACTTCCCCAAAACCATTTTGAACATCTAATCTTCTCATGTACCTCACACAGCTTTAAGTAATTAGATTTCAATAAAAACTATATTGGTTTATAAAAATATATAATATTTAAAGTAATATTTTAATGATATAAAATTCTTACATGTATAAGTTATCAGAAAAAGTTTGTTTTTCTCCAAATATCTTGTTTTTATGATGCTAGTTTGTAAAGATGCTATTACATATACAAGTTACTTTCCTCATGAAATGTGTAGCTAAAAATCCAAACTCTTTAAGAATTATGATAATAGCTTGCAATGCTAGTCATGTTACTTAAGTCAATATATAATGAGTGGCTATATTTATTATATATTATTATTATGTGTTAACAGTAAAATTTGAATTTAAAATCACACAAATAAATTTATAACTACTAATTTATTAACCTCTTTAAATGCATTTAAAATCTCAATTGTAAAGGGATTATAATATCATCCTTATGAGCTTGTAACCTCCTTTCTGAAAATCTGCTATTATTTGGAAGTATTTTTGTTTGTCACATTATTCAGGGTTTGGAAGGGTAGTGCTAAAGAAATAGCTGAGGATATAACTAGACACATCTCAATAACATGATTTGCTTTAGAAGGCAAAGATAATTATTATTATTAGAAACTTAATTTTGTTTCCTTTGTATTGCTATTATTACACATTCTCTCAAGAGTAAAGATTGTATGTTTGTGAAGTTAAAAATAAAAAAAATTATTCCCCAAAGCACTGTCAAACCTAAAAGGTCTATGTAGTTGACATGAAAAATAAAAGATGACATAAGAGCCCAGGTAGGCTGATACTAGAGAATATAAAGGAAAAAGCAAAACAAACAAACAAAAACAGGGAGAAATTCCCTGTAGGCAATTGCCAAATAGTGCCAAGTAATCTGTAGATTGAGAAATATTAGGGCACTAGTCCCAAGGTTAATAACATAAGGATTCACATAGCATTTGCCAGTGAGTCTGATGGAATTACAACTTCATGCTATCTGCCTCATCTCTTTCTGGGTGATTGTGAGACTATTGTAATTAAATATAAATGATTTGACCTTCTTCAAGTTTCTGGAACTTTTCTGAAAATTTCCAACACTACAAGAGGAAAACAAAAATAAAAGAGTCAGTAGTACATTACAAATAGGAGAATGTGGTATGTCTTTCCTGAAATAACATGGAGTTAATATGTTATAATATAATATGCATACACATACATATTTCATCTCCAATACAGAAGTGTAATTACAAGTGGTATATCTGTACCTAGGTAGTAAAAATTAAGATGAGTGGAATTTTTTAATTTTGTCTCATTTCTCTTTGGGTTGCCTCGGAAAAGGGAAGTACAGTCGTTCCAATTCTATAAATACCTTGCCCAGCACTTTGTGAAGTTTCCATGATTCATCTGTAAGAAAAAATAGTCATGGTGATGTCAAATAATAGCAATAATGATAAAAATATAGTTATTGATATTTTTCAGTAGTTATTGATATTTAAACATGAAGAAAATACCCAACCTTTATTGTGTCAGTTTTTTATGAAAATTAGATTTAAGCTACAATTAATTAATTAAAATTAATTTGATATTTTAAAAAATGTAATGGGTAGTGTGAAATTGTTCCCTATTACAAAAGTAAGGACTAAATAAAATTTGAAAAATCCCCATAAACACGAAGAAGAATATAAAAGCTTAATTTTCATCAGAAGGATATACCATAATTAATAGATTTAATTGTCTTTAGTTTTTTCAGTATAAGAGCTCAAATAAGTAATACTTTCTAGGACAGGGCTCTTTTTTTGTTTGTTTGTTTCTGCCACACCTGGTGACGCTCAGGGGTTATTCCTGGCTATTCACTTCAGAAATCGCTCCTGACTTGGGGGACCATATGGGACATTGGGGGATCAAACTGCGGTCCATCCTAGGCTAGCATGTGCAAGGCAGATGCCTTACCGCTTGCTCCACTGCTTCAGCCCCACCGGGCTACATTTCTAACCTCTTTCATTTATATCTTATTTTTTGCTCTTAGTTTATACAAGCAGTATACATTGTAAATGAGATAAAATGCATATAAAGAGTCCTAAATATGAAATGATATACTATATATATTTGTAAATATAAAATTGATATAACATTATATTATATCTGAATATTATACTATATTATATCTATAATACTATATTATATCTGAATTTTATTTTTAAAGTTACAGTCTATCCCATATCAACAAGCCAAAAATATTACAAATCACATAGACCAAGTATTCTTTACAGAGTCATTTCAAAGATTCTAAAAGTGAATAAAAATTATTTTCTGTGTGATTAATTTTGGGAGTAGAGTTTTATATAGTTAATATTTCTATAAAGGAAACATTATAGAGATAGTAAATTCTCTTTTTCATAAATGCTTATTTCTGGATTAGCCCTAACTTTGCAGCAAATAACCTAGCATGTATTTGCAACAAATGAGTCATTTAATTCTATCACCTCCACACAATTCAATTATCTTTATTTTCTGCAAAAAAAGTCAGTAAAAATTTTATTTGTGTTAATCTATCATTTATTACCTGAAATTTGATGTGAATCTAAAAATATTACTGAATATCACAGCATTATAAATCATAATTATTTTATTTCTGTTCAAAGAGTGTTGCAGATAACTCTGGTGTCCAGATTAATCTTTGCTGCCACCATCTATTTCAGCTGTTATTATAGATGGATCTGCAGTTTCTCCACATAGAGGTGAGTTTTAATGTGTTTGCAATCATTCTTCACTTTCTGCTCTGAGGCTACACAGAATTTAGGAGCTGGCAGGAGTTCATTGTTGGATACTTTAAAGCTTTAAGGCAGGGGCGCAGTGGTCCTCAAACTATGGCCCGTGGGCCACATATTGTATTTGTATCTGTTTTGTTTCTTCATTGCAAAATAAGATCTATGCAGTGTGCATAAGAATTCGTTCGTAAGTTTTGTTTTTACTATAGTCAGACCCTCCAATGGTCTGAGGGACAGTGAACTGGCCCCCTGTTTAAAAAGTTTGAGGACCCCATTAGACTATATGATTAAGGGCCTTTGAGGTCAGTTCCTGAGCCTTATATCTATAGCCCAAAAAGACCTCAAGCACTTCTGAAGGTAACACTGCAAGTTCCAAATCCCAGGGGGTTGTAGTTTTTTGTGACTGAAACCCTAAAATCATGTTTATAATCATGGTGCTTAAATAAATATATTAATGAAGAAAATAAAACACACCATGGGACCTGAGCAGCACCACATTCTTAGGCCTCATCATTGAATCACCAACTCAGTTGACTTTAGGATCTTGGGGGTCATTCCAAAGTTCCCTGAATACTATTTGGGAGGTCTCCCTCTAAACAAAAAATTTTGTGGCTAGGAAAAATAATACTGTACACTTATATACAGCTTAGCCTGATTTTATCCCCAATATTGCATGAGTGTTTCCCAACCCTAGAAAACAGAAATGGCGCCTGAGCACAGGCAAAAGGAGTCTAGAGCACCACTAGTCTGACCCCAAAATAGGAAAGAATTTGGAGTCAGGATCTTAAGAGATAATATTGGGGTACAGTGCATGCTTGTGTATAAGAGACCCAGATACAAGATCTGGGAACCCAGTTAACCCCTAAGAACTAATTCAGGAATCTCTCCTAACACTGGCCAAAAGCATCAAATAAGTTAGTTGGTGAATAATTTTTTAAAAATTTTGTTTAAAGAACTAATAAACCAAAACTTTGCCATAGATTTTTACCAGTGGAGCCAGAAACTAATGAAGTTCTCCATCATTCACCCTTAGGTACCAATTTCAGTTCAATTCTATTAGGGAAAGTTTGCTCCATTCTCATGCTATCTAGTGAAGGTTGAAATCATATACGGATTTATTGACCCTCTTCCTTTCCTGATTTATGCTTCTCCCAGTTCCTGCTCCCCAGTTTCATCTTTCAAATGAATTGCATACAAACCGTTCGTTAAGTCTATTTGTAGGAGAACTCAACAAACCATTTACATGTAGCATCCTAATGAAATTAGAACTGTATTCTGTGCATTAAATCAGACACATGTGAAATGGGACTTCAGAATTCATGCCTTCTTAAGAAGAAAGAAAACCATAAATATGAATACTTTTTTGAATATTGCATTCATACTTCTCATGTGAATTTAGCTTTTATTTCAACAAATCTTGACCACTTTCTCTAATAAGTATTTTCTAAATGAGGGAAGATTGAATTTGCTTGGGTTTTTATTAAGGGTAATACTATCTACCACAAAGAATGAAATTCAAGGGCAAAAAGGTAATGGGTTATGGAATACCATGTAAATCTCTTTAATAAACTTGGCTTATTCTTAAAGGCAATGAATTAGATCTTGATGCTTTAAGAAAAAATCATTAATTAAATTCACATGTTAGGAAGATGCTTATAGCAAAAGGAGACTACATGAAAGTGATGAACGGGAATGGTACTAGAATATTCTCACAAAACAAGTGAGTTATAATAGCACCAGAGTTACCAAAACTAGAAAAATTGGAAAACACATGCTGAGAAAGTCACTAAGAATCAACTGAGACTGAGAACAGAAAAATAAAGTCAAAGAAGGCTTTTGAGTTAGGCCACTGCATGTATAAGGAGACATTTACTGAGAACACAAAGACAATAAGCAGATCTAATGCATTGTGGTGGTCCTAAACCTGTATATGATTATTTTGAATTACCTGTGACATTTTAAGAAATATTAGTCAAATGGTACAGAATCAGTACAATGTACTGTGGGAAGTGACAACTAAGATGAGATTATACAGGTAAATAGGAGTTATCCAGAATGGCAATGGAAGTAGATTGAAAAAATTTTAAAATATAATGAAAAAGTCTTCTAATGAAAGCGGGGTTGTATATGTGATGAATAAAGAAGTGGTTCACTAGAATGTAAAAAATTAAAACCGGATGGCATTCAGAATTGCCAAGAAATGTTCTTCACTTTAATGCCAATGTAGATCTATGTGATGTTATCTGTATTTTTTGAATGGTTATAAAAATGTATTCTCCTTTAGATCAAGGTCATATTTTTTTCTACTAAGGTTTACTTTAAAATATTATTTTCCCAAACACTGAAGTTCTCTCTTTCATGCCTTTACTTTAGTATATACCTAAAGTAGACACTGCAAAGGTAGAAAAGGTATTCACAGCATTTTCTCAGAGACAAAGACAGGAATTCCATTCATCTAGAAATTTCACAGACTAACTAAAGTATAGGTGTGAAACATTGGGTGGCATACTCCAAAGTACAATTATAGTTTTGTTGTGGAATGGCTTAAACCCATAGACTTTCTCTAAGGACCCAGAAAAGGCTGAAAGCTTCTATAATTTCCCCCAAATATAAAATTTTTATAATACATTCATTTGTTTAAATTGATTTTATTATCGTATCCACAGACTACCTTAGGCCATATATTTTTCTTGGACTTAGCTATATAATGAATCATGTAATAATGACACTATAGTTAAGTTTCTAGAACAAATACAACCAAGCACAAGGAGAGAAGGGAAAATAAATCTCTTAGATGGCAAATCTTAGTAATGAACTAAGGCATATTTGCTTGAAAAATACTTTTTGGCAGAGAAAGGCATATATTGATATTCAATCCTAATAAGAATTCTTGTGTGGTTTTGCCTCTATTAGCTCCAAGTCAAAAACAGGGGGAAATAAATGGGTCTGAGAATAATGTATTCACCATTAAAGAAAATAAGTATATTTTCTTTGGAAGTCATATAATAGTAGCCTATACCCAGGCAGGCATGATGGTATTTTGTGCTGTTTTCCCATGGTTCCGTAGTCTTTTTCATGGTTTTCTAGTCTCCACGTGTTATTTTTCTAAGTCACTTTCAGTCTTACCCATAGCCAAGAAGGTTTCAGGGAAGTTTATGTGGGTGAGAGGTTTTTTTTTTGAGACCATGTAAGCAGTCACATACCTTTGGGTATGGCTTCTATCTGCCTTGGTTGGCAGAAGTCCATTTTTCTTATAGATCCAGGTGTTGTACACAGCTGCCACATACCACCCAAATATCACCCAGGCTTGGGTGAGCCTGGACATGATTACTACCTCTGTAGGTAAGCAGAAGTTTATTCTTACCCATAGAACTGGGGGCTGTACACAGCTGCTGTATGATGCTTGATCAGGCTTCAGCAGAGATTCCTACTGGAAGACATGAGTGTGAAGGTCCCAGATCTGGGTGAATCTTGAAGACAGTGCCCTCAGGTTCATGTTCATTATATTTGTGACACTTCCATCTACATAAACTGGTAAAAATGAGACTTTTCCAGGTGATACTATCCATGACTTTACTTGACTGGGAATAAGGAAAATAAACCATAGGTTTATTTTACTTATAAAGGGAATCAACATTTTCTTTTGTGAAAGGTATCATTATTCATGTGCGCCGTGTGCATGTTTATGTGGAGGAGGGTTTAATGATTTGTAATTAAAATTTTTACTTTGCAGAGATGGAGACCTTTAATTTTCTCATGAGGGCAAAAGTTGAAGACATAAAGAAATACTTATTTTCTTTTGAAAAAGTAAAGATTTCTTTCAAAAGTTATAAAATTCCATGCCTCGTTCATTCATTGTCTTTTAGTTAGCCCAGATAGTTGGCCAACTGCCAATTCAAGGAGAGAGAAAGGAAGGGGAGGAAGGAAGCCGGGACTCAGGGAATCATCCTGGGACTGCAGAGGAAACGGCGTGCCTTTTCTCTGCAGCAGCGAAAACCTCATGGGATACAAAATCTGAAGACCTGGCTGTGGGCCCTGGCAGGCTGCTTTCCTCTGGGAGGGCCTTGGACAGGTTAGCTAGTCACATAGTGCCCCGGTTTCTACAGAAGAGAAATCGTTGGACACCTGCCTTATCAAACTGCCACTGTCCCTAGAAAGAATCAAGAGGCTCTGATCCTGTGGCTTAATCTGTCATGAACTATGGCAAGTATTGGGTTTCCTCTCAGCTTTCATCTCTCCTGCCATGTAGTGGAGTTGTGAAGACCACTGGAGAGAGCAGAGGTAAATCTGCTTAGAAAATTAGAAGCACATGTAGCCTGAGTGGTGGCACAGCGCTAGGGCGTTTGCCTTGCATGTGCTAACCTAGGATGGAATGCTGTTCGATCCCCAGCATCCCATATGGTCCCCCAAGCTAGGAGTGATTTCTGAGCATAAAAGCAGGAGTAACCCCTGAGCGTCACTGGGTGTGGCCCAAAAACCAAAAAAAGAAAAAAAAGAAGAAGAAAAAGAAAAGAAAATTAGAAGCATAATCCAAATGTAAGAGACTCAAAACAAAAATAAAATAAATATTTTTTCTTTCCTTTGGGTGGACTTAAAAAAGGTTCTGCTGTAGGGGCCCTTATCTTTGCTTAGATGCTTAGATTCTTAAAATACATAAAAACTGAGAGACTCAAGAACAAAAATTGGTTTCTGAGCAATTCTAAGATCTGATTTTATTGTGCATTCTCTGGCTTGCCAATGCTTCTTTTCTCTTTTTCCATGTGGCCTTCACTCTGAGTGTGAATGTCTATGTTCTAATTTTTTTTCTTTTTTTAAATTACTTTATTCAAACACTATGATATACAAGATTGTTCATAATACAGTTATGTTATTTTTCTTCAAAAAAAAAAACAAAGAATTTCCATATTGAGTTTCAGTCATACAATCTACAACATCCTTCACTATTGTACATTTTCCACCACCAATATTCCCAGGTTCCCTCTCCCTTCTCCTCCCTCTTCACTTTTCTCCCCTGTCTGCCTCTGTGGCATTTTCCTCTCTCTCCATCTCTCTCTTTCTCTTCCTTTTTTTGCCTGCATCTAGATACTGTGGTTAGCAATATTGCAATACTGAAGGGTGACTTACATATCACTTTCTCTCCTTTCAGCTCTCAGTTCTTGTACAGAGAGATCATTTTCAGCAATCATGGTCATAGTCATCCCTTCTCTGCCCTAACTGCATTCCCCCCATTTTGTAAATTAAATTTTATTTTATTAAAATCATTGTGATTTACAAAGACCTTCATAATTGTATTTCATACATACAATGAATCAGTGCCAATCCCACCACCAATGTCAATCTTCCATTTTCATGTGCCCAGAATGTATCCCAACCAGCACCCTTTGCCCCCAAGCTTGACAATATGACAGACCCATTTAAAATTTAGATTGTTAGAGTTTGGGTCTTTTGAGTCCATTGTTGTTGACTTTGGCTTAGATATTTCTTTTTTTTTTTCTTTTTCTTTTTCTCTCCACCAATGCTCCTGATACCCCTTGAACATGGCCCCCATGCTGTCAAATTTGTGTTTCTCCTTCTCTGCTCAGTTGCTTTATTTCTCTTCAGTGTACTCTGAGGTCATGGGTGTTCAAGACAACTTCTGGAGTAGTTTAATCTTGTTTCTTAAGAACACCTCTCATCTTCGATTTGGGTCCAACTCCAGGGAATTGATTTTACCTTAATTACTTCTTGCTAAGTTTCAGTACCAGATTCATACATTCTGAGATTCTGGGGTTCAGACTTTTGTGAGAGATTTTATTTTGTGAGAAATTCAATTCAGCTTCTAACAAGGACATCTATCTTTCTTAAGATATTAATATTGTCTTTAATATTTTGCCTTATTAATGTCTTACTGAAATTTCCCATTATCTTGTGAATAATTAGTCTAGTCTTCACATTTGTACACACACTCAAGTTGAAGAAACATTGAAATTCTGAACTATATAAATATATATAATTCATATATATGACCAATATATATGTATATATATATGTTTTTAGGCCACACTCAGCAGTGCTCAGGTGTTACTCCTGACTCTACATCAGAAATCACAAAGTCACACCAAGGAATTGGTGAAGTATAAGGGATACTAAATATTGAACCTGGGTTGTCAGAGTATAAGACAAGCACCTTACCCCCATACTATCTATGAATTTGATGTTTTTTGAGTTGTGTAAGGTCTCAAGCAGAATTAATCAATTCATCAATTTCCTTTGTAATTGATTTATCAATTTCCTTTGAGATTTGTTTTTTTCCTATCAGTTTACAAAAATGTAAACGTTACTAGTGATTCATCTTAGTTGATAACCAGCTTCCAAACCGGAAAGAACATTTCCATTACAAAGTATCTGCTTTCAAGTAGTAATTTATTGTAATTATAAGTGTCCAAATCTTCTAGTGACCAAGTAAACCTAGCATTTTTCTGGACTGTGTAGATCAAAGATAAAAACACAGGAACTACAATTTTCAGGACTCTCAGTAAAATTGCATAAAATGACGTATTACTCAGTGTAGTTGCTAAGGAAATGCATTCTTTTATATTTGTTAAGGTGACAACTATAGAATACATTTAGTATACATTCTAAATCAATGAATATATGCATGTAGGTGAATATGGGAAATCGATTTGCTGGGTAATCTTAATAAAATAATTCAAGTTTCAATAACTTTTTGAAGTTTGCTCCTGACTAAGAAAAAGCTGTTTCCACATTATATCTTGAATTCACTCAAGAGATAAATTTAAAGAAGAATGTGTGATCATATTGAATGAAAATCAACAGTTTTTTCCTGAAGACATAAATTTCATTCCTGAGCCAAGCATTTTGTATATGAATCCTTTATTTACAGGACTCTAAATGACTCTGCAGCTCTCTTGCAAAACCATTTTAGTTGACCTAAGAGACAATTTCCAAAAAATTCTAGGTATTTCTAAATCTTGATGTAAGCCAAGCGAGGGCTCCTGTCACACAAAGATACCTTATATTAATATATATATATTTTTTTGGTTTTTGGGCCACACCCAGTAACGCTCAGGGGTTACTCCTGGCTATATGCTCAGAAGTTGCTCCTGGCTTGGGGGACCATATGGGACACCGGGGGAATCGAACCACGATCCGTCCAAGGCTAGCGCAGGCAAGGCAGGCACCTTACCTTTAGCGCCACCGCCCGGCCCCATATTAATAAATTTTTATATGAAAAGTTTTCCTTTATACCAGTTCTTCCAAAACTTGAAAGTAATGATGTTTACCCAGAATGATTTTACCCAGTTCTAATTTTTGGATATGAATATGTTATATCTGTTGTAACTCGCTGTCCCAAGATTTGGATTCAGGTATTTAAGAGTTAAATCCAGAAACAGAAAGTTCCTCTATACCGAGTTGGCATAGGGAATAGCTGAGATCCTCATCTTGATTATCTTATTTACACTATTTGGTTTAAAATGGTTAAACAAAACCTTGTTTAACAGCCAGGATTAAATCAAAATTTTATCTGTTTAACTAGGAAAGATGGATATGTCAGGAGAAAAATTATATGACCAAATTGTCAGTACTTCTGAAATAAAAAATAAAAAAAAGTATTTAAAGAGAGAAGCAAAGGAATAAAGCAGACATGGAGTGATGCTGTCACTGGAACTGACTGTGACCATCTGGAAGTCTCCTTATGCTCTAGGAAGGAAGATTTGTGTTTAAACAGTAAACTCCCCTGGGGTCAGCACTTGCTGTGTTCCACCTCGGTATAATCTCTGACTTCTCTCTGGTCACTTAAGCACCACCTGGAGGAATTCAGGAGTGCAGAGCCAGGAATAGTTTCTCACCATTGCAGGGTGGAACCCAAAACAAACAAACAAAAACCCACCAATCAACTCATTACATAGTTCTGTCTACTAATTCTGCAGAGAGTGTTAGTCCAGAAGAAAGTTGCCTCCTTATTTTGTAAAGGAAAAGTTCATAAAAAAGACATTAGAACAATAGTGGCAGTGAAGTGGATTATACTGCAGATCAGTAATGATACTGAGGAGATTGCAAGGACAAAATCTAAAATCTGCCAAAATCATAATCTGGGACAGATCTGAGAGATTATGGTCCACAGTCATTTGGGAGCACTAAAATAATCCCCTGGGAATTCTGACAGATAAAAGGAAGAGTGACCTTCAGAATCTGGTTGGATAGTGAAAGTCCTTTAAACTGAAAAGTGAGTCTAAATAACACAGTGGTTTCATCTGAAATCCCAGGTTAATGAAGTCAAGAGACAAGGAATTTCTATAAATAACAATTTTACTTTTTCCTGGTTAATAATTCATTCTAGAAATGAGATATGATTATGCCAAGTTTTCTAAATTTGAGTCATGTTTATCCCAAGTTTTAGCTTGACTAACAGAATCTCTAACTGTATGCATAAATTCTCTCTTAAATTGTTTTTTTTTCCCTTTTTTGTCTAGATTAGACTAGTCTGGATACCTATTCTAACAGTAAATTAATGTCTGCTTCCAAATATTGGTATAAACTCAAAAATATATATTGGAAAATTTTTTTTTTAGTATGTCTATGAATCCAAAATTGCCCATTTGTAAGAGTTCCTTGTCAATATTACCTGATATGTATTGATATTTATTTAGGTGGTGCAGACTTTAAGAATTTTCTTCTCTTTATTACTCAATATTGAGTTAGAGTCAAAGGAAATGTGCTCATAATTTACATTTGTGTGAGTCAACTACCTTCATGACTTCCAGTTTCACTGGAACGATTTTCTATCACTTGAGTTGTCAGTTCTTTGAGAAAACAAATTTCTGTGATGGGAATGAAATGAAAGTCTCTTTGTTCCCCTATACTGCAGGGGATACTCAACACGGGAGGCAGTAGAGTTCAGAGAGTGATTTTCTTTATTGAAGTTGCTATGAAATATCTATTTTATTTCTTTATTGTACTTATAAAATATAAAATGAAAACACCAAGTTTAAATTGTATTGTGGTTCTTTCTCCCATTGCAAAACCTACTCATGAGATCTCCACCTCAACTGAACTTTACAAAAGGGCAATTTAAGTTCAAAGTAAAATAAATATCTTTCTTTTGTTTAACTTCATACAATGGCTAATAAATAACTTAGCAAATAATGTATTTATATATACTTTTTGAATTCATAAAAAGGGTATTATTAAATTCCAAATTCTTTAAATTAAGAATTTTATTTGTTAAAGTTTGCTCTTATAGCAAAAAAAAAAAAGAAAAAGTAAAAAGTTCATCTACTTAAATTAGAAATCAATATCTTTTACTTAATGAAAACATTTAAAAATTAAAATTTTATGAACACTTCATCCTGCTCCTTTGGACTTGAGACTAGAGGCCTTCTTAACACTCTCAAATCCAATCTATCTTCATATAAATAAGACACACACTGATGAAAGGATCACACTGTGGGGATTTGTTCATGATCTCCAGAAGGCAGGTCAAGAGCTCATAAGAAACAAAACCTTAAGAGAATATTAATAGTGCACCCTTGTAATGCAATAGGGCACAGTGTTTGCATAAAATTACATAAAGGAGAGTGAAACTGATGTTCATAGTAGATTTCCTGATGGTTTGTAAAGGGGTTTTAAGGATCTTCATGATTTGATGAAAGTTTTGATGTTTTTATAACAAAGTTATGATGCATAGGCACTGTGATACATCAACACTTTCCCAAGTCTTCCAGTTTTTAGTTATGAATCAAACAGGTCAATTGTTGACAATCAAATATTACATGAACCAGTGACATGGTACCATTGTCATCCCATTTTGGAAAAGAGGAAACAGATCTGGAGAGATTAAGTGGCCATATTTAAGACAAATACATTTTGTAAAATGGAAGAAAAATTTTAGAAGATCTCTGAAAAGAACTTAAAATGTACACCACCTTGAGACAACTGTAACATAAACTTGGAAATTTTTCATCCTTCATTTTATTTTTAAAAGTTTTTTTTTTTTTTTTTTTTTTTTTGGTTTTTGGGCCACACCCTGTGACGCTCAGGGGTTACTCCTGGCTATGCGCTCAGAAGTTGCTCCTGGCTTCTTAGGGGACCATATGGGACACCGGGGGATCGAACCGCGGTCCGTCCTAGGCTAGTGCAGGCAAGGCAGGCACCTTACCTCCAGCGCCACCGCCCGGCCCCTATTTTTAAAAGTTTAAGAATTCATACATAATTTCAAAAACAAATATATTTGAAGCCCATCTTGGTAATAACTGGTACAACTGTCTCAAATGACAAAGTTAAGCAATTATAAATTATATTTGGCAAAGATGATAACTCATCATAATTATTAGTAACTTCATAAAATTCATAGTATTTTGTGCAATAGTATTCACTTTTATCCTTAAAAATCAAGTATACCTGGCCAGCTCCATAGACTTATTCTATCCCAGAAAGAGATGCAAACCATACTGTGAACTACTATGGATACACTGACCTTGCAGCTGATAGCTAGTAATTTTGGGAGGAGAGACCAAGACTGAGCCCTGCTCAACTCATGCCTGCTGCACCCATCTCCCATAACTGCCACTTTGCCCATGGTTCTAATTTACCATTCCTCTATGACTCTGAAGATTTCTTTTTTCTGGCATGAGTCCAAGCACCCTCTCTCTGCATTCTCATGCTTCTGAATGCAAAGTAGCTGAAACCATACTTATAAATGCATTCACCATGTCTGCAACAAGCCATCTTCATAGACTCACTTTGTTATTGAAACAGAAGTAAACCAAGCCATGAAAAGTTATGGGTACACAGGCCTTGCAGCTGAACACTGAAAATCTTGGGAAAAAAAATGGTAGGCCTAGTCCCTGCCCTGCTGAAGCCACACCTGCTGCACCCCTCACCCACAACCACCACATTGCCAATGCCTCTGCTTCACCACTCCTCTAGGGCTCTGTGCAGAGATACCAGTCTGACCAAAAGTCCAGATATGATGGTATTTTGGCTGATATCACCAAAACTTCTTTGGAGTAAATGTAGACCTTCTTGTATTTCTGGAAGACCTGGCAGCTGACAAAAAGCCCACAAAAGTAACAGTATCAGCAATATTTCTTGAAATTCCTGCACCACAGGGCCAAATTTGTGGCTGAATGACAATTGTATTTTTGTTTAATACCATCATTCCTGTAGGAACACACCAATTTAGATGGTAATGTGTATTGTGATAAACTATGTCAACTATTTGATATATGTTCTTTAAATAAAGTAAATTAAATTTTAAAAAATCAAGCATAAGTTTTTACCAAGTGCTTACATTTTTTTTGTTTTTTTTGTTTTGTTTTGTTTTGTTTTTTGGTTTTTTTTGGGGGGGGGTATCAGACCCAGCAGTGCTAAGGGTTTCTCCTGGCAGGCTCGGGGGACCATATGAGATGCTGGGATTCGAGCCAATGACATTCTGCATGAAAGGCAAATGCCTTTCCTCCATGCTATCTCTCCAGCCCCACCAAGTGCTTAAATTTTATCTTCTTATATGTATGTATAGTTATTTTATATGTATATAATATATAAAATTCATAACTATATGTATGCATATATATAAACAAACAAGAATACTAAAATTACAGATTAGAATTTTGAGGTCTGCATGTTAGTGAATACTTAATATATTTGAAATTATGAAGCCTGCTATAATAATATTATCTATTTAGAAATAGTATATAAAGAGGCTTAAGGCAGAGCACAGGGATGGGGTTCATACTTACATGTTTGAGACCTTGAATTTTATTTTAGAACTAAAAGAAAAATTTATCTTTTACAAAGAAAAAGAAATAAATAAAATCTTAAAGTACAGAAATTTACTGGACTGATTGATTATTTTATTGTGTTCAAAACTGATATCATGAGAATAAGTGAATATAACTCTTCTTTTAATGCTTTTGTGTTTTATTTGCATAAAAATTTTAGTGTGTGCTTCCTTTTTATTCTAAAATAAATATATCTTCTGAAGTGGAAAGACATGTTTTCAGAATTAAGATTATTAATTTGATCAAAACTACTCTTTCAAACATATTCAACTTTGTAAAGAAATGGGACATAAAACGGTTCCACAAATAAAAAATTTAATGACTATACTTTTAATGCCATATCCTTTGGAAAAAAATTTATATTTATAAATAAATAGTTCAATGACTAATTGATACATCGAAGGCTAATTTAGGGAGGTACAGAAGGACCTACAAGGTCACATGATGATAATCATAATTATTCTGCTAATGTAATAGAAAATATTAGAGAAAAAATATCTGAATAAGAGATAAGTAGAAGAGTTAATGGGGGTTGGTATCACAAAAACAGCACCAAAAAATAATCATAATAAACTGATCCTGAGAATGGAAAAAAAAAAACCAGCAGGTAAGATGTTTAATTTGCATGTGGCTGACCAGGTTTGATCCAAGGGACCACATATGATCTCCATGCACCATCAGGACCACAGCATCTCTGAAGCAGAGATCCAGGAGTAAATTTTGAGCACATTTAACTGTGACCTCCAAGCAAAATACAATGGCAAAAAGAATATTCTGCCATTAATAAGAAGAAGATATGAAATTAAAGCCTTCAAAACTAAAAAAGAAGCAAACTTTTTATAGTTTGAAAAACATAGTTGTTTTGTGTAATCTTCCTCTAGCGTATTTGGAAATAAAGAAATACCAGTAAGGGGCCACTTAGGTGCAGCTGAAGTGTTCAAGGCACACACTCCATGTTGCCTTTTAAACCTAGTTTCTCAGTCCTGTACATATTTTATTTCATTTTGGGTCATATTCAGCAGTGTTCGGTGTGCAGGGATTACTCCTGACTGAACTACATATAGAGTGCTAGGGATCAGTGCTTGGGGTCAGATATACACAAAGCAAGAGCCTTGCCTGTTGTACTGTCTCTATTCTCTGTGTTCTTTTGAAGACTCACATGCTCAATGGGATTTAATAATATTTCATTTATTCTTTTATTTATTAAATAACATCCAGTGGTGCTCAGGGCTAACTCCTGGCTCAATGCTCAGGGATCACTCTTGAAGTTCTCTGGAGGCCATATATGCTTTGTGGAGATCAAACAATAGCATGCAAGACATGAGCCTTACTTACTGTAGTATCTCTTCAGTCCAGATTTAGTTTCTTAATATAATGACTGTCATATGAACATTGAGTAGAAATAAAAAATGATCAGACTTGAACACTAAATCCAAAGCCAACTACAACAGAATCGATACCCAATCTACAACAGGCTAGACACAGAAGGGACCACTTATACTAGCAGCCCGGCGGGGCAAAGAAGGGGGATATGGGTTGCATGCTGGGAACAGGGGTGAAGGGAAGACAACACTGATGGTGGGAATGCCTCTTATTCAATGTCACTATGTACCTAAAATACTACTGTGAATGATCTGTAATCCATTGTGGTCAAAATAAAAATTATTAATATTAAAAAATAATAAAAGATAGCAAAGCAAAAAATATAATGACTGTAAGATGTAAATTGTAAAGGAACTCACAATCCTAGAATTAATCTTTTAATTTAATGTTGTAAAAGGATATTTTTTAATTCAGAATTGTTATAATCCACCTATTTAAGAACAGTATAGATTTTGATTTGAGTTTAATTTAGAGACATTAGTTGTCTGTTAAAATAAACCATGAAAACACTACATCATGGACACACACAATTTTAATTTCCTTAACTGAAAAATAATTATTACCTTATAGCTCACCCTACATGTCCTGTATATGGACATGGCCTGGAAATTATGGAAACATAAAAGATGTTATAAATCTCTGCCTCAAGGAATAGATAAATATAGTCACAATTGTTATGAATGACTACTTGATCTTATTTTCTTAATTCCAACTTACTTTGAAAAAAAGTGTAGTCTTTACAAATGAGAAAGAATTTTTTTAATATAATTTTTATTTTCATCATAGTGGCTTACATATTGTTGACAATAATATTTTAGGTACATATCTACATAAAATCAGGGGGGCTTCCCATCCCCAAATTGTCCTCCCTAACCCTCCGTTTTTGTCCTACCTCCCATTTCCTCTTCCCTCACCCTCACGGCGGCTAGAATATATGGTCCCCTCTGTATCTAACCTACTACTTAGTAGTCTTGCATCAGTTTGGTCTTGCTGCCTCCCTTATTTCCCCCTGTAAGTGGGGGCAGGGCTAGCTAGTTCAAGTTACGTGGTTTTGCCTGAAAAAGAAAGAATTTTACATCAAGAAGGAAAGAAAGAATTAGAAGGAGTCTCAAGGAATTTTTCCTGTTTATAATTTTAAGTAAGAAAAAAATGTACTTTCACTCCTTTATTTTATTACAAAGGTGCATGTGATTTGATTCTAGTTTGATGGATGGATACCTTCTCAGCACCAAGCTACTGTTTCACATAAATTAGATTTACTCTGAGAGTCTTTCAACTGCAAGGCAACAGGCGATTGAAGTATAAATAATCAACAGTTCAGTTCACTCACAAGTTATCATACTGTATTCTGTAAACTGAACTTTGCCTACTTGCAATAGGCAATCTCTCCACTCATTGGCTTAGAGTTTTCCTGGCTTGTAATGAACTTATGATCCACCGAGTCTTGATGTTGGCCCTTTTCCATTATCTTAGGAGCTTCTTTCTGTTTCTCCTTTATTTTCTTTCTAGAGTATTGTCTGAATTCCATGACTTTTCAGTTTTATCTGTTTTGTTACTTTCATCCTATATTCTTGAATTTTAGACTTAACTGATTCATACATTAAAAGATCCTGAGTCAGAAGCAAGATCTTAACTGTGCCTTGCAAATGGATATGGCCACTTTTATTTTCATTTTAAAATCAAGTAACACAAAACTTCCATACCTTATATTTTATATTTCTCTCTGATCTCAATAACTGTGTTCCTTTTTTCTTCCTCTTACCTCACACTGATTGAGTTTACTTCCAGGACTCTGTAATCTCTTTTTTGTGAAAGGAGCTTTTTTTTTTTTTTTTTTTTTGCATAACATTACATTACATAGTTTGTGTGGGCAGTGTTTAAGTAAAATAGAGTCTTCGCATAATTATCTAAATGCATAGTCTATCAAAATGTTTGCCTCCCAAATCTTTTATTTTATAAATTAGTGGGTTCTCCATAATGTTTTTAATGCTGATCCATTAAAAATTGAAAAAAAAAAGATAAATGCTAGTCTAGTCTCCTATTTATTTTGTTTCTTACAGTAATTATTATAAAGATCTTTAGTAAACAATTTAATGAAATAATGTTAAACCTGAAATTAATCATGGTAATGATATGCAGTTTATGAGAAATAGGAGGGATGGCCACTTGTCCAGTCTCCAGACTTGTACTTTTTTGTTTTCTTCCTGTAGGACATATTTCTTAATCTCCCTTTCTCAAAGGGGAGTTATTCTCAGGGCCAATCCAGCTCCATCAACTGAATTAACATTCTGTTACTCTCCCCAGTAATTGTACTTGAATCAACAACCCAACTTGATTTTAGTTACAATTACTAGGAATTTGGATTTTGTTTTGCTATTCTTTACAATCAATTTCCTGTTGCTTTTATTCCTCCTTACCTGAGGTATTGAATTAATTTTTAAGACATGAATTAATCTTCTCTGTGACTAGAAATTTTTCTTGCTAGAAAGTGTAAAGCTTGGGGAAAAAATTTCTTAAGAACATGAGTTCTGTTTTTGAGTGCTAGCTTGAACTTTTTGCTTAGATGTGGAGAGACTCAACAGTACATTATGTTATAAGTGCCAAAAGCATTTGACCCAGTGCTTTGGAAGCAATGTTCCTTTTTTCTATCCTTCTGAAGAACTCCATTAAAATAATAGAAAACAAGCTACCTCACAAGATTTCTTTCCTGTTCCTTCTGACATTGTTTTGATGACCTGAATTTACTTGAACAGTCTGCTGTAGAACCATTAAGATCTGTCTCAAACAAAGCATCATTATGTCTGTTATTTTCATACTAAATTTTGGAGACCAGATGAATGCAAATCAATAAAAACAGTCACAATAGTTATAGAAGGCTAAATATCATAATTCATATATGCCACCATCCTAATGAATCAATAGCTATTCTAGAATAAAAAGAAGTGTAGGCTATTCTTGATAAAGTTTTATGTGTTTAATACTCATTTGAACATTTTGTTTCTTTTATTTCATTGGTTCAATGAAAGTAAGATTTATTTATTTTTTCCAATGAGTCTATATCTTAAATCTACTCAGAATGTTAGGAAAACAACATTACATTGGCAAATTGAATTTTATACTGCAATGAAGGCTCAATAAATTATTTGCTTAGCTCTTTCCTGGCAAAAACATTTTTAAATGGGAGATATTTGCTTTATTTTACTAGATTGAATAGACAGGCTCTTATCTGGGGATTTTGGCTATCGTTATGATTTAGGGCACTGTATTTTAAGGCCAAATTTACTTATTATAAAATATTTATAATGTATTAGGCCCTTAATGATTTAGATATGTTTTGGAATAATAAAACATGACTCCAATAGGGAAATATAATACTACTATGATATTGTGTACAGTACTGTAATTATTTTAGCTTGTTCTTAATCTTTATATATTAATTTTGCATTTCTGACATTGAGAGTTTTATAATTTTATACATTAACACTTATTAGGGTATCTTATTAATCCATTATGTTTCATTTCCTGAAGTGCAGTAGCTATTTACTTCAAAGCTAATAAGAAGCATTTTCCTCAGTGTGACAAAAATTTTATTTGTGGGGAGGGAGCAAAAAAATTTTAGTTGCATTAAAATTTCACAACCATTTTAAATTTGGGTCTATGAAATAAAGTAGAAACTTATTTGGGCCTACCAATGTTATTGCTATGTTTATACCAAGCCAGCTCCATAGACTTACTCTTTTCTCCAACGAGATGTAAAACATGGGTAAAAAAAAAAAAATAGAAAAAAATTATGGGTAAACTGGCCACACAGCAGAAAGCTGACTATCTTGGAAAGACAGAGCAGAGCAAGCCCTCATCCTGTCAAAGTCATGTCTGCTTCTTCCATCACCCAATATCACCATTTTGCCAATGGCCCTGCCTCATCACCCTTCTATAACTCTCTTTGGGAATACCAATTTGACTGAACTTCAGGTTTGCCAGTTTGGAGTAGATATCATCAGGGCTTTTAGGAATGAGTACGGGTACCCTCATCCACATATTCCTTCTTCCAAAAGGTCCGGAAACCCCTAAATGCTGAAATATTAGTAATAATGCATTGAATTTCTAAAAAACTTTAGTTTGTTTTATGCTGTTATCCTATAAGAACACACCAATTTAACAGAATTAAACATGAGCTAACAATAGGAGCTTACTAAATCTGCCATTGTGCTTCATTGAAATTCAATAAATTTTACAAATGTGCTTGCTTTTGTACTTTTCCTTTCTTCTATCTTTCTTTTTTAAACTTTCTTCTCTTCCCTTTTCTTTTTATTCTTTATTCCATGATTTATAATAATTTTAATAATTTATTCGAAAACAAATGTCTTATGGTCAACTATGTCAGCTTTGTGATGCATTTTCTCTAAATAATTTTTAAAAATCTTATTTGTTGGTTTAATTTTTTACTAAGTTTCAATGTAGAAAAACCATTGATTTCTTACTCCACTGAACAACCATATTGTCACCTTAGCATGTTTCATTTTTTTGTTTTGTTTTGTTATTTTTTTGTTGTTTGTTTGTTTGGGGGCCACGTGTGACTGTTTGGCGCATACTCCTGATTCTGTACTCCGGAATTACTCTGGCAGTGCTCGGGGGACCATATGGGATGCTGGGAAAGAATCCAGATTGGACAAATGCCCTACTCATTGTACTTTCACCCTGGCATGATGTTAGCATATTTCTTTTTTTTTTTTTTTTTTTTTTTTGGTTTTTGGGCCACACCCAGTAACGCTCAGGGGTTACTCCTGGCTATGTGCTCAGAAGTTGCTCCTGGCTTGGGGGACCATATGGGACACAGGGGATCGAACCGCGGTCCGTCCAAGGCCAGCGCAGGCAAGGCAGGCACCTTACCTTTAGCGGCACCGCCCGGCCCCGATGTTAGCATATTTCTAAAAGGCAAAGGAGTACTAAATAGTCTGCTGAAGGTGAAATATACTGTCATTTTTATAGCCATACTGACAGAATTTTCATATTTTTATAAAATTTTTTTTTTTTTTTTTTGGTTTTTGGGCCACACCCGGTAACGCTCAGGGGTTACTCCTGGCTATGCGCTCAGAAGTCGCTCCTGGCTTGGGGGACCATATGGGACGCCGGGGGATCAAACCGCGGTCCGTCCAAGGCTAGCGCAGGCAAGGCAGGCACCTTACCTCTTTGCGCCACCGCCCAGCCCCTATAAAATATTTTCTTCTATTTTCTAAGGATGCCCTATTACCCATCATGTTGGCAATGAACCAAATTATAATACTCTTGAAAATGGAAGTAACTCATGTAATTATGTGGTTATTATTAGCAGCTTGACTAAATCTACATCAGAACTGATTCATATTTGGACCAATTAAATGTGCTGTCTTATTGTTAATGCAAACATATATTTTTATTGTTTAAATAATAGGATTTTTTTATTATTTCAAGCTGTAACATTTGTAACTAAAATGATCTATTATTCAGCTAGTTGGTGCTTATAACTGTTGTTTTTTTTTAACCTTTCACTCCCAAGCCCCAAAAGCCTAGGAAAGATTTATTGTGATAAGCTCTTTCTAAAATAACTACTAATGATCTTTTTCTGCTGTTGTTTATTCCCTTGTTCATCCCCTCCCTTTTATGTGGGCTAACCTAGTAACTAGTTTAAAGTGAAGAGGATATGGCAGTCAAGGTGGTTTGTTGCTTCTCGTATTAAATTATTAAAAGTGATTCCTATTTTCTGATACTTCCAACCTCTTGGTTTGTCTGTCTGTCCCTGCCTTTGTCTGTCTCTCTTTCTTGCCCAGGGGATGAAGAACTAAAAGTAATGATTTTCAATTAAGACTTGACAGGTAACTGAATCCTGTCATATCACAACTACAAGGGTAGACTTGAAATGACTTTCCAACAGTTAAATATTGTAATGTCAATAGCCTCTGCCAAGCTTTGATTTCAGTCTTTAGGGAGACTCTGAACCATAGAAGCTAGCTAAATTATACCCAGGTTCCTGAAGCTGAGAAAATAAATGTCTCCGCTTTACATCATTATGTTGTGGGTAATTTGTTATGTTGCAATGGCTGACAAATATAACAAATAAAGAACTTAATAACAATTTGAGGTCATACTTTAATAATATACAAGATTCTCACAGCTTTAAAATTATATGCCAATGATCAAAAGCAGATAACATAGATTACAATATTTCAATTTTAGAAAGGTAACACTATTTTAAAGTTGTATATTTGAAAATAAAACCACTTAAGATGTTTGCATATTTTATTCAAATCTTCTCTCATTCTAATTTCTACACCTATTTGTGCTTTTCAATTTACTTATTTTGCTGGTGCTCAAGGCTAACATTTAGTGCTGTGATCACGGATTAATCCTAGATAATTTCAAGAAATTGAACTGAAGCTAGCTGTATGTAAGGCAAGTGCCTTAGCTCTTATATCATCTATTCAGTGCTTGATTGTATTTTTTGAATGAAGAAACATGAGATCTCAGCAAGAATTGAATTAAAAGGCCATATTCTAATCATGCTCTGAGGCTACTGAAAAAGAGAAAACAATCCTAAATACCAGAAAGTAAGATTCTGACACCTAGAATATTCTTTACAATACATGCATTTTCTTTGATTTTGGCTTTAGTCTCTAGATACAATCTCAGTCCAAAATGCTTGGAGTTCTATATCATAGGCACATGACAAGTAATAAATGAATAACTTTTAAACACAATGCCTGTGCGAATATATATTCTACCAATGACACTGGGGGAGCACTTTGGTGCTACGTTCACAGCTGGTAGCATGAAGTGTAGGAGTTGGTGATTCATTGGATCTACAAATTTGAGAGTCAGCTTTCTTCCTGCACAGGAGAATTTATTCATCTATGCTGCCTTATACTGTTATTTTTTTTTCTTTTGTATAGCTATCACTGTAGGTTCTGATTGTGACAGAAAATTACATGAAGGAATTTTTCATCCTGTATCTTTATTTCATTGTCATTATCTTGGATGATTTGAACTGACATGTAAAAAAAAGTTGTTTTTCATCTGAATGGTGCTTCTACTATTAGTGGGAGTACATCTTAAAAAATTCTGATAAGGGATATTGATAAGACATCTTAACAGCAATTCTATTCTATGTAACTTATATGGCCCTCGGAATCTGGCAAGCACAACAGCAAACCTCTTTGGGAAGGCATGAGGTCAAAAATAAAAAAAAAAATCATGAGTGACAGAACTAAAGAGCTTACTAGGTTAAATTAAAAAAAGCATAAAAGGTTTTAGCAGCAAAGTAATAGCAGTTAAAGACAAAATCACTGAGCACTCGCATGGTATGCAGAGAACCTCTAGAAAACAGAAGTTTAAAAAAAGTCTCAAAATTAATGAAAAGCACATGAAATAAATGAGTTGAATTCAAGAAGAAAACACAAGACTAAAGTAAGTTGTATAATAGAAATCTTTCGTGAAATGATGCTATATTTAAGAATAAAATATTAAAAACATGGGGCCGGAAAGAGAGCATGGAGGTAAGGCGTTTGCCTTTCATGCAGGAGGTCATCGGTTCGAATCTTGGTGTTCCATATGGTCCCCTGTGCCTGCCAGGAGCAATTTCTGAGCCTGGAGCCAGGAATAACCCCTGAGCACTGCTGGGTGTGACCCAAAAACTACAAAAAAAAAAAAAAAAAAGCAAAACAAAACAAAATAAAAAAACAAACTGAGGGGGCCGGGCGGTGGCGCTGGAGGTAAGGTGCCTGCCTTACCTGCGCTAGCCTAGGAGACGGACCGCGGTTCGATCCCCCGGCGTCCCATATGGTCCCCCAAGCCAGGAGGGACTTCTGAGCGCATAGCCAGGAGTAACCCCTGAGCGTTACCGGGTGTGGCCCAAAAACCAAAAAAAAAAAAAAACAAAAACAAACTGAGGGAAATCAAGTATGGTATGCATTTATTTAATATATGCTAGACTAAACTTCAGTCAAAGCAATCAACGAAGCAATATCTTTGTATGTTGATTTTGAATTATTGTAATATTAAGTAAAATAAATTAAGAAGAAAATGGGGGCTTTATTGATGCCAAATTATGTCAGTGAAAGCAAATATATTCAGTTTTAGAATATATAAACAATATTTTGACACTTGAAAAAGTAGAACCTAAGTCATTTTTTGTGAATATGAAAATGTCACTTATTTGTTGTTATAATCATGGAATTTATTCAGACATTTGAGGTACTGAAGAGTTTTTTTTTTTTTAAATCTAATTTGTGGGGCCAAAGAGATAGCATGGAGGTAGAGCATTTGCCTTGCATAGTGGTTTGAATCCCGGCATTCCATATGATCCCCTGTGCCCTCCAGGATCGACTTCTGAGCATAGAATCAGGAGTAACCCCTGAGCACCACAAGGTGTGACCCGAAAACCAAAAATAAAAAAATCTAATTTTGACAACAGGAACCTTTAGGGAATGTATTTCTCAAAGAGGTGCTCTGTGTGTCTTTCAGATTTTGAACCGTGAATTTATTAACTAATTTTTAAAAATAAAAATATCAATACTAAGCTGTTGTGTATGTAAATATTTTAGGGGATTAGTATGTTGCTGACCCTAACCTGATTGGTGATTGTGCCCTACCCTAGGGTGTGACCTGGCATTCTGTCCCCACCCTAGGGTAGTACCTGATTCTGCTTCCATCATTGGTTGGTATCTGATCCCACCATTGGGTGGTACATGATTCTGGGGGATAAAAACAAGGGTCTGTGGAAGGCTCGAGGCTTTTTTGCTGGAACTGAGGCTGAGTCTTTGGACTTCAGTCTTGTCCACCGAATAAAGCTAATATTTCCAAAAGCCTGACTGTCTGCGAGCTGTTTACCCGCCGTTTCACCTCTGAATCGTCGGCTAGACAGGGTGGCAGACGCGTGCTCCGAGCTGAAGGGGAAAGTCCTCATCCTCCATCCCTCCATCAGTCAACCTCTTCAGGGGCTGACTTGCAACACTAAGCTAGAAACTTCAGTAAATAAAGTAGTATGGTCCAAATTCTGAATCCTAGGGTCAGAGCTATAGAACAGGGGCTAAGGTACTTGCTTAGTCTGAGCCAAACCTGGGTTTGAAACTGGAGCACCAGAAATGGTGATCCCTGAGGAGTAAGCTTTGAGGACAGTCAGGTGTGACACTCAAACCAAAAATTAAATAAATATAATCTTAGGGCTGTAGTGAGTCGCATGCTCACATTGTATGCAGCTGGCCCATATTCAATCCCCAACACCCTTTTTGGTTCCCCCCGAGTCCACCAAGAGGGATTCCTGAGTGCAAAGCCACGAGAAAACCCTGGGATTGCCATAGCCCCAAAAGAAAAACAAAACAAAATCTCCCAGGTATATTTGTGAAGACCTATGAGTGTTTCACCAGCTCAGGTAGTATTAAATCCCTTTGACTAAACTAGAAAGGTGTAATATTATTAGAGAATGACAAGGGTGAGAGCTGATCTACAAGTATGATACTCATTTAATTTTAACTAAGCAAAGAAGGATAGATGAGAGCTTCCCTGCTGGAGAAAAAAAGACTAGAAGCAATAACAGGGAGAGTGTGGTCTTATCCTGAGAGTTTCTGCTTACTCAGATGTGAGGCAACAGTCTACCAGAGAAAGAAAATTTCAAAGTGAGGAAGCAAGTGAACTTGATTTCTTGGTGCCCGAAGACTGTGGGAGCACTAAACTCTGGGGACTAAACTGCTATGACATCATGCAAACCAGGAAGAAAGATGGTGAGACCTATACTCCTTGGACCAGGTTGGAATGAACTAGATTTGCTTTTTGATCTTTATCTTTGACTATAAATAGACCATGTGTTTTGTGATGCAGTTTGGTCATGGTGTTTATGATAAGGAGGAAGGAGACATTTTAAGAAAAAATATTCTTTCAAATTCAGATGAGGACTCAAAACTATCCCAGGCTTAGCATCTTGAGTTTGTTGTTAGAGCTTGTCCCTTCACTTAAAATATCTAGAAAATAGATTTTCTTCTGTGGATTTAATAGAATATAGTTCACTCACAGAGCACAAGAATGATCTTTTGTATCTCTTCTGAGTCCTGGTACCCTTTGCTCCTTTCCTCTGGTGACATATTTCCTATTTTCCAACACAACACTGTATTCTGTTCTGTAAAGTGCCTTTTGTTGCATCGAAGGAATCTTGGAAAGTAAGTCATACCCAATTTAAGGACTATGTGGGGGTCATTCTCCTAAATAAGCCAGATTAAAGACTCATAGAACTGATTCAAGGTTGTACAGCTCAGATGAGGTAATGCCTTAATGCAAACACAGATTACAACTCTTCTCCTCTTATTTGCTCCACTGCTAACCAGGCTGAGGACAAATGAAAGTTACTTTGGCAGTTGCAAAATAGTTGATTTATGATTATGCCCTTAGTTTTGTTCTAAAGAGGCATCATAGTGAACAGATTAAGTGTTTATTCAATGGAACTAGATGCCTGGATTCAAATTTAAATGATATTATTTTACTTATTCTGTAATGTTGGACAGGTAACTACCTCTCGATGTCTTTATTTTTTAATCTTTAAAAGGGAATCCTGGAGAGGTAATAAAGAGGGTAAGTTGTTACACAAGGTTGATCCAGATTTGATCCCTGTCACCCAAAATGTTCCCTAAGATCACAAGAAGAGCCAGGAATAAGATCTGAGTGTTGCCATGCATGCATTAAAAAAAAAAAAAAAAAAAAGAGCATGGGCTGGAGAGATAGCACAATGGTAGGACTTTTGCCTTGCATGCAGCCATTTCAGGACTGACCGTGACTTGCATCCCATCATCTCATATGGTCCCTGAGCCTGCCAGGAGCGATTTCGGAGGGCAGAGCTAGAAGTAACCTCTGAGAGCTGCTGGGTGTTACCCAAAAACCAAAAACCAAAAAAAATAAAAAAGCAAATAAAATAAAATGGAATGATCAGATCACGGTGATAAAAGATAAAAGAATTAAAAGAAGAAACAACCATAGGAAGTCTTAAGAGAATGTTTTGTACATGCCACTCTTCAAATAAAGATAAATCAATTTTTTATAATTAATAAGAATCCACATAACTCCTCTCATGCTTATGATACCATTTCTATTAGTAGATAATTTAAGCTAAATTTTGTCTTTATGGAAAAATGACCTGTGGGCAGAGAGATAGCACTGGGTTAAGATAGCAATCTTAACTGATGGAGAAACTGACACAGGGCAGTTCAAAAAAATTTTTGTCACATGATTAGAACCAGAATTCAATTCCAGGAAGTCTAAAAACAGAATCCCTGCTCTGTCCATTGCTCTATCAAACTTTTCACATAAATGTAAGCGCCTTCCTGTCCTCAACCTAAAGATGCCCATGTGAAAAAGCAATGAACCAATAACTGGGCTTTTAAAAAACCCACTTCTTTCTGTATCCATGCAGGGTTCATTCTTCATCTGGTGAGATGCTAAGTGATTTAGGATCACTAATTTTGATGAATTGTACTGTTGAATAAAATTCTGAGTTTTCACTCAGACCAGTTTTAGGAAACTGAAACAAAACCAATAACGAAGCAGTATTTATGGCATTTTACCACTACCAAAATTTCATACTTTCTTACAGCTCAGAAGTATTTTGTGGCTATAGATTCAAACATATTTTTACATCTGACGCATACAGACACATATATATTCATAAAGGCTTATATAAAGTTTTCTATATAACTTCTCGACCCTAATATTTTAGAGCAAACTTTTAGAAAAGATTCTAAGTTAAAATGTTTTCCACAGTGGCAATTTAAACATAGGAACAACTTTAACATTGTTTCCTATGTAAAATAGTAACCCATGAATTTAAACAAATATATTAAATATGGCTACCCATATATTATTCATGGTGAAAAATTAAAAAGAAGTTGGGAGCCGGGAGTCTAGCAGGAGGGGGTTTGGCGGGCTCCCGCCATGCCGAGGCCTTCCTAACCAGGCCTAGTGGGGGTGCGGGACTTGGGTAACCCCAGCACCCCTCTACCACCTTGCTCCAGATCTCCAGGGCTTCCCCGGGCCACATGCCTGGGCAAGCCGGTGAGTTGGGCCCCTTGGTGGAGCTCGAAGGTACCCTAGGCTTTCCCCCACTATCCATTCAGCTCTTTAGGGAGGGTTTAGGTGGGGCCCTGAACTTCTGGCCTCCCAGCTTCTTGAAGTCACTGGTAATCTCTGTCCAGTCTATATTTTCAAAATATAGAAACATTAATAATACTCACTATCATTGAATTATGTTTTTATATATGCAGAATGTCCAGTTTGTACTCTGCCCTTTTGCATACCCCTTCATAAGATCATATTTCTCTTTAACTTCCTTAACTCCTACCATCATTACCCCTCATTTACCCTTTCTAACTTAAGTACTGTAGTCCTAAGTCACAGATCATAGTGGTGCCCTGGAGTTCACACCCACCCAACTATTTTAAAAGGCATAAAAAGGACACTTATGTCTCTTCATCATTTTATGGGTGTTTTCTTTGATCGCTATAACTTTTGCTGAATATTTTCTTATACAGTGATGATCCCCCCCCCATGTTTTTTATCTTTCTTTGTGAACTGCTCAATATGAAATTTAATGTGAAAGAATCCCCCAGTTTAATGCTTATGTTTGAACCAAGTCATGGGTATTGTTGGAAATGTTCTTACACCCCCATATATCTGATAGCACCACGTGGCTTTATTTCTTGTTTGCTTTGGCACACTAAAATGGGAAAATACTATACATACCAATAAGTTCTTATCTAATAGAGATGGGAACACACAAATCTTGTAGTGCAATGAGACCTTACATCCTGAACATTGACATAAAGACCTGGTACAGGCCTCAGAAGAATGGGCATTCTCCATTCACCCCTGATCTAGAGAAGACATCTACAAAACATCCAAGGTTGTATATAACATCACCTGGAGGCATTCCTCTACCAGGGAAGACCCTACAGCTGCTCTGACATCGATCTACTCAAAAAAGACTTCCCTTAACACTAAGAAGACTTAACAAAAACAATGACCTGCTTACTGGACAGGGCTTGCTGTATTGCCCCTTAATTGTGAGGTTTGTCTATAACATCACCTGGAAGCAATCCTGTACCACGGAAGACCCTACCACTGCTCAGACATCGTCCTGCTGAAAATAGACTTCCCTTAACCATGAGAAGACTTAACAATGACCTGCTTACAGGACAGGGCTTCCTGCATTGCCCTTTCATGGTGAGGTGAAACGAGAAGACACTCCACATCATGACTTCAATTTAGGATATGCATATTCCAGAATCTTTAATACAGAAACATGATACCAACAACAGAGACTGTGTGAAAAGTGTGTTGGCACTACAGACAATGTCTTGGATCAGACGATAACTTGCCTGAAGCCTAGAGTTGGTCTTATGCCAGGAAACTTCAGGGGTAGGATCTCTTTGTATTTAGGCCAAGGTTATTCCTTTCCATACCTCTCATATTTTGGTGGGCCTATGCAAACAACAATTGCCACTCTAACACCGTTTTTACTGTGCTCCTTTGACTCTAATCCTTAAAATGCACCCACTTAAAATTTGAGGTTAAATGCACCCACTTAAAATTTGAGGTTAACTTAAGCTAATATGCATGTACATGGAAATGTAAAAAATACTATGCCTCTAATGTTTAAGGAGTTATATAAGTTTTATGGCTTTATATTGCCTTGTGTGCTGTTAAGAAATATTATAATGTGCTACAATCTGGGGACTTGAGGGACAAAGTAATTGTACATGGATTCTGTTTTATTTATCTTAATGTTCTTTGGCTGAAAGTTCCAAGTTAAGATATCAGCAAGGGGACTTCTTCTGAGAATTATGTTATGGCTGATTGTCCTTCCACTGTAACTTTACCTTGTCCTCTTTCTTTGCATCTTTTGTTTTCATAATTCAAAATAAAAAAATTAATAAAAAAGAAAAGAAAAATTAAAAAGAAAAGTACTGAAGTATACTCTCATATTGGAAAATTTACACAATAATTGAATATGTATATATAAATTGCATATCTCTTTTATGTGCCTGAAAATATTTCTGTATTAGTGATTCCAACTTATATAAATATTATGTATATTTTAATGTGTTAGAATCAACTTTAAAGGAAGATGTTATTATATACTTTAGCACAATATATAAAGGCTGTCTCCAAATAAGTAAAACTTCTTTGAGAAAAAAAGAAAAGTAGGAAAGTTGTACTGGTGAACAGCGGTGTGTATTTTATGGCTGAAACCCAATTACAAACATGTTTATAACCATGGTGCTTAAATAAAAAATACGGAAGGAAGGAAGGAAGGAAGGAAGGAAGGAAGGAAGGAAGCAAGGAAGGAAGGAAGGAAGGAAGCAAGGAAGGAAGGAAGGAAGGAAGGAAGGAAGGAAGGAAGGAAGGAAAAGGAAGGAAGGAAGGAAGGAAGGAAGGAAGGAAGGAAAAGGAAGGAAGGAAGGAAGGAAGGAAGGAAGGAAGGAAGGAAGGAAGGAAGGAAGGAAGGAAGGAAAGGAAAGGAAAGGAAGGGGGAAGGGAAGGAAAGGAAGGGGGAAGGGAAGGAAAGGAAGGGGGAAGGGGAGGAAAGGAAGGGGGAAGGGAAGGAAAGGAAGGGGGAAGGGAAGGAAGGGAAGGGGGAAGGGAAAGGAAGGGAAGGGGGAAGGGAAAGGAAGGGAAGGGGGAAGGGAAAGGAAAGGAAGGGGGAAGGGAAAGGAAAGGAAGGGGGAAGGGAAAGGAAAGGAAAGGAAGGGGGAAGGGAAAGGAAGGGGGAAAGGAAAGGAAAGGAAGGGGGAAAGGAAAGGAAAGGAAAGGAAAGGAAAGGAAAGGAAAGGAAAGGAAAGGAAAGGAAAGGAAAGGAAAGGAAGGGGGGAAGGAAAGGAAAGGAAAGGAAAGGAAGGGGGGAAGGAAAGGAAAGGAAGGGGGGAAGAAAAGGAAAGGAAAGGAAAGGAAGGGGGGAAGGAAAGGAAAGGAAAGGAAGGGGGGAAGGAAAGGAAAGGGAAAGAAGGGGGGAAGGAAAGGAAAGGGAAGGAAGGGGGGAAGGAAAGGAAAGGGAAGGAAGGGGGGAAGGAAAGGAAAGGGAGGAAAGAGGGGAAAGGAAGGAAAAGGAAGGAAAGAGGGAAAGGAAGGAAAAGGAAGGAAAGAGGGGAAAGGAAGGAAAAGGAAGGAAAGAGGGGAAAGGAAGGAAAAGGAAGGAAAGAGGGGAAAGGAAGGAAAAGGAAGGAAAGAGGGGAAAGGAAGGAAAAGGAAGGAAAGAGGGGAAAGGAAGGAAAAGGAAGGAAAGAGGGGAAAGAAAGGAAAAGGAAGGAAAGAGGGGAAAGGAAGGAAAAGGAAGGAAAGAGGGGAAAGGAAGGAAAAGGAAGGAAAGAGGGGAAAGGAAGGAAAAGGAAGGAAAGAGGGGAAAGGAAGGAAAAGGAAGGAAGGAGGGGAAAGGAAGGAAAAGGAAGGAAGGAGGGGAAAGGAAGGAAAAGGAAGGAAGGAGGAGGAGGAAAGAAAAGGAAGGAAGGAGGAGGAAAGAAAAGGAAGGAAGGAGGAGGAGGAAAGAAAAGGAAGGAAGGAGGAGGAGGAAAGAAAAGGAAGGAAGGAGGAGGAGGAAAGAAAAGGAAGGAAGGAGGAGGAGGAAAGAAAAGGAGGGAAGGAGGAGGAGGAAAGAAAAGGAAGGAAGGAGGAGGAGGAAAGAAAAGGAGGGAAGGAGGAGGAGGAAAGAAAAGGAAAGAAGGAGGAGGAGGAAAGAAAAGGAAGGAAGGAGGAAGAGGAAAGAAAAGGAAGGAAGGAGGAAGAGGAAAGAAAAGGAAGGAAGGAGGAAGAGGAAAGAAAGAAAGAAAGAAAGAAAGAAAGAAAGAAAGAAAGAAAGAAAGAAAGAAAGAAAGAAAGAAAGAAAGAAAGAAGAGAAAGAAAGAACTGAGCAGAGATCTCAAGATTTGATTTCTGCTCCATTGCCAACATGTTTCATGAATAGATTCATATCTATTATTTTTTTCATTTATTTAAAAAATGGTGTATTAAATGTACCTAGATGTCAACATCCACTTCAGTTAAAATATGTGAACATATATATGTATTTTATTTCATGATATACATAAACACAAAGTTAGAATTACATTTGAAAAATATTAAATCAGTGAGACCACTCAGGCAGGGTGGAGTGCATGCTTTGCATACACAAGATCCAAGTGAGAATCTTTCCCTGATATTAGATATACTCAAAACACAGCTGGGTCTATCTTTCATAGCCCTCAGTACTGCCCTGAACAAATAAATCACCAAGTCCATGCCACCAGATAGAGACAAGGGTAAGAGTGGTTCCTGAGTCCTCCAATCACCACTGAGGACATATATTTTGAAATGAAAGATACATTATTAGAATATGTGTATGAAATAATTTTGAATTATAATATAATAGACAAACTGTTTTAAGCTTTTAAAATGCTTATTTATCTCTTTTTATTTTGTCTTAGCAAAATGATTACTTCACTAACTTTTATATAAAATCTAAGTTCATTTTCTTGCCTTATTTTCTAAGATTCTCGTACATGTGTAAAATTTCTGAAAAGGAAGGAATTGCTCTTGGGCAATTCCATGCTGGAATAAGGATGCACATGGCGGTTATATGCCCCCCCAGGCCACTTCACAGTCTACCTAGAGATTCCCAAAGCCCTGAGAATTTTGCTCTGACTTATGACATTTATTTATTTAGTCTAAAATAAAATTTGGTCATAGGCAAGCTGATTCAAGACTCCAGATGTTTATGGCATGTAGAGCAATGAGAAAACCTTGAAGAACATGCCCTTTCCAGTTTAACTGAATCCCCACTTTCTAGAAGCCAAATGGTTAACCACTTCACAAGTTATCCTGTCTGCCAGCATGCAGGAATCCTTAGGGTCTCATAACTGCTCATTAAGTGTTTAAACTACCTGCTCTCTAGGTGATTTTTTAAGTACATTGTGGGGAAGAAAAGTGACTATAATAATTCTTCATGCTTAGTCATGAGAACAAGAAACACAATGACCTTGAGTCCTTTTCAAATAAAAAATCCCTTTCAAATAAGTTTAACAGTGTTGGACAAAATTCAAAAGCAGACTGGATTCAACGTTCTGCCAATCCCTTTTCCTTTTCATTCATTGCCAATGTACAGTAAGTACTTTGCTAAGTATGACATTAAACTAGAGAAAACATCATCCTTATCACATAAATGCAACTCTCTTAGAATTAATTTACTAAAATTTCCCAGGAATATTTTTACAAGTCAGAATTATCTAGTCTTAAATTTTTGAGACTTTAGCACAATAGCTGCCTCACTATCATAACAGTTCCATGGTAAGTCATTTGGAAGAATTCAAAAAGACCCACTTAGTAACTTAAAGATACAGAACTAAAATTTATCTTAAAGTATTAAGTTTTTTGACAATTGAAATTAATTTAACTTTCTAGTACGTGAATCTACAAATTCAAACATTTTTAAGATTTTTGTTCAATGATGGATCCCAACTACCTCAAACTTACCTATTACTACCCTCATTCTGATTGACACACGCTAATTGTGCTAAAGTGATTTTACTAAGTATCCCCTCTCTCATTTACCATTGTTATAAAAATACTGTTTAATTTGTTATGATTTAATAGATTATTTGTAGGTCTGAGAATGCTATCATAATCAACTCATTCTGAAACCTGTTGAATGTTTCAAGATCCAAAACTCACCTACTAACAAATCATAAAGTTTCTAGATTCAGCTAGTGGATAAATGGGTATTCATTTTCTTTATTTATCATTACTTTCCACTTGAGGAGTCTTTTATTTTATACATAACATGGTTGCTTATTATTTTAGTTTCCAGAAATACCTACTATCAGTTTATAAAGAATATAACAGAATCGGGGCCGGAGAGATAGCATGGAGGTAAGGCGTTTACCTTTCATGCAGAAGGTCATCGGTTTGAATCCCGGCATCCCATATGGTCCCCCGTGCCTGCCAGGAGCAATTTCTGAGCCTGAAGCCAGGAAAAACCCCTGAGCAGTGCCTGCCGGGACCCAAAAAACCACACACACACACACACACACACACACACACACACATAAACACACATACACACACACACACAAAGAATATTACAAAGAATCTTTCTACCCATCTAGATTCTTGGCTGAGATACATTCATAATAAAATATAAATCAACTGTAAAAACTATTTTAATTGTTTACATGTATGTGGGAACTCACAGAGATGCGAAACTAAGAACTAAGAAAAGGGGTCCAGAGAGACAGCACAGTAAATAAAGAATTTGCCTTGCAAATGAACAACTAAGTACATGATATGGTATGATATGGTATGATCTCCAGTACGTAATATGGTTCCTTGACCATGTAGATGTGATTCCTAAGCACAGAGACAAGAGAAAGTTCTGAGCACTTTTAGGTGTGACTCAAAAACAAGAAAAAGATTTATAAGAGCAGAAAGATTTTACACCTTTTAGATGTAACTTTCAGGGCAGAAAGTTTTTGCACCTTTCAGATAAATAAGTTTCAGAAGAAATGACAAAAGAAAGATATTTGAGTTAGGTATTAGAATGGCAAAGAAATAACATAGTCTGTTTAAAGAACTGCTTTCTCCTTAACTTCCTGAACCCCATCAGATTCTAATCAGGCCTTCTTCTCTATTGAAATCATTGTCTTAATCAAACTTTCACATCTCAATTAATTTTAACTTTATCTTCCTCATTAGAACATGGCCACATTTTGGTTGAGTTGATTATGATTCTTACCAATACACTAAAAAAATTGAATTAAATAAATTATATAATATTTAAATATTAATTGAGTAAAACTTGAAATTAAAATTTAAGTATTTAAATAACTTGAATAAATAAATTATTCTTACCAATACACTGAATAAAATTTGTGCCAATAATATTTGGGGAGCCAGAATTCAATAGAACAATATGAGCCTCAGCCTCATAATACATACTCAATAAAATATTGGCTGAGTGATGAGTTGATCCTATATAATAATAGATGAAAAGAATTTTATAGTACTATTGAGTATAAATCAAATAGAGTCTGTTCACATAAATCACTACTGTAAGTTTGACTAAACCTAGAGGTACAGACATGTTTCTCTGTAAGTACTGACATGTTTGTTACCTGGTCTCTTTAGTCAGAGTTGGCATATTTATCCATCTTCATCTCAATTTACTTAGAGTTTTAGCCAAATAATACAAGTCAGTTATTTCTGAAAGAAAAAATAGAAGAATGCTGTAGAACTCATCTTGCTTTAAAAATGGTTGAGGTTGCCAGAGAGATAATGGAGGGGATAAGGAACTTATTTGCCTTGCAAGCATGCAAAGCATGATCTTGATTTGATCCCTGGTACCCTAGATCATCCAATGAGTTCCATTCAAAGTAATCCCTAAGCACAGACCCAGAAATAAATCCTGAGGACAGCCTGGGGTGGCCCCATCCTTACCCCCCCCAAAATTACTAAGAATACATGAAGAAATCTACTCCTTGTTTTGGAAATATTCGTTATTTTACTTATAGTTTTCACAGGAGACATTTTTTGTTATTTTTCAGGAAAGCAAGTTTTCCTGAAAAGACTTCTAAGCTCACAAAACACCTCTTTTCCTTGATCTTTAAGACTCACAAATGGGAGTGAGAACCCCACTAATATAAAGCACTTTTTGACTAAGCCTGTCAATGCACAAAGACTGTCAGTATAACTTATAACCAGATGCATTGGAGAAGTCTTAGACTATGGCTATTTTATAATTAAGACCTGAAAAGAAGAAAACCATATTCTATTAGTATCTCAACAGGGTGTAGTATATAAAATAATTTCAAAAATACAGCTTATATAAAGGCTAGACCTTCCCAATACATTCACATTGTCCCTTCTAAAATGTATCTATTTTGATCTTAAGTCATTTGAAGTCTTGCAACTTCAAGAAAAGCATTCATTACCTCCTTTAACTTCCTCAAAACATTACCCAGAAATAGTATTTTTATTTACTAAAATTAAATGTTTATTAGAAAAATCTATGAGTATGGCAAACATCCAATTACAGATTATCTGCAATGATCAGTTACAATCATACAAATCATTTCATACAAGTCACTCTCTCTCCTAGAATTGATCTTCATCTTATTCTTTAGCTCAGCATTCGTATCTTTATTTTGACTTATTAACTTTGGAATTCACATCTATGATAATATAGGGCAAGCATATTCCCAAAATGTGTGTAACTAAATCATTTTTTTCCTACTGCTAATTTTTCTGATATTACTTTGTTGGCTGAGCCCAAAAAGAATCTAGAGGAGCAGGAAAATTTTCCTTTACTCTTCTTGACAATGTGGTGTTAAAATTATAGAGTTACCAAAAAATATAAAATATTTTTCTATTATTTAATATTAAGAAAGATTTTTTTGTTTTTGTGCCTTACTTGCAGAATATATGTAACTATAATCAAGCTTCTCTATTACATTTTTTGAGCCATACCCAGCAATTTTCAGGGGCTACTTACTCCGAACTCTGTGCTTAGAATTCACTCCTTGCAGATTTTGGGTACCATATGGAAAACCAGAGTTCACACCCAGGTCAGACAAGTGTAAGGAAAATTCTGTACCCACCATGCCAGTTCTTCATATATATATAATTATATATATATATATATCTTCATATATATATAATATATATAATATCTTTATTTAAGCACCATCTTAAAAACATGTTAGCAGTTGGGTTTCAGTCATAAGAAAAACAACCCCTTCCCCAGTGCAACATTCCCACCACCAATACATTCTTTTTAACCAATCTATTCAAGACTTAAATTCAAAATAATACATGAGACAAAAATTGTTTCCTCCCTTTGAAGGAAAAATATATGACCTTATATTTTAGGACTCTGAAAACACATTTTAGTCATTAACATACATGTTTGAGGAATTTAGATCTAGTATTTTTGCTGAAGCTATTAAAAATTATATTCTTCACTTAGCAATGATTATGCAAATGGATGGGTTATAATTCTCTGAGAATCTAGAAACTATTTATGCTTCTTAGTTTCCAGAGAAAATTGAATCTCTTGAATAGGTACTTTAAAACTGTATAGAAAAGTATAAATAGTAGTTTTATCTCTGCTTGCCCAAATGCTACTTTAGAGAATATATCTCTACCTTCAGTTCTGAAACCAAAATATATTTGGCAACTAAATTATATTTTTTACTAATTTTTCCCAGTAGTCACAAAGATCCCCTTGTATTTCATTAAGAATTTATCAAGCCACCTCTTGAGAAAATATTTATTTTATTCAATCTTATTATGTCTCATGTTTAACTTTCTGTTTTATTCTCTTTGCCTTCTTAGTGTTTTTTCTATCCTACCCTCAGCAATACTATGCCATAAAATAATTTAAATGGCCAAATTGTCAGCAGTGCTACTTAGGTGTTGAAAGTTGTAGTGTTAACAAACCTATCCTTAGTTTAATCTGCTTAGCAATGCATGTCAAAACATAGCAGAATTAATTATATGCCTACTATAAAATTTGTAATATGAAGCAGTACAGTGACCTGCCTAAGATTGTCTAGAGGTTGGTAAAAGTGATATAACCAAATTTTCTGACCAAAAATTCTAACCATGGAACTAATTTCTTTTTTAGCTCCTGGCAGGCACGGGGGACCATATGGGACACCGGGATTCAAACCAACAACCTTTGGTCCTGGATCGGCTGCTTGCAAGGCAAACACCGCTGTGCTATCTCTCCGGGCCGGAACTAATTTCTAATGATGGGAAAAAAGAATGAATCATCCTCAAATGTTCAGTAACTTTGTACACAGAAAACATAAACATTAACGTTATCTTAACTGCTATCTCAATAACACTAATACACATGTATTTGTTTTATTTTGAACTTTTTGTTTCTGTTATTTGGGGCCACACCTGGTGAAGCTCAAGGGTTACTTCTGGCTCTGTGCTCAGAAATCACTCCTGGCTTAGGGGACCATATGAGATGCAGGAGGATCCAACCGTGGTTTGTCCTAGGCTAGCGCGGGCAAGGCAGACGCCTTACCACTTGCGCCACCGCTCTGGCCCCTTATTTTGAACTTTTTAAAAGTTGGGGGCTATATCTGGTAGTGCTCAGGATTGGCTCTTGACTTCATGCTTAGGGATCACTTCCTGGAAAGACTGGGAGGAACATAAGGGGTGCCAACAATGATTGAACCTTGATTGTCTATGTGCAAGGCAAACATCTTACTGTACTATAGACCCAAAATATATACATATATTTTTTTAATTTTTCATTCATAAATCCTGAAATGTTCACTGTTATATATTGTGAATAAGTTTCAAGCTCTTTGTCTCTTTGTCATAAGACATAGTTTGCTCTTCCTGTTTTTAAGAAACTGCAGACACAGGGGAAGCTCTGAATAGTAGAAGTTACCATTTTGTTAGCCAAGTGCAATTCCCACCTGTCATGAAGTTCTAGGCCCGCCATCTTAACTCTGCTCTTGGGGTTGTGAAATACCTTTCTGCCCAATTAGTCTTATTTCAGGGCATCCCAAAGAAGCAGTTGTCTAGAACCAGAACTATTAGGCTATTACAACACTCAGAGGAAAAATTTGTCTTTGACAACTTTAGTACTGTCTTCTCTTATCCTATCTGCTATTTCTAAACTTGTAAAGGCAAATACAAAGCCCTAGGAGCAAATTACCTGATCATCTTAATTCTCAAGTATAAGGAAATCTTAAAGTTTCATAAAATATCTCAGGCTCTCAAGATTGGGGAAAGCTTAAATAAAGATATTCATTTAAAAAAATAAAGGATTGGGGAAAGCGGTGCTATGAAATGCTGGTTTCTTTGTATTCATTCCTCACTGAGATTTAGTAAGTCTAAGTTCCACCTATTCCTACTTTGGTTGTGTCTTTTGATTTGTTACACATTGAAGGATGAATCAAGTTTAATTCAATAATAACAATCTTGAAAGAGAAATCTACATTTATAAAAAAGAAATTTGCATTTGAAAGAGACCTGTGCTGAAGAAATCTATTTAAGAGCTAAAGCATACATCTGAGGCACAAAGCTACATGACAGGGCAACCTTTGTTCACCAAATATTTCCTCTTCTCACCTTTCACATCAATTGCCTTTTCCTGCTTTGAGACACAGTATATTACATAAACCTCAACTCTCTGCTTTTGAGTCTCATTTCTTAGAGGAGTTTCCTTACATAATTATTTTTTTCCTGTGGTTATTCTTTTATTAGGGTTGTAAGGATCGTCAGCCTATACTACCTAAAAAAGAAAAGGGAAACTTATTGCTTCTTTTATTTTGTCAGAAATTTTCTGCACTAAAGAATGGGAGATAAGGGGTTGGAGAGAAAGTATAATAGGTAGGTCGTTTATTTACACAGGACCAACCCAGATTGGATGCCAATCCCATATGGTCTGCAAGCACCACCAGGAATGACTCCTGACTGTAGAATCAGGAGTAACTAACCTCTGAGCATTGCCAGGTATGGGATGTACATTTTGAGTAATATTTTCTATAACTTATTGCCACAATTATAACTTAGAATCAATTAGAAAAACATGAGAGAAAAAAGGGCACAATGAACTTCTATTAAATTAATTAATTTATTAAATATATAAATGCTTAATATTTAATATAAATGTCTACTTATATAATATAATATTTGTTGGTTAATTAATTAAATTTGTTAAATTTAATTTATCAAATTAAATATACAATTTATTTCTGTATGATAAAAATTATTATTTAAATTATTGATTGACTTGAAATATCTTGTAGAGGCAAAGGTTTAAGTTGATTCAAAGAATTTTTCTGACAGGTACACTCTACTGTGAGGTTTTCCAAGAACACACTCAGGATATGTACTACACTTTCTTTTACTTTACGAGGTTATCTCTATCCTCCCTTTTCCTTTCTATCTTTTTGTAAATAAAATTATTGTATTTCAAAATCTTTACTAAGACACTTAGATAGCTGTTGCCACTAAAATAAGTCTAGAATTTATGAGAGCTATTGAGAAAAAAAGTGAAAATTCAAATATGTTTTTATTAATTATTAAAGAAAAAACTACTTGGTGGTACTTAGTGGGCTGTATTTGGTGCTCAGAATCAAACCAGGACTCTCCAATATGCCTTACGCCAGGCACTAACTTTCTGATCTTCATAAAAATCTGTAGGATATGGGGCCAGGTGGTGGCGCTAGAGGTAAGGTGCCTGCCTTGCCTGCGCTAGCCTAGGACGGACAGCGGTTAGATCCCCCGGCGTCCCATATGGTCCCCCAAGCCAGGAGCGACTTCTGAGCGCATAGCCAGGAGTAACCCCTGAGCGTCACCGGGTGTGGCCCAAAAACCAAAAAAAAATAAATGAATAAAAATCTGTAGGATAGACCCTTTATTTGGTATTGTAATTCCATTACTAGTAGCTGAGAAAGCTTAGGGCTTAATCCCAGAAATAAGAACTCTTAAAAGAAAAAGTGACTTTCTAAGACATTGACAGTGAGAATTATAAATAAGGAGAATTAACAATGAAAATGTGGCATTATTTTTATCCATTAAAATTAGTAATGACTATTCTTTGACACTTAAAGTGGATTCTGGCCTGTTCAAATTGGTTAAAAGAATGTACAGAATAGTGTCAAATTAAGCTGTTGCAGAGCTCTCTGTAAGAAGTTTCAGTGAGATGTTAAAGTATGAACATTCTACCTGATAAGTAGAGAGTAGACATTTTTCTGTATTGTTAGGTTTGAAAGGGACCCAAATATGTTAAATATTTTGCATACTAACAAGCAATTTAAAGTAAAGGGTTTAGTGTATATTTCCAGCATTTTATAAGCCTATAATAAATACTTTGTATTTTTTTTTTATTGTAGTCAACACAGAGCCTTCATAACTGGAAAAAATATAGTTGACTAAGAGCCAGATCTGTCTGGCTCATAAGAACAGGTGATCTGGTTTCATATATCTGACACATTACTTTTAACCTCCCTTCATGGACTCAGATAAAATTAATATTTTTAACTTTAAACTTCTTTAGTATTAAATGGAAAATACATTATAAGGTTTTGTGAAGTTTAATTTAAATAGCCAGTCTTAAAGAATTCTGGTTCAAGATTGGAGGCTTTAACGGATTGGAACTTCTTATATTGAAACAATGTTTTATAATCAGTAAGTTAGAAAATGAGCCATAATAATTGCGATAGTAGTATTGCGATATACATTAATAATTGCGATATACATTAGTATCAATGGTCATAACTATAATGTGTTGGGAACACACGACATGAAAGTATCAGCAAGTGAACCCTAAAGTCGACTATCACCTGATATTTGAGAGGGTTGATATTTACACTGATGTATTATAATCATTTAATTACTTGATTGGAATAATACATGATAACAAAGCAAAAGGAACCCTACTGGAAAAATAAGCCTTATCTTAATGAGATCGCTTTGTTTTGATCATAAATGACTTAGATACATTTTATTTATTCTGGGTTTTCTGAAAAATTATTCAGCTGTGGTAATAACAGTGAATCTGGTTCTTACTTCATAAAGGCAGAAAATATACTTAATTAAGATGGCAAATCACAACAGACATCTTGTGAATGTGCCATTTTCACAGTTTGCTTCACACCTCTTCTAACAACACCTGGTAATTTTCAGTCTACTTTTGTCCCCAGAGAGAAAAATGTGCCTTTGTCTGATGCTATGTCTAAGTGTGTTACTTGCAACCAAAAATTTCATGCTACTGCTTCACATCTGACAGCCCCAAATGCCTCCTGAGACCATTTGTCATTCGATTTCAATTTTTTTTAAGTCTCTGCTGAAATATTAAAGAGAGGAGAACCACTTTGCATGAGTATATTATTGAGGAAATTGAGATGCAGGTTAGAAATGTTGAAATCAAAATGATCAGAACCAAAGTAACTGTGATATTTGTAATACCGGTAATTATCATGTTTAGTTCTTTGGATATAGTTAGTAGAACATTCTAATTAAAAATTTGAAAAAATATTTTTATTTGTTGTAGGCTTACAATAGGCCAGAAATGTAAACTAAAACCTTTATTTTTATTGCTGATTAATTTTAATGTTATGAGATAAAGATTGGTACTCTACCTGTTTTATAGGTGGTTAAATAAGCAGAGATGATAAGAGACTGGATTAGACTGATGAGGCTTCAAATCTTAATTAACTCTAGAAGTCTCAGTCACTTGCCATTGATAACGTATTACTAACACATAACACAGATTTTTATTTTCATAAATTCATCCTAATGCTGGATACCAAGACAACAAAGAGTCACTGAGATGTTTACGAAAGTTGTATTCATTGAGTACTTTTATGAAATTGAGCCAGTGTGGTGCTCTTTTCAGATAATCGCATTTATTCTTTACTATACCCCAAGGATATATTTTTTAAAAATAAAAAGTGAAAAAGATACCATGAGCATCTCTTGGTATCTTGAGGACATCCTCCCCTTTAAAATAAAGAGAGAAATAGATGGTATTTTTACAGTTACTGATAAAAGAAAGTATATCAAGGGGCCACAGAGAGAAAGCATGACAGATAGTAAGTTTGCCTTGCATGTGGTAGATTCCTGCATCCTAGACTTCAATCCATGGCAAGTTTCATTCCGGAATGCAAAGCCAGCAATAAGTCTTGAGGTTCACTGTATGAGTCCCCAAATAGAAGAAGAAGAAGAAGAAGAAGAAGAAGAAGAAGAAGAAGAAGAAGAAGAAGAAGAAGAAGAAGAAGAAGAGAAAGAAGAAGAGAAAGAAGAAGAAGAGAAAGAAGAAGAAAAGGAGGAGGAGGAAGAAAGAAGAAAAGAAGAAAGAAGGAAGAAGGAGGAGGAGGGAGAAAAAGAAGAAGAAAAGAAGAAGAAAGAAGAAAAGAAAGAGAAAGAAAAGAAGAAGAAGAAAGAAGAAAAGAAAGAGAAAGAAAAGAAGAAGAAGAAAGAAGAAAAGAAAGAGAAAGAAAAGAAGAAGAAAGAAGAAAAGAAGAAGAAAGCAGAAAGAAGAAGAAAAGAAGAAGAAAGAAGGAAGAAGGAAGAAGGAGGAGGAGGGAGAAAAAGAAGAAGAAAAGAAGAAAGAAGAAGAAAAGAAGGAGGAGGAAGAAAAGAAGAAAGAAGAAAAGAAGAAGAAAGAAAAGAAGAAGAAAGAGGAGGAAGAGGAGGAGGCAGGAGAAGAAGAAGAAGAAGAAGAAGAAGAAGAAGAAGAAGAAGAAGAAAAAGAAGAAGAAGAAGAAGAAGAAGAAGAAGAAGAAGAAGAAGAAGAAGAAGAAGAAGAAGAAGAAGAAGAAGAAGAAGAAGAAGAAGAAGAAGAAGAAGAAGAAAAGAAGAGAGGGCCCGGAGAGATAGCACAGTGGCATTTGCCTTGCAAGCAGCTGGTCCAGGACTAAAGGTGGTTGGTTCGAATCCCAGTGTCCCATATGGTCCCCCGTGCCTGCCAGGAACTATTTCTGAGCAGACAGCCAGGAGTAACTCCTGAGCATCGCTGAGTGTGGCCCAAAAACCAAAAAAAAAAAGAAAAAGAAAAAGAAAAAAAGAAAGAAAGAAAGAAAGAAAGAAAGAAAGAAAGAAAGAAAGAAAGAAAGAAAGAAAGAAAGAAAGAAAGAAAGAAAGAAAGAAAGAAAGAAAGAAAAGGAAAGGAGACGAAGAAGAAAAGAAGAAAAGGAGGAGTAGTAGAAAGAAAAAGAAGAAAAGAAGAAAAAAAAGAAAGAAGATGAAGAAGGAGGAGGAAGAAGAAAGAAGAAAAGAAGAAGAAAGAAGAAGGAGGAGGAGGAAGAAAAAGAAGAAAGAAGAAAAGAAGGAGGAGGAAAAAGAAAAAAGTAGAAAAGAAGAAGAAGAAAGAAGAAGAAAAGGAGGAGGAAAAAGAAAAAAGAAAAGAAGAAGAAGAAAGAAGAAGGAAGAAGAAGAAAAAGGAGGAGGAAGAAAGAAAAAGAAAAGAAGAAAGAAGAAAAGAAGAAGAAAGAAGAAGAAAAGGAGGAGGAAGAAAAAGAAAATGAAAAGAAGAAAGAAGAAGAAGAAAAGAAGAAGGAGGAGAAAGAAAAGAAGAAAGAAGAAAAGAAGAAAGCAGAAAGAAGAAAAGAAGAAAGAAGGAAGAAGGAAGAAGGAGGAGGAGGGAGAAAAAGAAGAAGAAAAGAAGAAAGAAGAAGAAAAGAAGGAGGAGGAAGAAAAGAAGAAAGAAGAAAAGAAGAAGAAAGAAAAGAAGAAGAAAGAGGAGGAAGAGGAGGAGGCAGGAGGAGGAGAAGAAGAAGAAGAAGAAGAAGAAGAAGAAGAAGAAGAAGAAGAAGAAGAAGAAGAAGAAGAAGAAGAAGAAGAAGAAGAAGAAGAAGAAGAAGAAGAAGAAGAAGAAAAAACAACCAGATCAGAGGTGAGTAATGTTACAAATAGTTAAAACTCAACTTCAACTCGTTTTATCTGACTCTGTCTTCCAACTTACCTTTCTCTGTGTATTTTAGACTTTTCAAATTTTTTTTTTTTTTTGGATTTCTGATATTTCTAAAGTCACTCTGTAAGACCAGAGAAATTGTACAGGGCACAAGGTGCTTACTTGCACTGGCGTATCTGTATTTGATTCCAAGAACCTAATAATCTTCTCCAAGTCTGCCTCGATGAAATACTGAGTTCTCTTCTTTGGGCAGGGCATGAATACACACACACACACACACACACACACACACACACACACACACACACACACACACCATGTTATACTCAGGAATCATACCTGATAAGTTCAGGGACCATGTGGGAAGCTGGAGATCAAACTTGGGTGTGTCACGTGCAAGGCAAATGCCTACCACCAGTATCATTGCTTCAGCTCCCAAAATGCTGAGTTTAATTTTACTCAGTAGAAAGTAGTTAATTAAGAGCCTGTTTAGGGTACAGGCGGGGGTTGGGTGGGGAGGAGGGAGATTTGGGACTTGGGTGATGGGAATGTTGCACTGGTGATGGGTGGTGTTCCTTTTATGACTGAAACCCAAACACAATCATGTATGTAATCAAGGTGTTTAAATAAAAAAAAAATTATGCATTAAAAAAAAAGAAAGTAGTTAATTATGGAATAGTTAAAAACAATCAGAAAAATGATATTAATTCTGTTTTAGGATAATCCTAAACTCCACAAGAAGAGAAATTTATTCTGTTTATGTTGTATTCTTCCTAAGCACCCAAACCAGTTAGTTTCCTGCATGTTATGGAACTCCATAAATTTACTGTTGAATACATAAGTGATTCTTATGTTCTAGAGCAGGGATCTCAAACTCGCAGCCCGCAGGCCGTTTGCAGCCCTCCGTACAACATTTTGTGGCCCGCAACCGGCCTTCAAATATCGCAGTATTCGCGATTATTCGCTTACCGAATAATTGCAATAAAAATCGCATTAAACATTCACATACCCCGAGCAGTTCCATTCGGGGCATGCAAATGCTTAATGCGATTTTTTTCTTACTAATGCGATTTTTTATGGTGAATATTCGGTAAGCGAATAATCACGAATACTTTGTGCCTAGCGCAGACGTTATTACGTTATTTCTGCTGCTCCTACCGCTGTCCCTTGCATTATCGGAGACCTAAGGTGTTGTGTATGTAAATATTTTAGGGGATTACTATGTTACTCACCCTAACCTGATTGGTGATTGTGCCCTACCCTAGGGTGTGACCTGGCATTCTGCCCCCACCCTAGGTTAGGTAGTACCTGATTCTGCTTCCACCATTGGTTGGTATCTGATCTCACCATTGGGTGGTACCTGATTCTGAGGGATAAAAACAAGAGTCTGTGGAAGGCCAGGGCTTTTTGGCTGGAACTGAGGCTGAGTCTTTGGACTTCAGTCTTGTCCACCGAATAAAGCTAATATTTCCACAAGCCTGACTGTCTGCGAGCTGTTTACCCACCGTTTCACCTCAGAACCATAGGCTAGACTGGGTGGCAGACGCATGATTCGAGCTGAAGGGGAAAGACATCATCCTCCATCCCTCCATCAGTCAACCTCTTCAGGGGCTGACTTGCAACACTAAGGGAGAGAAGGAGAGAAGGGAGAGACGTTTATTACAGAATTAGATTTTGTCATACCTTCATCATGACTTCATCAAAGCCTGCAGTGAAGAGAAAGTGATGACGAGCACAGACAATTTCAGGGAAAGTGGGAGATGCAGTATTTCTTTGTTGAGCACAGGGGCATCCCCACATGTCTTATTTGCTCAGAGAAAGTTGCAGTGCACAAGGAATACAACTTGAAATGCCATTATTCAACTTAACATGCTGAGGAATGTGCAAAATATCAAGGAAATGAGAAAGCTAAGTGGGTTGCCAGTCTTAAAGCATGTCTAATGAGGCAACAAGATTTCTTCAAGAAAGCAACCAAAGAGAATGTTGCATCAGTCGAAGCTAGTTACATGGTTAGTGAGATGATTGCTAAGGCAGGGAAACCATTCACAGAAGGAGAGTTTGTTAAAAAATGCATGTTACAGGCTGCAAGTATTATCTGTCCGGAAAAGAAAGGTCAGTTTAGCAAAATCAGCCTTTCTGCCAACACAGTGGCAGAGCGCATTTCTGACATGTCAAGTGATATTTATCATCAATTGTGTGAGAAAGCCAAATGTTTTGATGCATACTCAGTTGCTCTTGACGAGGGCACAGACATAACAGACACTGAGCAGCTCACAATTTATGTCCGTGGTGTTGATTGCAATTTTGAATTGACAGAGGAGCTGCTCACAATAATTCCAACGCATGGCCAGACCACCGCTAATGAGATATTTCAGTATCTGTGTGATGCTATTGAGAATGCAGGTTTGCCATAGAAGAGGTTTGTTGGAATAATAACCGATGGAGCGCCATTAATGACAGGGAGGAAAAATGGATTTGTGGCACTTGTTCAAAAAAAAAAACCTGAAGAGTAGGGTGTAGAGAAGGCCATTGCTCTTCACTGCATTGTTCATCAGCAGGCCCTTTGCAGTAAATGCCTGCCGTGTGACGATGTGATGTCTGTTGTTGTGAAATGCATCAACCAAATCAGATCCAGGGGCTTAAAGCACAGGAGGTTCCATGCTTTTTTAGAGGAAATGGAGTCAGAATATGGAGATGTGCTCAATTTCACCGAGGTACGTTGGCTCAGCAGGGGAAATGTCCTGAAAAGATTTTTTGAGTTGAGAGAAGTGGTGAAAGCCTTCATGGAGAAGGATGGGAATGCTGTTTCTGAGTTCAGTGATCACAAATGGCTCACGGACTTAGCTTTTCTTGCTGACATCACACATAAGCTGAATGTACTAAACAAGATGTTACAAGGCCCAGGGCAGCTTATCAGTGCTGCCTATGACAATGTGAGAGCATTCTCCACAAAACTTGTGTTATGGAAATCCCAGCTCTCTCAGACAAACATTTGCCATTTCCCAGCATGCAAGGAACCTGTGGATGCAGGCATACCATTCAGTGGTGAGAAATATGTTGATGTTATTTTTAAGCTAGAGAAGGAATTTGATCACAGATTTGCAGACTTCAAAAAGCACAGAGCCACTTTCCAAATTTGTGTGGACCCCTTTTCCTTTGATGTGCAAGATGCCCCTCCTGTGCTTCAAATGAAGCTCATTGACCTGCAATGCAACTCTAATCTCAAAACCAAGTTCAGGGAGATTAGTGGAAAAGCAAACATACATGGGCAATTTTTGAGAGAACTGCCTCCCAGCTTCCCTGAGCTTTCCCAAATGTTCAAGCACACCATGTGCCTTTTTGGGAGCACATATTTGTGTGAAAAGTTATTCTCCACATTGAACTTCAATAAGTCAAAGTACAGGTCTAGACTTAATGATGATCATCTTCAAGCCATACTGAGGCTCTCAACTGCTTCCTCTCTAAAGCCAAATATGGTTCAGATTTGTGAGAAGTGCTGTCAAGTCTCTGGCAGCAAGGAATAGGCAAAAGATGCCATGTTCAGAAGAACTGTTCATGATCTTCACTCAATGTTGTATTCATGTTCAGAAGAAATAATTAAAACTGTTAATAATGACGTTTGAGGACTATTTTTTTTTGTGAAATTCCTTATTCGGCCCTGCCTCACCCCGACTTTGCCTCCTGCAGCCCCCAGGTAAATTGAGTTTGAGACCCCTGTTCTAGAGTAACCACAGAGTTAGGAGAATTGTCAAAATGACAGCATATTTTTATCATTTTTTTTTTTGGCCTGGACATAGGACTCATTTTACTTTAAAAACATTTTATTGAGTTCAGTCATATGATATTCCAACAGTTATTCCTCCACCAGTGGACACTAATGTTCCCAGTTTCCCCCCTTGTCCTTAGCCCCAAGACTAACTTTTTCGCCCAATTTATGCACTAGATAGGTAAAATAATCATAATCTTAATTATTCAAAGAGAATCTATAAATACATCTAGAAGTCTATGAAAGATATTTCTCAATGAAACGAAGGACATAGTTATTTAGTAATTATAACTCAAATTATTTTGGGGGGGATGGGAGCTTTGGGTCACACCTGGCAGTGCTCATGGACTATTGAGCTCTGTGCCCAGAAGTAATCTTGCGCTGTGTTCAAGGACCATATGTAGTATTAGTGATTAAACTGGAGTCAGCTGCATATAAATAAGATGCCTTATTTGCATGCTACCAACTGAGGTCTAGTCCCAGGCACTCCATATGATCCAATGAGTACCCCAGGAGTAACTCCTGAGTTCAAAGTCAGGAGTAGTATCTGAGCATCACTAGGTATGACACAACCACTTGACCATTCCAGATCAAAAATTGAAAAAGTGCCTTACCTCCAGCTGAATATTTATTTGCTTTGTGTATACTACCTAAAATATCGAGACACTGCTTTTAAATTTATTATCTTGGTTTTCAGAATTTGCATAAAAGACAAAATATTTCTTTCAAATGGTAGAATTTATTTTTAAAAAGACCCCTTATAAGTTTTAATCTGGAAACTAATAGATTCTACATAAATGTGTCATGCCTTCCGATAGACCTTAACTCTTATTTTGTTATTGTTTTTTCAATTCTTTGCTCATGTACTCTAATTATTGTTCTGTGATTTTTCTACTAAGTAATTTTGCTTTGACAACTTTTTATGTTCAAACATAAGGTCTTTATAATCTGGCCTAGTATAGCGCGTCTTTCCTTTTATCTCTTTTCAATGAGTATGACAAGAGATGTGCAAAATTGGAAATATTTCCATAAATGTATGTAATTATATGTCTATAATTACACTTTAATCTCAAAGGTTAGTTTAAGAAGTGACATGTTTCTTTCAGGAAAACATATGTGCAATAGAATTTGAAGTGTTTTTATAAACTCTTATGTTACTGTTTGACCCATATGCCCTCTAAAAAATTATGTTTTGTGTTGTCAAGCATAGTTTTTAGAAATGTTAATGAGGCTGTTAGTTGATAATTTTGTTCAATTTTATGTATACTTACTGTATATTTATCACTATTTTAAAAAATATTAAAATGTGTTTTCAATTGTAGTTATGAATTTTGGCCTATAAATTTTGCTTTGTACATGAACATATTCAATTAATAATTAATATTGTACAAATAAATAAAAAATTTAATCATTAATAATTTTTCTCTTTCCTCTACTAACAATTTTGGTCTTAAAGTCTTCCTCCTCCATTTTCTTTTAATTGATGTTTGCATAATATAAATTTTCTAAAATTAATTTATTTAAAGAAGTATCAGAGAGATAGTGCTTGCTTTGTAAAATGAGTAGAGTGCTTTCTTTGCATATGGCCAAACTTGGTTCAAATCCCATATGTTCCATGGAGCACTGCCAGGACTGGTCCCTGAGAGCAGAAGTAGCAATAAGTCCTGGGCATAGCCGATTGTGACTCATAAACAAGAAACTCCAAAGAAAAACACCCATAAGATTAACTTATCTTTATAGTTATATATTTACTGTGCATCTTTTGTTTTTGTTTTTTTTTGTTTTTTTTTTTTTGGTTTTTGGGCCACACCCATTTGACGCTCAGGGGTTACTCCTGGCTATGTGCTCAGAAATCGCCCCTGGCTTGGGGGGACCATATGGGACGCCGGGGGATCAAACCGCGGTCCTTCCTTGGCTAGCGCTTGCAAGGCAGACACCTTACCTCCAGCGCCACCTACCCGGCCCCTACTGGGCATCTTTTGTAAGAGTATAGAAATTGATCCAGATTTTTAGAAAAACAGACAGTTTTTGTTTTTTGATCAAAATACTTAGTATTATACGATTTTAGACTTAAGGCTATTATCTCTCTTTTTGTTTTTTATTTTTTTTATTGAATTTTATTTATGGCTTGTTTTCTCTATTGTTTTCCCCTTTTATCTTAACTATTGGGCTTTTAAAAATAATTGTTCTTACCTTACCATGAATGGATAGAATGACACTTTATATCAAATAGAAAAACTTTACAATATAGTTATATTTAGCCCGTCTCTTGCTTTGTACTATTTTAATTTGTAATAAATCTCATAATATATGGTTATTTCTATATTTTCTATGAATAAGTATATTTTAAAGAAGTTTTTACATGAGGGAAAAATTCAAACCTGTTCATTTACTATATCAAATATTCTTAATACATTAATTAGATTTGGGTTAGTAAATTCCATAATTTTTCAATATTCTAAGGGTTTTAAGATAAACATTTGTGCTATAATATATCCAAAGTATCTGGATCAAGACGGTCAGTTCATATTTGCTTCTTTTTTTTTTTTTTTTTTTTTTGGTTTTTGGGCCACACCCGGCCATGCTCAGGGGTTACTCCTGGCTGTCTGCTCAGAAATAGCTCCTGGCAGGCATGGGGGACCATATGGGACACCAGGATTCGAACCAACCACCTTTGGTCCTGCTTGCAAGGCAAACGCCCGCTGTGCTATCTCTCCGGGCCCTCATATTTGCTTCTTTCTGCAATAAGAGCATCAAAACTTCCCTAAGACTGTGACATAAAATTTCTGTACAGAAAGCTTTCACAAAGAAAGAGGAGATAGACAGATTAGAGATAAAAGAGACTATTTTATCTTGAAAGAAACATGCTATGAGCCCCAAAACTGCAACTAAGGAGAGATATTTGAAGTGGGAAATTTTCCTGAAGGTAATTGAGGGTGAGAAAATTAAGTCAAATATTTGTCACCTCTAATCATATCCTAAAATCCCTTGAATAGAAAGCTTTGGGGGAAGTGAGGGATCAAAGTTAGCATCTCTTGATGACCTCTCATACACAACCTTGCTAAGAGCAATGCTGCTGACTTTTATGTTGGATTTCAATCTTCTTAGTCCTAGTCCCTAAGGGTAGTCACTGAGATAACTAGAAAAATCCTGTACTAGCTGGGAGTTCAGACATTCATATCCAGTTTACTTATATCGCTTATAAGCAAGTATTATCCCAAGGGAAAGAAAGAACCCTCTAAACTTTCCCAAAGCACAAGCAATTAGTAACCTTTGCCTGGTGTGCTCACATGATGCTTCTAGTTGCCAAAACTGCTACCTGTGTTGGTGTGAACTCTGTCACCAGCCTCTGATTAAACCTAACCCAGAATGTGTTTCTTAGTCATTACTCAGATCTGCATGGCCAAGTATACCAATCTTGAGCTTATGGTTGCTGTGCTGGCACATTCAAGCACAGACTTGCCACTCCTTTCCGGGTCTTGTTGAGAACAATATGTAAACAGAAAAATAGAGGTACTGGCTTATTACCAATAGATAAAAGCAGTATATGACTGCTAATAATGTTACTGCACGTTTCATTAAGAAGACATCAGAGCAGCAGGGCTAATGACAGATGCTCAGTAAAATGAGAACAACACAAAAAAACTTTAGCAAAGATAGCAAGTCTGATAGAAAAGACCAAACAAGTCACAGCACTGAAAAATATAATAACTGTGCATAGCTGAAGATATAGTAGAGTGGATAACATAGAACAGTTCTTGCTTTGCATGTAGAAGATTCATATTCAATACATAACACCTCTTATAGTTCCCCAGCATTCTAGGAATGATCCTTTAACATAGAATTAGTATCAAGCCCTGATAAAAACCAACTATGATCTAAAACAAAAGTTAAATGAAATTAAAAATGTAAATAGATTTAATAGATGAATGGATAAAGCAAAAGAAAATTAAATAAGCAAACCTGAAGGTCAAGTGCTAGAACATATTTAGGGACTAGTAAAAAAAAAAGAGAAAAGAAATAAAAACAGTGAAGATGACATTTAAACATGAAGAAGAAAAACATTTTCATTCTAGGAGTTTTAGAAGAAGACAAGAAGCAGCAGACTTTGTATTTTAAAAAATTTTAATGATTCCATATCCCAAGCTAAGAATAGAATTCAATACTTAGATCTAAGAAGCTCAAAAATATCAAACAAAAAAAAAAACACAAATTGATTCACATCAAGACACAAAATAATTAAAATGGGAGGGGGGATAAAGATAGAATTCTAAAAGCAACAAGAAAAAAAAAAGTAAAGAATCACATATAAGGATATTTTAAGACTGAAGCAAGCAGGTAGGGAAAGACCTCCCCCGTAGCAATGAGTTTTAAGGTGTAATAAAGGTTCTTAGGACATAATAAAACCAATAAAGAAGGACAAGGACATACCTTGAGTATGCTGGAACTAATGCCTTGTATGGGAAGCTCCAGCAGGAACAAATGTCAGGAAAGGAAGGTCAAAGAAGGTCAAAAAAGACCCCAATCCTTCCTCCTGGCAACCACAACAGGACTAGGTAGAAAGTCCCACATGAGACTTTGGAGAAACTCTATACAAACCATTTTGGAACAAAGGAAAAGTACATATATTCTCCTTAGGCCTATGTTTTTCTTATATTCCTCTTGAGATGTGAACTTTCATATTTTCATGCTAGGTTTGTTGTGTATAGGGGCTCTCTCCATCTTCGGAGAAGCAGGAGTTCTCTCTTGAGTGAATTACACTCTCCTTTTCTTATGATCTCCCTCTTCTTCCTCAGAACCTAGGAATAAAGCCTCCTTGTCTCCTCTGAAGTTCTTTTTTTGTGAAGGAAAGTGATGGACCTGAAAGGTCTGGTGAACGTCAGGTACAGCTTGTCAATCAATTAATGGAGCTGGGCACAATCAATGAGTGCCAGGCACTCATCTCAGGCTTTATGTGTCTTCAAGTCGTTCTCAGGTGGCTGAGGTGGAAAAAGAGAAGGTAACAGATTTTCTTCTTGGACTGTCATCTCTCTCTCTCTTTCTCTCTGTCACCCACTCTCCCTCTCTTCTCTTTCACTACCCTCTCTCTTCTCTCTCTCTATCTCGCTTCTCTTTCTCTCTCACTCTCCTCCCTCTTTCTCTCCTCTCTCTTCTCTCTCACCCTCTCTCCCTCTTTCTCTCCTCTTTCACTCTCCTCTCTCTCTCTCTCTCTCTCTCTCTCTCTCTCTCTCTCTCTCTCTCTCTCTCTCTCTCTCTCTCTCTCTCTCTCTCTCTCTCTCTCTCTCCCCTCTCCCCCTTCGTCTAACCTCCTACTTCACATAAGTCACCTGGGGACCTTCCCTGAAATTAAAACAATCATGAAATTTTTTTTACAGAAAATCTAAAGGTCAAAAACATAATATACTGTTGCTGAAAAAAAAAAGCCTTCCAACTTTTCCAAGAGTATTCTACCTAGCTAAGTTATCACTCATATTTGAAGTAGGAATTAAGGCCTGTTTTTATTAAAACCTAAACAACTTCATTGGAATGGTCAAATACCAATAAAACTTGAAAGAAAGAATTTTATTTATTTTCGGGTTTAATAATATTTTATTGATTCAATTATGTTAAAATCATAAATTTTTTAATTTCAGATACTGTAATTATCATTTTTTTAATTTGAATTTAGTTCTTTTAAAGTAGATGTTACATCTCTGTTGAAAAGTTCTTTACATGACTCTTCAAGCTAACTTTATTAATTTGAGTTCTGGTCACTTGAAGTTTTTAAGTATTTGAATTTGTTTTTAAGTGATAAGTGACTTTCAGAATTTACATTCAACTCATACCCAATTCAGAGGACGAATAAGTGGTTTTTAATATTTAAACAATAAAAATAAACTTTAGCTGTTTTACCTTCAAATTTACATTATATCATTATTTATTTACTTATTTATTTATTTTTTGTTGTTGTTTTGTTTTGTTTTTTGGGGGACCACAGTCAGTGATGCTCAGGGGTTACTCCTGGCTATGCACTCAGAAATCATTTCTAGCTTGGGGACCATATGGGAAGCTGGGGGATCAAACCACCGTGCAAGGCAAACTTGCCCTACAGCTGTGTCACTGCTCTGGCCTTACATCATTATTTTAATTTTTTTTTAATGAATCAATAATACTTCATTAGACCCAATAGCTATCACACTCCAGTCTAAGTCAACTCCAGATAATTTAAGTAATTCACACACTCAGAAAAGATACTTAGAGTTTTCCTTTTCTCCACTGAGGTACATTTTTTTAAAGAATGAACCAATAAACCAGCCCTTGGAAACATCCCAGAGACCCTGGGTTCCAAGTTACACAATAATTCATAGCTAATATTTTATTCCTTATGAAACATTCAGGAATAAATTGGCGATGAATTTCAAGAAATAGTAAAATCAATAAATGTTTGGAGAGACAAGACATTATCCTCATAAAGAGTATTTCTGCCCCTAGTTAGAGGATTAATGCTTAAGATAGCAGACCAGATCCCTGCAAAAGATAATAAAGCATGGACAAAGGCCTTGATAAGATTCTGAATAAAGAGACCACCAAAGTTCAAAGTTCTTTTTCTTGACAATACACTTACAACAATCCAACTTTCTTTTGTTTACCTGGTTTTGGTGTTGGGAATGGATCTCAAGTGGGTTGGTGAAAGATAAGCACTTACCTGCTCTGGCCCATCCCTTGCAACACTTCTTATCTATCTTGGGAGCCCCAAGATAAGGCAGTTTAAAAAAAAGATCCTATATATCAACTTTCCAGAACAACTTGGGGAATTCTGGAGTTGCCACATCTATACTTGGATTAATTAATGCTATTTTTCTCTATAAAGCTTGTCCCTCTATTTCCCCTTAATAAAACTAAGCTACCATTTATACTTCTGAAATTCTATTCTATAACAAAGTTCCTGGAACTCCATCAGAGTTTCGTATCATGTCCTGTTAGGAACATAAAGTGACCTCAATTCAATAATCACGATGCCCTCAAAATCTGAGTAGTCGTGATCCAGGAGCTGTGACAATGGGTCTCTGTGTTGGTCTGTGGTTTCTAAGGTTTTCAACCATGAAAATATTGAATAATGAAGATGCTCAGACACAGAATTGGAAATAGAAAGGTTTATTGGAAAGCATATGAGAGAGGAAGCCAGCAGAGGTACCTGGGTGACTTTTGTGAAGTAGGGAGAGACAAGTAGCAGCCCTAAGAAGGGAATCTGCAGCTTCTTTTCCACCCACCTCATCCGCCCAGGGAAGTGGCTGGGATGATCAAAGATGGGCCTTTGCTCTAGCAAAGAAAGCAAAGTCAGTCCTAGACCTTGCCCAGATCTTTCAGGTCTGTTTCCACACTGGAAAGAATTTCAAGAGGAGATGAGCAGCGAAATTAAAACAAACTTTATTTGGAGGTAAGGGGAGGGGAGAGAAGAGGAAAAGAAAGAGTAACATGCTCAAAGGAGAGTACAGGCTTCTCCAAAGGTGAACAGAGCCCCAGTCCACAACCCAGCATCAAAGTACAATTCTCAAAGCTGTGGTGCAGATGCCATGTGCTCAGGCCCCCTGTATCCAGGCAATACCTGTATGCCACTCCTTTTTTCCAAGTTGACTTTTATAGGGATTCGTCCAACCTGGCCTGAATGGGACTTTCTACCCAGGTAAGAGTCCTGTTGCTAGAGTAGTTGCCAGAGAATTGATGGAGGTAGTCGATGATCTTCTTTGATAGTCCTTTCCTGGCCTTTGTTTTCACTGGATCTTCTCTCCAGAGTCCAGTATTCTCTGGGTCTGCAGTGGTGCCAGGTGCAACTCTTATGAATGACAAAGAAATTCATCCAAATTCTGTCTTGTGTATTACATCTCAAAAATACATTGCCTTGAAGTGAGAGGATTGGATGCCCTTGCCTACCTAAGGAGGAAACTCCCAGCCAAGGAAAAATAGTGTAGGACTAAATTAAGCCTGGCTCCTTTGGTAGGTCTTTTATAAGAAAATTGGGTCTTCTTCGATTTTATTTATCAAGTGACAAAAATATTTATAGTAAATGCAAGGATTATACAGAGTGGTCTGGCTAGGTTTGGGTCTTTGGGATTTTTTATATAGTCAGGGGTGAAAATTATAGGGGGGGCAGTCAAAAATGGCACCCGTCACAGCAGCTGGCAAGGGGAAACTGAGACTTCCTCTTTCATTAGGGATTGGCTTCCATGTTGTATTTTATCAAATAGGCTTTAGGTGACTGCCTAAAGGAAGTTATCAAGGAAGCTTGATAACAGTGTTTATGCAAACTTTCCCATCCTGACCTGTCAGGTCATGATGTCATCTGGGACATCATGATGAATCTGTTAGGTAGCACTATCTACTGTGGTTACCTCCTCCAGCTCTGTCTCCCCTTTGCACTTAAACAAGACTTATTTTACTCTCTACATAAATATTGGGTTGGAATATTAAGATAATAGAAATTAACATCCAAATAGAACCACTGGCTAGGCTTATTAATAGATTGATATTGATTGGCTATGTTTTAGATTAATAGGTTGAACTAGATTGTCTCTTTTGTTTTTTGGAGGAGACTTATTTTTGCAGTTTTTGTTTTCGTTTTTGTTTTGGACCACACCCAATGAAGCTCAGGGTTTACTCCTGGCTCTGTGCTCAGAGATCACTCTTGGTGGACTCAGGAGACCACATAGAGTGTGCCAAGATTGAACTCTGGTTGGCCCAGTGCAAGGTAAACTCACTATTCACTATACTTTTACTCTGCCCCTCCTCCCCATATTTTATGTGCTCACATATCTCATCCCTAATTTTCTTCTTTATATAGTGTTGAACAGTTGCTTAAATAGTACTTCTGAGTAGTTTCTTGAAGTCATTATTCATAGGATTTTAATGAAAAAGCAAAATAGGACCAAAATAACTTTCATACCTTTAAAAGAGTTTTATATTTTAAGCAAAAAAGGCTTTATTACTAATTTCATAAAGAGATATCTGATATTAAATGTATTTAGTAAGGAATAAGGACTTAAAAAAACTCAATTATATTGAAATATTGGGCAACCTTTACATTCAACAGAAATATTAAACCACCTATTAATATGATCATTTTCTTTGATTGCACCTACACTCATTTTGAATATCACTATGGAAACCAGAAAAACTGTCCTTTGTGAAATATAATAGGGCTTTTAAAAAATACATTTAAAAATCACCTGCAAAAATAGCCCTTAAATCAAAAAGTTCTAGAAATAAAATTTGTTTTAGAATACTTTACATGATTAACATAATTAATTTTAATGATTATATAACCACCTACCAAGATCACAGAGCTGCTCTTGAATAAAATAAAAGACTCCCAACTTTTCTTTAGCTGTGGAAAACTATGAGCAAGTATTTTTTTTTTCTATTTGTCTTCCTGATTATTCTAAAACTAAGACAAAATGTGAACATTCTGGTACAAAGATCATCTGAGTTCATGTTATTCTAAACTCAGTTGAAACAGGAAGCGCTGGGATTCTCATGAGGAAATAGATATATTTGGTGAAGAAGAAGCTTGTGAACATAAGCTTTATATCGATGTAATTTCTCTGTTAGAATTAAACGTAGTTCTGAGGAAACTGATTTCACTTGAGAGACATTAATGGGCATGTGGTACCATATAGTTCTGGTGTTAAGTTGAAGCAACCTATTAGATATTTGTAGGAAAAGACACTGATTCTAATGGTGATTTAATTTTAATAATCTGTAAGGTTGATAGCAAATGTTCATGATGTTTATCAAATACAAAATATTAAGATTATATATTGTTACATAAATCAAGGATACTAAATCATCATTAAATATTCGCTGAGAATGCACACAATTCATCTAGAATCTAAGAATAATTTGATGACTGTAGGATCCTTTTTCAAACATGTACATTTTTAGTTACTGGACTATCATGTCAGCCCCATGTATTTAATGTTTTGTTCTGACATTTTCCAGATCTCAAACTTTAGTCTGTTTTACCACCAAGGGGTGGGTGTTCTTTTTATGACTGAAACCCAACTATTATCATGTTTGTAATCACAGTGTTTAAATAAAAATATTATTAATTTAAAAAGTACATTTTTAAATCAATTTTATTCATTATGCCTGAACAATTTTTTGCAGTATATGTATCCAAATATAGGAAATTTTATCTCTGTTCAAAACAAAAAGTCACCGTTATTTACAATTATGTTAATGTATTAGTTTTCATGCATACAATGTTCCAACATTCCCCCCTCCCACCTTCTAATGGTGTCATTAAATCTTGTATTTTTTGTTAGGAGCACACATGTTGGTACTCAGGGCTTATTCCTGGTTCTGTTCGCAGTTTAATTATAAACAGTTAAATATTATATACATTACACACACACACACACACACACACATATATTAGTTCTTAGAGAATTCGAATTCTTTTCACAAAATAGAACAAACAACCAAACCCACATTATATACTTAACTAGTTCTTTGCATTATAATTTTTTATATTTAGTTATTTATTTTTGTTTTGGTATCATACCCAACAGTGCTCAGGGCTTACTCCTGGCTTTGCACTGAGGGACCAAATGAGGTGCTTGGGATTGAACCCAGGTCTGCTGTTTCTAAGGCAAGTGCCTTATCTGTTGTATTCTTGTTCTAGTCCTGTGCCTTATGATTTAAGTCTTCCAAATTCTTTTAACAAGACAAGCCATAGAAGTAAAAAAAAATCTTTTATGGTTTTACATATATAAAATAACAAGATAATAATAGCAAGATAAAAATAACAATATAATAAATACTTTCTGCATTATGATTACACACATTTTAAAAGTTCTTTTTGAGAATTTAGAGAGATAGTATAAGGGTTAAGGTACATGCCTTGCTTACATTCCAGTAAACTAAGGATCTTGTTTGATCCTTGGCAGTACAAGATATACTCTGTGGTTTACTGGAAACACAAGCCCAATTGGCCAAGAATTATCAGTAAAGAACCCTTTGTATCCACCCAACACAATTTGGGAGTGCTCCCACCCACATTTGTTTTCAAAAAAAGTCACATATATAGGATTTTCCTAGTTTCAGGTGACAGAGACATTACTCAGAGTAAATTAAACATGAAATAGAGTAAAAAAAATAGAACTATTGAACAAATACATACATTGAATTTTTGACTAACACATAACTGAGTTCAGCTCTATAATTAGATGCAGGGTTTCAAATATTTTTAGAACCCCATGAGTTAATGAATGCTTTTATCGGATTGCTTTGACCAAAAACAGTAGCCAAGAGGGGTCCAGTGTGGAATTGTTTGTGCTTAATGTGTTCTATGGGTTGTAATGGGTATAATGTTGGATAAATGTGCATGAGAAACCGCCATTAATGTTATTATAAATCACAGGATCTCAATCAATAATAACTGTCAGATTAAAAAAAAAATCTGTTCCCTGGGTAACACTGGATTGTACAATACTTAAAGTTGCTGTATCTGTGTTGTATGTTCACTTGTGAGACCAGTAAAATGTAAGTCACCTATGCCTGATATATGTATATGAGGTACCAACAAAGGACATGAAATAGTGCAAGTATTAGTTAGTGAACAATTTAACTTATAAATTGTTCATGTTAATAATTTAATAATCTTGAGATTATAGCATAGCTATCTGGTGATAAAGCCACTTAAAAGTTGCTATTCAGTTTCAGAATCAGTACCTATAATAAGGTCAATATTGTTGCCACATCAAACTGCCTTCTTCATAAACCTTTCAAATTGCTGTATGAGGCATAGTTGATATTTAGAAGATATATTCTAATTTTGCATCTTTGGGTGATTTATCTTATAAAACTCTGAGCTAGACAAGTAATCTTCAATAAATATAATTATCCTATATAATTTCCCCTTCAGTTCCCCAAGAAAGAGGTTCTATTATCAACAGAAAGAATGGGTGTTACATGAGCAAAAAATAACAGATGTTTAAATTTCTTCTCATAGATCCATAGCATTTGTACATATGTCTTTTCCAAATGCTTATAATTAAAAATTTTTTCTTTGTCATACACAAATCTGCAAATGGATTCACCCACACCACAAATGTGAAGAAATTTAAGATCTTATTTAGTGATGTTTCCAGTTTCAAATTCAAAAAGCTTTGGATAATATACATTTCTCTTGTATATAAATCTACATAAATCTTTGTCAACTTTAACTAATTAATAAGTTCATCAAGAAAAACTGGGGCTGGAGAGATAGTAAGGTGTTTACCTTTCATGCAGAAGGTCATCGGTTCAAATCCCAGAATCCCATATGGTCCCCTATGCCTGCCAGGAGCAATTTCTGAGCACAGAGCCAGGAAAAAACCCTGAGCACTGCCGGTGTGACCCAAAAATCACAAAAAAATAGAAAAAAGAAAAACTTCTGCATAAGTCCCCCATAGGGAAAAACTGATCAGTATTCACTGTCATTTGTCAGCCCTAATTAAACTTGAACTGTTGGTTTGAGACTTTTTTAGAAAGGCCTTCTCTGGAGGACGGAGAGATAGCATGGAGGTTGAGCGTTTGCCTTGCATGCAGAAGGACGGTGGTTCAAATCCCCCGAGCATGCCAGGAGTGATTTCTGAGTGTAGAACCAGGAGTAACCCCTGAGGGCTGCTGGGTGTGACCCAAAAGCTAAAAGCAAAAAAAACAAACAAACAAACAAAAGCAAAAAAACAAAAAAAAAAGGCCTTCCTGGTGCTTGAGAAATAGATATTACCGTGAGTGCGGCATTGGCTTTGTACTCAGGCCTACCAAGATTCCATTCCCAGCATCTTATGTGGTCCCCCAGCACCACCAAGAATAATTCCTGCAGAGGCAGGAGCAGGAGTAGCCCTTGAGTACAGACCCAAAACTCCCACCAAAAAATAAAAATAAAAAAATAAAAGAAGAAGAAAGACCCGTTTAAAGAAGTCTAGAAACAATAACAGGCCATGATAAAACTATTTAATGAGTGGTTGGAGAGGTAACAGAGTGGGTAAGTTGCTTGCCTTGCTTGTAACTAACCTGGTTTTGATCTCTGGCACCCCATAGGATCCCCCGAGCACTGCCATGACTAATTATTGAGTGCAGAACCAGAAGTAAACCTGAGCATCGTCAGGTGTGACCCAAAAACTAAAAATTAAAAAAAAAAAGAAAAAAGGAAAAGAATTTAATAAAACAGACCATGGGTAAATCTAATAATTATTCTGTGACATATCAGTTTTATGAAACCAGTACAGAAAGTTAACTATCAAAAATGCATCTAATCTTTTCTCTGAACTTAAAAACTATCTCTAGTGAACACTTTAGTTTGATATGGATAAAATAATTCTAATACTTTGATCAAGTTGGAGAAGTAATACTCTGCCTTAAAATCCCAAGTATAAAAATATTATTTTTTTTAAAATTGGCCCTAGAGGCTGGCAAAACTATGTTCATAGCAAATTATATAGAAAGATTCTGCTATAATAAAAATTAAGGCTCTATGTGCCAGAAGTAAAAGTTCCACATGATGTACTCTCATCCCAGGGAAGCAGGTCTAAAGCAGGGGCCACTGCTGGAAATTAAACAAATGAGGCTGGTAAGGGTGAAAAACATGTGACTGGGGACCTTTCTGCCTCATGGAGAAAAAGGAAGAGGCTGGCCATGAGACCACAGTGCTTATTGGGAGCTTAAGACACCCCTGTGGACAGAGGAAGTGAAGACAAAGGATCTATCTAAATACTGTTCCCATCTATTTATGTCTTTGACATGTAAAGTGGAAGCCATCTTTCTTTGGGTAAAGACCAGTTAACCCAACAGTTGTACTTACCTGGGTTTTAATATATATATATATATATATATATATATATATATATATATATTCATACTTAGGATTATGTATATTATATTATATATACATGTATATGTACATGTATATATACATATATGTATATGTATTCATACTTAGGATTATGTATAGCTACATTGAGCTACATTGAGTTGTTGGGCTATTTTTGTGACTTAAATATAAATGCATTGCAAAATTATTATGACAAAATTTCAAGTCTAATTTGAAGTAAGGATTACAAATAGTCTCTTCAGTTTAATGTTACCCAGTTGAAAGTGTCAGTTTTACCTGATTTATTCAGTGAAAAACTTGACTCTCGTAAAAGTCATTTTTACTATTGCAAAGACACGATTTTGGTATCATCTGCATTTTAGGAATTATCTTTCAGTCTCTAAAAATATATAGGGAATTCTTACTTGGGATTTATGCCTAATAGGCAGCACAGAAATATTGATGAATAAAATGAATTAGACATAATTTGAATATTCAAATAAGCTAATGGAATTGGTTAGCTAATATAGATGGAAAGGGTTATGAGGTAAAAATGGGGTCAGTTTCTTGCATTTCTTAAAACAATGTTTTGTGAAAAATCTTCAAGTACATTCAAAGTATACTCTCACCTCAAATACTGAAAGTGAATTATTTAAAGTTTTAGAGATCATCACTCCAAGTAAAATTCTGAATATAAAAAATAGGAGAAATATGGAATACTACAGTAAAGGGAAAAACCTCTTTCCACAATGGTATTTTTACTCTTCATTTTTATTTTCAGTATGTCAATTTAAGTAAATTGTCTTCTGCTACCCTATTTGACCTCAATTATTTCTCATAAATGTCGGTAGAAAGTTGAAACTAGAATAAGGCATATCTGTTCTTTCTTTGTTTCCTTTTCCTAATTGTACTTGAAATCCACATTGCTCTATAATTCCATATAACATGTAATTATATATTAATTTTAACTTAAGTGTGGTTTATTATAGAATTAATTAGAAATTTTGTAAATTAATTAAAATATTGGTTAATTACAAGGATGAAAAATAATATTTAAAAGAAATCTTGAGGATTTTTTTATTGGTATTGTTAGTTTCCATTTCCAATTCTAATAGCCTACTATTAGTACTTGCGTACTATTATAATACTTGTCATACGTGTATGTGGAAAGAAGTTCCCAAGCATTTGAGTTATCAGGCTGATGACTTCCTTAATGTCAGCCATCATTGCATAAATGACTTCATAGACTAGGGGCTGAAAAGATTGTTCAGGCTAAATTACACCCTCCTCCCCAAATTCAGGTTCAATTCAATAGGGATGCAACTTTCCTATATATTTTATATTTTGTGTCTATAATTTGAATTGAAACAGAAACATCTCTCAGTACATTTATCATGCACTACATGTCAATGTAAAAGTGATAAAATAATTATTTAAAGAAAATATAGGACTAAACTATAAATGCTAATTTGCTAATTATGAAGATAAGGTTAGTCTACAATTGATTTTCTGAATGACATGTATGCTTTTACATTTTTATAATTATTGGGGCTAGAGAGATAGCATGGAGGTAAGGCGTTTGACTCACATGCAGAAGGATGGTGGTTCGAATCCCAGCATCCCATCTGGTCCCTCCCAGCCTGTCAGGAGCAATTTCTGAGCGTAGAGCTAGGAGTAACCCCTGAGTGCTGCTGCTGGTGTGACCCCAAAACAAAACAAAACAAATTTTTATAATTATTCATTATATTTATTATTCAAATAAGTTCTAAGTTATAACTTAGTTAGGATTAGTGGGCTGATATTGACACAATTAGTAAAATGTTTTAAAAGTGATTCATATTTTAAATATATTGTTTTAATTTAGGTCAAGTGTGAATTTTATGCTGCAATTTTTTGCTAGACCTTTAAGAACCTATTGATAAAAAAGTAAAGCATATTTCAAATAACAGTAACAGTAACAAAACCCAATACTAAAATACTATGTTCAACTAAATTGAGCTGATACTTTAAATAAAGTAGCTACATATGCATTTTTTAGGATGGCCAGAATTTGACAGGTCTCTGGTTTATGTGGTAGGTTTTATGATATTTGTATTCTAGTTAGTGTTATCTTTGGCCTGAAATTTTCTGATCATCAGGTAAATATTTTTATATATAATATACATATCAAGTGAAAAAATATTTTCAAGAGATTAACCAAATTTATCTTAATACTTACTTTGATTATTAAAAATGGTAAGATTAGGGCCCGGAGAGATAGCACAGCGGTGTTTGCCTTGCAAGCAGCCGATCCAGGACCAAAGGTGTTTGGTTCGAATCCCGGTGTCCCATATGGTCCCCCGTGCCTGCCAGGAGCTATTTCTGAGCAGACAGCCAGGAGTAACCCCTGAGCACTGCCGGGTGTGGCCCAAAAACCAAAAAAAAAAAAAATGGTAAGATTAGTGTGAAATAAAATTTATTGCCATCAAGACATTAGGTGGCACTTCTGATTACTATCTTGTTAATTTTATAATATTTGCCAGATGTGTTGGTGAAAACTAGTTTCCAGGCATTTGAATTACTAGACTAATGACTTCCTTAATGCCATCATTGCATAAATGACTTCATAGATTAGGGACTGAAAATATTTTTTCAGACCAAATATAGTGAGTTTAAGAAACAAAAAGCCACTAAAGTGAGCAGGGTACTTATATTGCAGGCATATGAATTTGTTCAACTTCTGGAATACCCTGCTCCTCCAGGACTAATTCCTGAGAAAAGCCATGAAGAAGCTCAGGTGCTATTCAAAAACAAAATAAAACAAAACAAAACAAATTAAGATCATAGTTTAATATACCTTTAAAAATCTCTTAGCAGTGTTCTTTTTAGAGATTTTATGAAAAAAAGAGAAAATTTATCTTTTGTTTTTAAACAACTACAAGTCAATATCAATTCCCATCTTAGTTAAAAAGATGGAATGCCAATTTACATAATTTCCCAGACATAATTGGTTTTTAACTCTCTAAATCTAAAATAGTTCTATATGAAAGTCTTATATCTTAGAAATTAATATATGCATCAAGTTATTCATTTTGTTACATTTTTTTCAAGGGATTGTGATTCACACAGTTACTCATACTTGAGATATAGACATATGAAATTCCATTACCAACCCCAGCATGATGTTAACTTTCCTCCAACAGTGTTCCCAGGTTTCCTCTCCTCCCCCAGACTATACCCTTGAGAAGCACACTTTTAAGATTGCTTATTGAAGTTTGGATTTCCTGCATTCAGAGTTGTGGATCTATGGTTTTGATACCCACATATATAGCATCTTCACTGCAAATGTGCCTAAAGACATTGAGCATTGCCCTTATTACTTCCCATCCGCCTCTTCTTATTTTTACACTTCGATTTTTTTTCCTTCCTATATTCTTCTGTTATATATTTTACGTTCAAGGGAATCCCCCTTTTAGTATCTTGCATTCCTTTGTCCTCTTATTTTATATACCACAGAAAAGTGAGGCATTTGTCCTTCTTTTTTCTGACTTCCTTTATTTAACATCATAGATATCCTTCTGAATTTCAGCAAACTACATGATTTTTTTCTTTCAGCTGCAAACTATTCCATTGTCTGTATATGTCAAATCTTCATAATCCATTTATCTTTCCTTGGATAACTGGGTTGATTCCATGGTCTGACTATTGTCTTAAGTGAAATGAATAATGACTTGTACATATTCTTTTTGTTTCTTTGTTTGTTTGTTTGTTTGGGGGCCATACCCAGTGGTGCTCAGTGGTTACTCCTGGCTCTCCACTCAAAATTACTCCTGGAGCTCAGGGATTCATGGCGGCAGGTGTGTGTGGGGGGGTCGGTATCAGGAATTGAACCCAGGCTGGTCACATGGAAGACAAACACCTGACCTGATATACTATCACTCCAGACCAAAAATGTATGTTATTATTTAATCAATGTTGTTGTGTCCTACACATAGATACCCAGAAAGAGGATTGTTGGATCATATTGCAGCTCAATTATTACTTGTCAGAAATATCTACACTGCTTTCCCCTGGAAAATGAAAATGAAAAACAATTCATTTCCAATGAACCAGACAACATTCTCACCAGCAATGGGTAAGAATTTAGTTTTCATCATATTCCTGGCAGTACAAATTGTTTTCAATTGTAGTTTTTTTCTTTGACATGTTCCTTTCCCACTGATATCTCATTTTCATCTTGATTTGGATTTCCCTAATTGGTGATTAACACATTTACATATACCGATAGACATTTTTTAACTTTTGCATATTATATTTTGATATGGATCAATTTTGAGAATTCTATTAAAAATTGAATACATTTTATAATCCCAATATTATAATATTTTAGTGAAACTAAAAAACATGTTTTTAATAAACAAAATAATTACAGCAACTAAAATTAATTGACCAACTTTTGACATACCCAATAAAAGATATTTCCATTAAAAATGCTTTTAATCATTTAAAAATTTTTTGTTATAATAATTATTATTACTTAATATCTTGGCCACATCTAGTTGTGCACTGAGACTACTGTTAGCTCTGAGCTCAGAGATGACTTCTATTGTTTTTTAAATAGTATCTTTATTTAAGCATCATGATTACAAACGTATTTGTAGTTGGGTTTCTGTCATAAAAAGAACACCTCCCTTCACCAGTGCAACAATTCCACCCTTTCTTCTTCAAAGAAATGTTTGTTCCTTTTCTCTCCCCATTTTTATAGGTTTTTTTTTTGTATTGTATTGGTTGTTTTCAATCTTTGTAAGTACTTTCTATATCATGAATAGCAACTCTTTATCTGATGTGTAAAAATATCTACCATTCACTTGGGTCTTTTGGATTTAGCCTGTTTCTTTTGCCATGCATGAACATATTAATTTTATGTAGTCTAATATGTTTATTTTTATTCTGTTGCTTTTGCCAATAACATTATATAAGTGAAGATACCTTAAAGGTCTAAATCTTAAAGCATTCTACCTCAATTTTCCTTCTGTGCTTTTATGAATTCTGGCCTGATTCACTTTAAATTGACTCTTGTGTGGGTGTGAAATAAGACTCTAGCTTCTTGTTTATGTGTGGCTATACAGTTTTCCCAGCACCATTTGTTGAAAAGGTTATTTCTACTCATTTTCATGTATCTACCTCCTGTCTCAAAATCCTGTCAACCAAAGATCCAGGAGTTTGTCTTTAGGTACCTTATTCTAACCCATGTGTCAGATAGTCCATCCTATTCCAATGCTATGCTGCTTTGATAACTACAATTTTACAGTTTTGTTTCAAGGTAGATATAAATATTATTAGATTATTTTTCAGGATGACTTTGGCTATTTGGAATATTTTATAATTCAATACAACTTTATATGAACTGTTCTTAGTCCCTGGATAATGTCATCTAAATTTGAATGGAGATTACATAGACTCTAAGTAATAATTTTGGTATGATGGCCATGCTTATAATTTGAGTCTTTCAATCTATGAACATAGGTAGTTTTCCTATTTCCTAAAATATTCTTCTATTCATCTCTATTGACTTTATTTTTCAAGGGATAGATCTCTCATATATTTTGTTAAATCAATTCCTAGGAAGTTGGTCTTTTTGGTACTTTTGAATAGAAAAAAAAAGCTGGTAATTTTCTCTTCTAGTTCATTATTTTTATAAAGGAATGTGAAATATTTTTGTTTTGTTGTAGCTAGCCACTTTGTTGTATTTGTTTATTTTTTCTAGTAGCTTTTATGAACTCTTTAGGATATTTATGTATTATTATATTTTATGCATTATTTTTATGCACTATTATGATACCAGAATATAGTGACAACTTGACTTGTTTAAATTTTATTACTTTTATTTCTTTTTTGCCTGATTGCTATACTAAGACTTCTAATACTATATTGAATAAGAGTAGAAAATGGACATTGTTTCATAAATGCATTACTATATAACTAACCTCAAGTAACTGACCCATTATATACACATTTGACTTTGAAGCCTTTGCCACATATTGCCATTTTAGTGTGTTGTTTATGTTTGTCTAGTAATCATTTCTGTGTCAGTGTAGGTTAAGTTATGCAAAGTAACAAAAAATCTCAAAAATATCAATGTTATAACTGCAAAGGGTGATTTTTTTCAATTTAATTTAATTTTTTTTTTTTTTGCTTTTTGGGCCACACCCGGTTTTGTTCAGGGGTTACTCCTGTCTATGCATTCAGAAATCGCTCCTGGCTTGGGGGACCATATGGAACACCAAGGGATTGAACAGTGGTCCATCCTAGGTTAGTGCATGCAAGGCAAATGCCCTACAGTGTAGGCCACCGCTCTGGCCACTGCAAAGTTGATTTTTAATTGCTCCTGTGAGCTATGACAATTTGACATTTCCAGGTACACTTTAGAACCTGAACTGATTGAACAGCACCACCCCGGACCATTTCTACTTCAATGAGAAGAAATAGATCACAGAAAACCAAATATTAGTTTTTGAAGCTATTAAAGGAAGACCATTTCAGTGAACCAAGAAAACCATATGACACTTATAAGAACATGTAATAAAATTTTTGCTTTAGAAAGAGTAGCAAATATTTGGAAAACAGAATGCAAGTGATCTTAATTTCATGAGTTTTCAATGTTATTTTTCTGTAGTATAAACAGGATGTGAAACCAGGAGAAAAACTAGAGTATAGCTGCTAGTGTCAACTTAGCTTCATATCCTTGTGGTGCCACGGGCTACAAATAAATTAATCTCCATGCTCAACTTCCTCTCTGTAAAGTCAAGATTAAAAAGTATCTACTATATAAAGTATATAGAAGTAAAATTTAGAAGAGAATATGTTATATATTAAAAGTTTGTACAGGGGCCGGCGCTGTGGCACTAGAGGTAAGGTGTCTGCCTTGCCAGCACTAGCCTAGGAAGGACAGCGTTTCCATCCCCCGGCATCCCATATGGTCCTCCAAGCCAGGAGTGACTTCTGTGCTTATAGCCAGGAGTAACCCCTGAGCATTACCGGGTGTGGCCCAAAAACCAAAAATAAAAAATTTGTGTAATATCTATTGTTACTATTATTGTTTACATGGCACAAAAATTTTATTATTGCTAGTAATACTAAAATAATGCTTTATTCACACAACCATTTGATAAATTAACAGTCCTTATCATTTCTTTTTATGCATAACCCAGATCACTTTTTAATTTTTAAATAAGTGTTGTGTGAAAAATACCCTAGAATTAATGATGCTTCCAATCATAATCTTAAATATGAGAGACTACTCAATAACTCCAAGACACAATATTTTCTTCACTGCATGTTTCTAATTAGAAACTTGATTTTCTTTTTTCTTTTTGGTTTGGTTTTTGGACAATATCCAGTGGCACTCGGGGATTACTCCAGTCTCTGCAATACTCAGTTTACTCTAGGCTCTGCTTAGAAATTACTCCTGGCAGGCTCAGGTGACTCTATGGAATGTCAGGGATCAAATCAAAGTGGGTCACATTCTAGGCAAATACTCTACCTGCTGTACTATTATTCTGGACCCTAGAAACTTGACCTTTTACTAATGTGTTTCTGTTTTTTGTTTGGTTTGGGGGCCACACCTGGTGACACTCAGGGGTTATTCCTGGATATGCTCTCAGAAATCTTTCCTGGCTTGGGGGACCATATGGGACGCCGGGAAATCAAACCAAGTTCTGTCCTAGGTCAGCACGTGCAAGGCAAACGTTCTACCACTTGCGCCAACCCTCCAGCCCCTACTAATGTGCTTCTAATCTCATTTTTTATTTTTGTATTCACAAACATATACACAAAATACAAACAAAACGGCTTAAGAAACTAACAATACATAAGACTTTTCTCCAATATACATAACCAAAACTGTAACATAAGCACACATCTCAAAAATCTAGGTAAAGAACAACAAATGAATTTAGAAAAGTAGTAGAAGAAAGAAAACAATAAAAATGAGAGAAATACATAGGTATGGGTACTGGTTACTGCATCATAACCTAGAAGATTTTGTTCAATACCATGTTCGTTTATGTATTAATTTATTTGTCAAATAATAATTATATGCATTTGTGCTAAAAGTGCAAAAATGTTGCTAGAGAAAAGAGAAATTTCAGCAGAGAAAAGGGTAGCCAGTTATACTTAATATAAACATAGTAGAATGCAACTGAAAATTCAGGATAAAAAAACAAAAGGTGTATTTTTGTTGTTTGGAATTAAGATTGTGTGTAAATGTAATGCACGTAATGCATAAAATGTAATGTGTAAATGTAAATAATAAAATGACATTAATTTTTTATATTTACATAAAACTATTGTATCATTTTTTCTATTCCTTTTTTCTTTCCTTTCCTATGTCTTGTTCACTCTTCTTTCTTCATATTTTCTTTTTTCCTTCCTTCCTTTCTTTCTTTTTTCTTCCTTCCTTCTTTCTTTTTTCTGCCTTCTTTCCTTCCTTTTCTTTCTCCTTTTTCTATTTCTTCCTTCCTTTCTTTTTTCTTCCTTCCTTCTTTCTTTCTTTCTTCTTTCTTTTATCTTCCTTCCTTACTTCTTTCTTTTTTCTTCCTTCTTTCTTTCCTTCCTTTTCTTTCTTCCTTTTCTATTTCTTCCTTCCTTTTTTCTTTCTTTCTTACTTTCTTCTTTCTTTCTTTTTTCTCTCTCTTTCTTTCTTTCTCTTTTCTTTCTCTTTTCTTTCTTCTTTCTTTCTTCTTTCTTTCTTCTTTCTTTCTTCTTTCTTTCTTCTTTCTTTCTTCTTTCTTTCTTCTTTCTTTCTTCTTTCTTTCTTCTTTCTTTCTTCTTTCTTTCTTCTTTCTTTCTTCTTTCTTTCTTCTTTCTTTCTTCTTTCTTTCTTCTTTCTTTCTTCTTTCTTTCTTCTTTCTTTCTTCTTTCTTTCTTCTTTCTTTCTTCTTTCTTTCTTCTTTCTTTCTTCTTTCTTTCTTCTTTCTTTCTTCTTTCTTTCTTCTTTCTTTCTTCTTTCTTTCTTCCTTTCTTTCTTCTTCCTTTCTTCCTTTCTTCCTTTCTTCCTTCCTTCCTTCCTTCCTTCCTTCCTTCCTTTCTTCCTTTCTTCCTTTCTTCCTTTCTTCCTTTCTTCCTTTCTTCCTTCCTTCCTTCCTTCCTTCCTTCCTTCCTTCCTTCCTTCCTTCCTTCCTTCCTTTCTTTCTTTCTTTCTTTCTTTCTTTCTTTCTTTCTTTCTTTCTTTCTTTCTTTCTTTCTTCCTTCCTTCCTTCCTTCCTTCCTTCCTTCCTTCCTTCTTTCCTTCTTTCTTTCTTTCTTTCCTTCTTTCTTTCTTTCTTTCCTTCTTTCTTTCTTTCTTTCTTTCTTTCTTTCTTTCTTTCTTTCTTTCTTTCTTTCTTTCTTTCTTTCTTTCTTTCTTTCTTTCTTTCTTTCTTTCTTTCTTTCTTTCTTTCTTTCTTTCTTTCTTTCTTTCTTTCTTTCTTTCTTTCTTTCTTTCTTTCTTTCTTTCTTTCTTCTTTCTCTCTCTTATCTAGTGGTGCTCTGGGTTTACTCCTGGCTTTACACTCAGGGGTGAGTCCTGTTGGTTCACAGGAAATCATAGGTAGTGCCAGGGATTGAACCACCTGCCAGGCATACAACTTAACTATTGTATTATCTCTGTTCTCACATAATCTTTTGAGAAAAAGTATAAAATGCAAATGCCTCATAGTAGCAGGGGAAATCTGCTTGCCTTTATAATTCTATTTTCACTGTGACCTGGTTCTGTCAGAGTGGGTCAGTGTTGAATGCCAGGACCAAAATGGAGTCTGTGCAGGAACAAAATAGTGAGGTATGGTGAGTTTTGAAAAGTAATATCGAAATAATTCAGAGAGTGTATGATAAAATAATTAGTTTTGAAGGTATTATGTTGTGAAATCTCAAATGTCAAAAGACTGAATAGTGGATGAACTATAAATGTTCCTGATCAAATGCAAAAAGTTCAACTGACTACCTTGGTCTTTCAGTCAAAGAATTTTTTTTCCCAGACTCTGCTCAGCAGATTACACATACCCCACAAAGGTCAGTGCTCACCAGACTTCTATTTAGAAAGATCATCTCACCATTTCAGTGTCTTAGAGTTTATTTATGTGACAGGTCAGAAGCAAATACTAAACTTTAAATCAAAGGCCTGTCTTATAAAAGTGAGTAATTAATTTTGGTTCTGGGAGTCTCTTAACTATTACACAGAATTTCTATTTCACTGTCAAGTTTTCTTTCCAAACAAACATACTGTTTCATTGATTTTTCTTAAGATTTCAGCAAGGAATCAGATGAATGTCAGATTGTTTTTTTGTTGTTTTTTTTTTTTTTTATCTAAAATGGGAGATGAAAGATGTGGAGTTAGTTATTTTTCAATAAAAACTTTCCATATTTACAACTGGCAATGGTTATTATGGTGGAGTGGGATGTGGGGAGACAGGATTGGGACAAACTGGGGCTGAGGTTTCCAAGTTAATTCTGAATAAGAGCGAGATTCAGTTGTTGTCCTAAGGTCCTGTCTGTGTTCTGACTCTTCTAGAATTGGAAACCAGCACACAAGATACATATCCACTCAGCATTTTTAAAGCAATCAATTCTCCATTTCAGTAGGTATTGCCCTGAGACAGTATATCCAAATTAGGGCTCAGATGTTCTTGTGCAGTCAGCACTAAGCCCAAATGATGCCAGTTTGAACTTTCACAACCAAAACAGTTGTTTATTTTTTTCATCTTTTTTTGATCACTCAATAGCACTATTTCATAGTGTTACAGACTCTATCAGATTATACCTAAAATTGTTTGGACTTTAGTCATTACATTGTGAATACCCTCCCCCCATAAGAAAACATCTTCTGATATACAAAATTTGTTTTCTGATTGTATAAAGTAGGCACATCATTGACAGTGAAAATATGATACACCATTAATTTTTTATACTTATTTGTCAATCACTAGGATAATTTGATGTTGAAGACATAATTTTTGAGTATTGGCAAGGGAGGGTTCCCAGAGTGATGGAAGAGCAAGGAGGCCATTTATAACCATCATCAACCCAGCTGTTCTGGCCTGACCATTAGGCACATGGTTCTTGTAATGTGGTGCATGGTGCTTACCTTTCATAAGGAAATTATAAATTAAAAAAATACATTGTGTCATCATGCTGTGTTGCAAGGGATTTTCTATGCGGTTAGGAAAATTTGGGGGCTAAATTTATTTAGTAATGGGTGAAACTTCCTTTGACTATAGCCATGAATGTATACAATATATGTTTGTCTTTAGATTTACTATTCAGGAGTGATAGCACAGTGGTAGGGTGTTTGTCTTGCATGCTGCTGACCCAGGACAGACCCAGATTCGATCTGCAGCATCCCATATGGTGCCCCAAGCCAGGAGCAATTTCTGAGTGCAGAGTCAGGAGTAACCCCTGAGCACTGCTGGGTGTTGTCCAAAACACAAAACAAAAAAAAATCAATATCTACTTTTATATACTCTATATATAGTGAATTATTTAACATTCAGCTCTATCTGGACAAAGTAAAGACCCAAATATTTCATAGAGCTCATGAAGGGCTCTAAGGAAAACTTTCATTTAGGCATTAATAAATTAAAAACAGGAAACAGAACTTAGACTTCTAAGTGAAAATAGAGACAAATAACTGTTTTAAACTACTTGTTGATAGGCAAGAAATAAACAGTCCATAGATACATTAAAAATACAAAACTTTTACTTGTGGTATATATTATAAAAAATTAATCACATTTTCATTATGAAGTCTTTTTTGTTAAAGGAAAGTGGTAGTAGTTAACAAAGAGGGCAAATTAGATACTAACTTTGATAACTTAAAAAGTTGAAATAAAGGGGCCGGGCGGTGGCGCTGGAGGTAAGGTGCCTGCCTTGCCTGCGCTAGCCTAGGATGGACCGCGGTTCGATCCCCCGGCGTCCCATATGGTCCCCCAAGAAGCCAGGAGCAACTTCTGAGCGCATAGCCAGGAGTAACCCCTGAGTGTCACAGGGTGTGGCCCAAAAACCAAAAAAAAAAAAAAAAAAAAAGTTGAAATAAAGATAACTAAACCCAACAATATTAATTTTCACATTAATTATTAAAGGTAATATATCTATTATGACAATGTTTCAATGTTTCTTCAAAAATAATAGAAAGAAGCAAGTTGTTTTATCATGATACTTAGTAATTGCAGGTTTTATCTTAATTATCAATATAAAAATGTATTAGATAATTCTGTTATTTACTCCATTTTCAAATAAAGGAAAATAATAGAGACTAAGTTACAAGCCTAATGGAATATATCAAATAGAGGGGTAGTAAAGGACATGGTTTTTTTGGGGGGAGTTGGGCCCGGTGACAGCTCAGAGGTTACTCCTGGCTCTGTGCTCAGAATAGCTCCTGGCTCGGGGGACCATATGGGACACTGGGGATCGAACCCAGGTTTGTCCTGGGTTAGCCACTTGCAAGGAGAACACCCTACCACTGTGCTAACACTCCAGTCAGTGGTCCTCAAACTATGGCCTGCGGGCCACATATTGTATTTGTATCTGTTTTGTTTCTTCATTGCAAAATAAGATATATGCAGTGTGCATAAGAATTCGTTCATAAGTTTTGTTTTACTATAGTCAGACCCTCCAATGGTCTGAGGGACATTGAACTGCCCCCCTGTTTAAAAAGTTTGAGGACCCCTGCCAGCCCCTATTTTTAGTCTCTTGAAATAGCTGTATGTTTTGAAGTTGTTAAATAAAGGAAAGTTGTGAAAATGTGTCACCCAGGTTCCAGCACTTTGTAAATAGATTCTTCTTTCAAATATCATACAATTCTATTTATGTCTGACACATGGATATGTATGTTTATTGTTCATCTGGCTGAATTTCTCAAGTCTGAGGAACTCCGTGTTACATTTTCCTATATAATACATATTTCCTATATATTACAGCTGAAATCAGAGGCTCAAATTTACTTTGTATCATTCTAGTACTTCATGAAAAAAATATGTTGCCCAAGCAACATAGATTTGAATCTTCTAATTTCTGTTACTCACCAGGAAAGTTAAATTGTCTCCTCAACTCTGGACAGGGAATAACATACACAAGGAAGTTAATAAAAATTTGGTCTAGATAGATAGCAGGTAGCACTGAGTCACAAGTTGAAACAACTACTAACCTCTAAACTTCATTCTAAGAAAAAAATATCTGGGAGGCCAGTGGCTGCAGCCAACCTGGGACTTGATCCCTGACACCCCAGATGTGGTCAGTTGTGATACCTCAGCATAAAGCCATAAGTATGTCTGAGTACTTCCAGATGGAACCCCAAACCAATGAAGCACATTGGGGATCAATCTATAAAAAGATACAAATAATCCCTTGCATCACTAAATAATATAATTAGTCAATAAACTCTTAAATAGTAGTGTATTGTTTTCTGTGGTTTTATAGCTACTCTGTTAACTAATGGTTCTAATTATATTCCTTTGGAAGATGGGGGGCTTCTCATAAGTGGCCCAAGGCCACATCACATACACTCTATACCCCAATTATTTTTACTTATAAATGTCTACTTTCAATTGAGCCAATTAAGCAAGGTAAAGTCATTGCCCAAATCCTAAATATTGATGGATCTTCTCCCAAACATGGATTGCTTTTTCATCTAGAAAAGACTGCTTCTGTCTTTGCCTTTTTATTGCTCTAGACTTGATCTACCTGAGTGGAACTTTGTTTCCCAGGGACACTTAAAGCTATGCTGAGCTGAGAAGCAAAGCAGCATAAAACCAACGGCATCATATTTTGCAAGGCATATGCCCGACCATTTGAGCCACATCTTGGGTCTTATCTTTTTTTGAGTATGTTAGCAAGCAAAGAATCAGTGGGGTTTGGTCAAAGTATACAGTTAAAAACTCATGATAAAAGCTCCACATAATTCTTATGCTTGTATATGGAAAGTTCATAGAACTGTTCAAAGCCATGAATCTTCTTGTTTTGAAATCTATATCATGTCAGTTCAGGAGTTTGATGCATGCAGCCTTTTCCTATTCTACTTCATTCTGGGGAATAAACAATACAAAACGAGTTGCAAAATCCTGAAAATCCCTTCTTTTTCCCTTGAAAGAGTGTTAAATGCTTGCTGCTTTGATTGCATATCAAGGATAACAGGTATCAGAAAGAGTTTTTTTTAGAGAGGTTAATTGCAGTTAGTGGTGAAATGAGTTGCTCTTTCCTTTTTGTTGTTTTGTTTTATTTGATTTAGGGGCCATTTGGACTTGCTCCTGGTTTTGCAGTCAGAAATCACTCCTGGTATGTATGCTCTGTGGACCATATAGGATGCTGCAGAACAAACTCAGGTCAGCCATATGGAAGGTAAATACCTTATCCACTTTGCTACCACTTTGTCCCCCCCTTTTGTTGTTTTTAGGGTTTTAACTTGCTTTAGGAAGCAAGTTATAAAGAAACAGTTTGTGAAATCATATTAAAGAAATTTGAGTTTTTATTACTCAGGAACTCCAAACCCTATCCTATTTACTGATTTTCCTAGAAAAAAAATTGTAAGTTGTAATTTTACTTTCTCTAGTTATGGAAGTTTCAGAAATTTCATTTTTTATTTCAGGCTTTATGATTAGACTGATCTTGTTCCTTTTTTCTTTTTTCATTTCCAGTGTTAATTATAGGACTTTAATTCTGGAAGGCAAATTAATCACCATTCAGAGTGGAAATCTCACTTTCCCAGAAATATCACATAGTCTTATGATTTCTGATATCAGCTGTTCACCCTGTGGTCTTGCAAGGATAAGGCAGCCTTGAGTCAAATATCTTCTACAAAAAGAAGGTGAACAGCAACAATACAGTGTGTCCTATCAACAGAAAAGTAAAAAAAAAATGCTAATAATAAATAATAGGTTTCAAATTAATTTTAAAATTTTATAAATAATTAAGCGCATTCCTTATATTTCATGTACTTATAGCCTTTCGAGTCTTCCAATTTATCACTGTTGTTGCAATGATTGGTACCAGAGTTGACTGTGGCTCTAGAACCCTCGGTGCTTGCATGTAATCATTCACTTTTAGGCTCAGTGTTCAGACATGGACTCATATGGGCTAAAATTCCTGGTAGCAATGCTCACACATATGGCCTTGCTTGAACATTCCATTCTCTTGCACAAAATGTAGACCACTCTGTTGAGGGACCAGAAGCTCCAGACAGCAGAAAACATGCTCAGTGGATGTGAATGGCACCAGAGTTTGGAATCATGAATGTGAGCTTTCATGGCAGGTACTTTCAGTTATGGACTGTCCTTCAGACCACGTAAAATATAGTTTCAATTATGCCTATCCCCTTCACAAATTTACTCTTCTAATGCAGCAATGAAATAAATCTTATCACTCAAGTGTTTTAAAACTTGACCTTTATTCTCTCTGAGTTTTCACTTCTGTATTGTTCATTTTGAAGTCCAAAACATTATGCTAATGAAACAGAAGAACAACGTCTAACAAGCATGGAAAAGTCAATGAGTAAATTTAACCTTGTTATTTCAATAACTTCTATCTATTGAGCACTTATTTAATCAGAAGCACTGCTGAGAGGCTAATAGGTTTCAGAGAAGGAAGTTAGAGTACCTAGCATTGTATCTGGCAACTCGGTGACATTGGGAGAATGACAATTTTTCTAAGCCGTATGTTCTTCATAATGGAATTTTTAAATGTGTTTTTTAGAATGGTCTCACTCATCTATGGGTTTTAAGAAAAATGAAAGACACCCTTGTAATAATAATTTTCAGACACAAAAGAGAAAAGAGCTGGAAGTTCCAGCTCACCTCAGGAAGCTCACCACAAATAGTGATGAGTTTAGTTAGGGAAATAACTACATTTTGAACTGTCCTAATAACGAGAATGTATGAGGAAAATGGAGAGCCTGTCTAGAGTACAGGCGGGGGTCGGGTGGGGAGGAGGGAGACTTGGGACATTGGTGATGGGAATGTTGCACTGGTGATGGGTGGTGTTCTTTACATGACTGAAACCCAAACACAATCATGTATGTAATTAAGGTGTTTAAATAAATTTAAAAAAATGTGTGTTTTATGAATCACTATGAGGGAGAGTCAAAAATTTGTTGATAGTTTAATTTCAATCATACAATGTATGATACATGCATCCCTTCACCAGTGTTTATTTCCTGCCACTAATTTCCCAGTTACCCTCTTCTTGCCCCATACCCCCAGCTGTCTCATGGCAAATATTCTTCCTTTCTCTCTCTCTCTCTCTCTCTCTCTCTCTCTCTCTCTCTCTCTCTCTCTCTCTCTCTTGCTCTTCTGTAGAAAATTGAGTAATTCCTGAATATAATAAAATGCACTTTATTTTTGTTTTCCAAAATAAATCATTTTAAACTTCTAAAGCTAAGTATTGCTTAGGCATTGATCACCATTTATCCTCATAAATATTAATATAATTCCTTCTTTATTTTTCATATCAATTATTCATGGTTTCTCAGTAAGCACAAATATTTGAGTCTTGTTCAATGCCTCCCACAATTACTCCTTCCTATAATAATTGCCTTGCCCCATAATCTATATTTAATCATGTAGTGATTACTATTGCAATTACATTAAATATGAATTTTATTATGGTTATATAAATGTGAAATCATATAAGATATTTCATGGGACTTGTTTTTGGTTTGGGGGCAAAATCTGGCAATGCTCAGTAATTACTCCTGACTCTGCACTCAGGAATCATTCCTGTGCAGGCTCAGGGGACCAAATGGGATGGCAGAGATCAAACTGAGGTAGGTTGCATTGAAAGCAAATGACCTACCCACTGTGCTATTGCTCCAGACTTCATAATTATTTTTATTCTAGTATAACTCACCATTTTGCCCCAGGAATGATTATGTGTATTTAATTAGAATCTTCACATCTGATAAAAGAATAATTTGCCTTATATCAGCTTCATTTTCTACTCTTGTCAACTGCAATATTGAATATCATAAGCTAAGTCAACAGTGCAATATGATGTTTTATTCTATTTATTTGTGGCTGGGCATTTGATAAAGCAGTATAGCAATTCAGTAAATCTACTTCATACACAGCAATTATTCCAAATCAGAAGGCTTTCAATTTCTTCCAATGAAGGAAGAAGTGACATTAATCTTTCACAAATCCTCCAGCAAATACTTCTTATTCTAACTTGTACAAAACTACTATAAATTTAATATTTAACTATAACAAGAAAGAAAATTTTTCAGGTAATCTTCAGTATTAAATTATTCATAAATCAGATGTAATAAACATTTTACAAAAACAAGTTGGGATTGTGGCAAAATTTCTATTTTAATGTAAATTTTGAATTAGCTAATTTAATTCAACATATTACCAAAATGTAGAAGAAAAATTATTATCTCAATAGAGACATAGATCCCTTTGTGAAAACAATCGTATTTCTTAATAAACATCATTAGGAAACATCATTAGGAAATTCACAGCTCAGTGTCACGAAATGATTACAAACCATCAAGAATAAAACATTTAAAAATATCATCTGGAGCATCACCAAGTGTGTCCATTTTCCCTCAACTCCCCAAAACCAATAAAACTAGAATGCTGAAATATGGGATTATCAGATGCCCTGAAATTTTTCTGGGTTAGTATAGATGAATATTTTTCCCATTTGGTCTCATTATTCCTAATTTTTCTTCTTTTTCTTAGGGGGGGTGCATAACTGGTGGTACTCAAAAAACCACATATCATATCAGGAATTCAACTGTGTGCAAAACACACATTAATACCACTGTAGCACCTATTCGTATTTCTTAGTTGAAATAAAGTCTCTGATTGTGTTAGTTAAATAAAATGAATTCTGTATAAAATATAATTTGTTTATTCTTTCTCATAGATTACTCAAGTCAATATTTCAAAAGATATCAACCAAACATACTCACTTCCTTTACACTAATCTTTGTTTCTAGATCTCATCTTTGACCTCTTTTAATCTTTGAGCCTAACAAGCTAAACTCATTCAAAACTTTAACAAATTATAAACTTAGTTGGACATGGATATGGATTTCATTGATCTTTGCCTAAGAATTCATCATAACTCAAGCAGGACCTATTTTAGAAAGTTTGAAGAACATAATTATAAGTAATAATTAGTAACTTTGTACCTAGCATAGATGAGGGTGAGAGAAAGCGACTGTACTCATTTTCAAATAGATTACCATGAACTTAGTGGTTTCAAACAACACAATTCTATTATCTAACAGTTTTTGTCAGTTAGATTCTCTGCTCAGGGCCCCAAAGTTCAAACTATAAACTACATTTATGGACGGCATGGTAGTCTGTCCAGGTGCTTAGTAGCTTCACCAAATATTGAGGAGTGAAACTCATGCAGCACAAAATAACACAGAGCAAGGGGCTTACTTGAAAATGAAAGGGCATGCTTTAAGGTCAGTCCACTGATTGAACAGAGTGAACTCCAGGCTCTGAGGACAAGTTTCAGGCCTCTTTTAAGACATAAAAGGGATGGCAATGATGGCTGATTGGAGAGTCTTCACCGAGATCTTAATTAGTATATACATGTGTTGGAACAGAACTCATATTCTTGCTCTTTTTATTATACACAATGCATGGGAGAGATACATTCATCCTAGCTAAGGAAACTGAGTAAACCTAGGCTGACATTTAGCAATGTTTCTATTGTCCTTGTCCCTGTCTAGTCTGCCTATATTAATGGTATTGGTCAGGTCTGTGATTTTCATATAAAACTCTGGATTCTCTTCTAAGCTGACTGCTCCACTTGGTTATAGAGCTGAGTCCCTCATTTTTCTGTTAGTTTTGCCATGGGACAATTCTTGGTTCCTAGAAATTTCCTGCAATTGTTTTTATTACTTGCCCCATTTAATACATGAATATTGGCATTCCTCCAGGCCAGCTGAAGAACATCTATGATATCCTCTTCTATGACTTGCTAGAGAATCTCTGTTTCTACAGGACTCAATATAACAAGCTCTCCCAAGATAAACTCTCAATCTCAAAATAAACTGATTTGGAAACTTAATGACAGCTGAGAAATTCCTTCCTTTTATTATAGAGGGCCATGTTTGATTGGCTAGCTAGCTGGGATACTATGGGAGTATTTCAAAGGTCTGGAATCTTGGCATATCTTAGAATTCTATTATTGAGCAGTGGAAAACAAAATGGAGTGGCCATTGCTTATTTGTTTGTTAATGCTAGACATCTTGAATGTACATAGAACAAGATCTGAATAAGATGTGATGAAGTCACACTCTAGGTACAGGTGCCTTTTCAGTAGGGGTTCTTGGGTTAAGAGAATTTCCTGATACAACCGTCTTTATTTTCTTCACTCTGATATCATCTTTTATGGTATAACTCTTGTCTGTAGTAAAACTAAAAGTTTAAGATTTCTAAACATAACATAAACTCGATGTGAAATAAATAATATGCAATACATAATTTTAGTCAGTTAATTTATAATAAAATACCTTATTGGTGATTAGTTAACAATCATTATATTGATAGATAAAAGCAAGAAGATAATGACTACATGACTCAGTAAATTATCTCAATGTGAATATGCATTTCACTCAAGAAAACAAAGATCACCAATATACTAAAGACCCTCTAATGTGCTCTACTGGCCTATGCATCTTACTGTGTTAACCATTGTTAAGGCCACAGTTTCAATTGACCTCTTTTTATTATTATCATTTTTAAATTTTATTTGGACACTGTGAAATTAAAATATTATTTGTGATTGGGTTCAGGTATATAATGTTTTAACAGCACTCCATTCACCAGTGCCTACTTCTTTCTTTCTGCCAATGAACCCCTCTCTTCCATTTGCCTCCCACTTACCTGTCTGCCTCTATAAGTTGTGCTTTTTTTAAAAATAAGTTTTTGCACTGTGGTTTACAATAATATTATTCATAGTAGAATTCTATATTTGATAATACTTTACCCCTCCCAGCATCCTTTCCTCCTGTTTGAACATTTTCCTCTACCATAGTTGTAACCTCCTCTCTGTTCTATCTCCCAGAACACCTCCCACAAGTGACATGTTTTCTACTGAAAATCAGCTTAAAAAAAAAACATTTATAATGAGAAACAGTAGGCAAGATTTTATGTTTGACTTCCTTCATTCAGCATGAATTCGTGAGTTTCTATTGTAAGAGTATATCACAATCAATTTATCATTTCTACTGTTAATGATCATTTGGGTCGATTTCAATTCCTAACCACAAATAATGTTTCCGTATGTTACACACATCTGCTGTGATATGTTCTGAGAAGTGGGTCTGTTAGCTTATAGAGTATACATGAATTCTACTATAGTAGTTATATTTCAAGGGACATGTCCCTTAATATTACTTAGCATTTTCAAAAATAAAAGCTTTAATTTAGTCTATAAAGAATAGACTTTCTATATTCTGCCTGAGTGAATTCAGTTACCCAACAAGTAAGGTGAAATAATTGCAGGAGTCATCACTTTTACTCAAGTTTCGTTTATTGGGTTCAGAGTGGTACCACAGTGAAAGGGCATTTGCCTTGCACGCAGAGGACCCAGAACGGATGAGTGTTTGATCCCTGGCATCCATATGGCCTACCAAGCCAAGAGCAATTTCTGAGAGCAGGGCCAGGAGTAACCCCTGAGGAGTAACACCCCAGGAGTGTCCCCCAAAAGACAACAAAACAAAAAAAATCACAAGTTTAGTTCATTTGTTTCACTTTAGTCCTTCCTTCTTTTTTTTTTTTTAAATCTTTTCAGAGGAAACTAATGCTAAGAACTACAGAAATCTTGTGACTTCTCAGTATGTCATATTAATTTTTAGCATCCCCTACTACTCGTTCCAGATTCACTTACTTCTGGTGCTGCCTTTTCATTTTTGACTGTTTTGACAGGTTCACACTTTTGGTGTACCCTTTTTCGGGCCATTTTGTTGGTCTATATTTTTAACATAGAATCCTTAGCTCTTTTGTTTAAGGCACACACAAGAAAAGAAAGCATATGTTTTCAGTCCAGTCTATCTGGTAAGGCGGCTTTCTTTAAGTGTTGGGCATTCCTCTCAGACTAACAGAAATTGCTTTGTAGTATATGAAGTGGCTTAAAATAAAATTCTAGCCAGCTTCCTGTGGTTGAAATTTGTTTCCCCCTTCTTATGGCTATTTTGAGGCATTTGTGCCTTTCTATGTATCTTATTAAGTATCGCTTGGAAACCTGCCATCTATAGCACCACTTCTAATTAATGTCACATAACTATATGTTGATATAAGGGAAGTATTTATGAGCTGTGACTTCCACAGTAATGAGTAGTTATTAGAATGTTCTGGAGTCATTCCATTGTTTTGTTTGTTTGTATTATGCCAGGGATCTAAGAAACTTTGTAGCTAAGACCACAATATAAACTGTTTTTTTTTTTTTTTTTTTTTTTTTGCTGGAGGAATTTGGGGGAAATAGATAAGAATGTCTCATTACATCAACTGATGGTCTCACACTAAAAAGTCAAAGGTGTTATATTTAGAGAGAATTCTGAAAACCATGTCAGGTTCTTCTATATCAGAAGACATACTAAGCTTGAAGGAAATGATTTTAATTATTATTTTGAGTGGAATTAAAGGACCTGCAAAAATTCTGGCAACAGAAGACTTATAATTATTGATGGAAAAAATATTTGACTTTCTTGTCGAAGTGGCACTTTAACTGCCACTTAGAATGGTAACTGGTCCTAAGAAGGTAGAAAAATTTACAGAACTACTAAGTAAGAACTACGGATGAAAAGGATCAACATCCTTTAAAATTTTTGGATTTTAGAGTTAGAAAAACCTCCCTAGAATAATCAGACCCCTAACTTACTGGTATAAATATTAAATATTTTGCCACTTTGGAAACCTCTATGAATTTTTATCAAGATGCTAAAAAGTGATTTAACATAGCTCTCACTGTTACCAATGTGTTCACTATTATAAGGAGTGGAAGAGGAACCCACCATTGCCATTCTTCAATACCTATCAGACAAATATGAAATATTCATTTAAAAGGACAATTGCACTCCTGTGTTTATGGAAGCTTTCACTTAAGATGGTCAAGATAGGAAAATGGCCCAAAGACAAATACACAAATAAGGGAAATCTGGCAAATATGCACAGTGGAAAACTAAGAAAAGGTTAAATTCTGCTATTGATGACAACATGGGTAGAGTTGAAGGGCATAATTAAATGTTTACTATATGTTTATATAAAATATAGATAAGTCAATATGAGAATAATAGGGCTAAGGATGTGGCTCAACTGGTTATAGATGGTTAAGCAAATATTGGCCCTGGGTTGGCTCCCTGGAACTGCATCCCCCTAAACAACCTGAACATGCTAAATATCCCAATGGTGAGCCCAAGTACTGCCAGTCATATACAAAAAAGTCAAAGAGAAACTCTAGCCAATGTGACTTATTTATGGGCTATACATAAGCAAAGCAAGAAATAGACAAACAAATAAAAAACTAGCCTCTTCATTTGGGGATCATTAGGGAAACAGCAGATGCCATACAGAGAGAGGAAAGATCTAGAAGTGGTAGAGAAAGGATGTCTGAGCTTCTATGGTACGATATTATGATAATACATTTTTTAAATAATTTTTATCGTGACCAATGTGAATTACAAGTCTTTCACAGTAATATATAAGGTACATAGTGACATTGAATCAGGGCTATTTTCTAAGGATTTAAGAGGCTTAAATTTTAGAGATACCTAGTGAGATTAGCTCAGGTTCTCAGGAATCATCTCCAGCAGTGCTCAGGGACCATGCAGTGCTCAGGATTAAATTGGGTCAGTGACATGCAAATCGAGTACTTTAATCACTGAATTATACCTTTACATGATATCTTACTCTTGAAGGTGTGTGAAAAAAGGCTTCTAAAAATCATACAATGTTAGCAACCTTTATCACCTCAATTTTAAAAAGAAAGGAAGACCTTTTACAACTCTAGAACAGTGATGACAGGCAGATGGTGAGAGAGGCCATGCCATGGAAGAAAAGCTGTCAGGGGAGAAGATAAAGATATATTTTAGCTCAAACTTACAGATCTCATCATCTAATTCTGCCAGAAAGACCAGGTAAGCTGCTGTCCCACTGTCCCAATTACCTCATTCATGTTGATTCTGTGTGGAACTCATTGGCTACGCAAATGAGTACAAATGAAATACCCAGATAGATGCATTTGTCCACCACCTCTCCTGACCATCAAAAGATTCACTAGCAGAATCTTGGATCCTTGATTTGGGGAAGTTGGAAACACGCAAGTGTTTAACAGGACAGTATGAATCAATAGCAGACAGTGGTGAAAGAGTAAATTTAGTAACTTGTGCAGATCAGCCAAAAATTTAAATCCTTAAATTTCCCACTATCTGGCTTTTTCTGGTACGAGCAATCTATTTTCATGGTTGATATTGTACTTTCTTGATTCAAAGACATGTTTGTCATCTTTCATATTATCAGTAAGGTTTAGGTCACATGTTTAAAATCGTGTTCACATTTGTAGTATTGATGCGCAAAGGTACTGAAATTTACTACCATCTAAATATCCAAGACCTTCCACCATAGTTCTTTATGTATCTCTCATCAACCTCTTTGTCACACCATACCTAGCCCTTTGCTATGTTTTGAGATTTCAGTTTAGGGATTCAAGGCTCTAGATTTTTTTTATTATGAAAGGTTTATTTATTTTTAATTACTTGAGTTGTTTTCTACAATTTTTACTTTGATTATAGTTTTGGTGCCATGGTTATAATCCTACTAATATTCTTGAATAATATTCAAAGTGATTGCACTTCACCACCATTCAGAGCAAGCATTTTTAATAGGATTATGAGGTTCATAAACAGTTTCTATAAAGAAATAGGTAGGTTGAGTCTTTAGATGGCAATCCTGGACTTTGTGTTCATATTTGCATGTGAAAGCAGATGATATAAAGTTAAGAGACATGATTATACTTTCAGCTGGTGACATAGAGTTCCTGCTTCTAGGGGCTGGGGTCATGCAGGGGTAAAGCCAGAGACAGCATTGTTGGTGAGGCCAATATTCCAGAACCTCTCCTCCACTTCTTGATTATTCTTCCTTTATTTGACACCATTTTTTGGATGATTTTCCCTAACAACACAATAACTTTTTATTGTTTTCTGCATTGAAAACAATTCTTTGTTCTTTAGTGCCTTGGCTTATGTGGTGAGGAATGCTGGCTTTTTCATTTTCTACCAGAGTCTTCCCAATTATCTCTTCCCTGCCACCTCTGCCCCATGAGTCTGACAATTAGTGAGTCTGTACTGGGCTTTTTCTCTCTTAGCTACTCTACTGTGAGTCCTAACTCTTTCAAAACAGTCAAATTATCTTCAGAAGACAATTGCTTTTCTGCAGTGGAAGAGTATCGTTATTAACAATTGGTACTGTTTTATAAGGACTATGCCAGAACTCATTGTGATAGTGAGTGATATGAGCAAGAGTGAACTTGGAGTTTTTAATGTGTGTAGGTATCTGATGAATGAAGATTTAGACCTGTCTTATTAAAAATGAAGTATGATAGCGTCTGCCATACCAAGGTACAAATAACTCATCAATCTCTTGCCATTACATAAGTGTCTATGTTAATGTCAATTACTTATGTTCCTTTATAATGGAAGATTCCTCAGGTTCACTATGCTTTGCTTCAGTGATTTCTTCCTTCCCAAGGCATATTACTCTAATGCAAGTTTCCTCTACTTCTATAATATCTGTCAAATAGATATAGACATACATATGAAAATAAATATGGAAGATATTGGTATGGATTATGAAAGTAAAAGTTCACTTTGTAATGGGCAAACAGCCCTTAATTTAATCCTTTGGAGAGAAAAATGAGCAAATGAAAGGGTCATAGAAAGCTTGAGTTTAAATTTCAGTTGGAGGTTCCTTGAAGTATTGTCTAAATTCTGAAATATGCAGTATTCTTCCAGAATTGGCCAGTGCTTCTGGCAAGATCTCTGGGATAATGAGGCCAATATTACCTGCAAGATTCTGAGGGAAACATCAAGGCAGATTAATTTTATTCCTCTTCAAAATTCTTCTTCTAATTGTCCCAATATACATTAGCACTAATTAAAATATCTCCCTTTTCTACATTTACTAAAGATCATGCCATTCTTATTAGATACTTACTATGGATCAGACTTTCTCTGTATTTTTAAGCTTTCTCTTTATTTCTAGAATGTCTTCCCTATACCTTCATTGTGCCTGTTCATGTCCTTTATTTTTTTTTTAATTTCTAAAATTCTAAATTCTATTCTCAGCATAATAGATTCCATGTACATCCATGTATAGGAAAATTTCATGACTTCATCTATCCTGATGGCTGAATAATATTCCATTGTGTATATGTACCACAGTTTCTTTAGCCATTCATCTGCTGAAGGGCATCTTGGTTGTTTCCAGAGTCTGGCTATTGTAAATAGTGCTGCAGTAAATATCGGTGTGAGGAAGGGATTTTTGAATTGTATTTTTGTGTTTCTAGAGATATCCCTAAGAGTAGTATAGCTGGATCATATGGGAGTTCAATTTCCAGTTTTTTTTTTTTTTTTAAGGAATCTCCATATTATTTTCCATAAAGGCTGTTCATGCCCTTTAGTTTATTGCTTCACTGGTTCATGTTAGCAGCTTCTTTCTTTATAATCAATTATCTGAATATGCGAAGCCTTTATCTTTCAAATATTTTCTCTCAGTGGTAGTACATATTCCTCTGTTTGGTTCTTCTTTTATTTTATTAATAATAATTATTTTGACACAGGGGATTAAAAATCATTCACAGGTACATAGTGGCATTGAATCAGGGGCCATTCTTACCACCAATGTTATCCTCCCTCCACCCCTTTTCCCAGCATGCATCCCATATCGCCCCTCCTTTGCCCCACCCCCACCCCCGGAGCTGCTGTTATAAGTGGTCCCATCTGTGTCTAGCTTGTTGTAGATTGGGTAACGATTTTGTTGTAGTTGGCTTTGGATTTGGTGTTTTAAGTCTGATCATTTTTTATTTCTACTCAATGTTCATATGACTGTTCCTTCTTTTTTTTTATCTAATTAATATATCTAGCTTGAGCATTAAAGAAAGGATGGTTTCTTCAGGTGCTTGCTAATTTCACCTAAATCCCATTTTATGAGAAGTACATTGATAAAGATAACACAAATTAGCTAGCCTCCCTCACATCACACTGCTTGCAATAATATGTCTTATCATTTCTTTTTCATAGTCACATAATTCTATTGGTCAGGTTGAATGACTCTTGTATGTACTATAGTTTCATCTGTTACTCCTGCCAGGTCATTGTGTAAAACTGCAGAAAAATAATTGGAATTCTGGTCAATCAGCAATAGTATATAAACATGGTGACCTAAAGTTTCATGCAGACAATTTACCAATACAGAAATGTAAATGTGGCTTAAGAACTAAGAATTCCAAATATTTATTTAGATGGCATCATTTTATGATGCAGTCCCAGACTTGTTCTTTTTTTTATGATTATATACTGTGCATTTGCACACAACAATACTGTCCTTTTATTGAATTAAGGTCAAGAATTCATGAGGCATGATGCATACTTGGTACATTCAATTTCACCTTTATTCATGTTAACAACAATTCTTTCATTAAACAAATAGAATTAGTGAATAGAATACGTGCCTTGCATGAGGCCACCCAAGGCTAAATTCCTGACCTCTTAAAGGATCTCTTGAGCACTATCAGGAGTGATACTGATGCACTGAGAACATAATAAACCTTGGGGCTGTCACATGTCACCCTCCACAAAAATAAACATTTTTAAAATGTCATAAAAGTCAACACCATTGTAACAATGTCATCTAATAATAAAATTATTTTTTTTGGTTTTGGGGTCACACCCGGTGCTGCTCAGGGGTTACTCCTGGCTCAGAAATTACTCCTGGCTTGGGGTACCATGTGGGGTGCTGGGGGATTGAACCACAGTCTGTCCTAGGTTAGCACATGCAAGTCAAACACCCTACCACCTGCGCCACTGCTCTGGCCCCATAAAATTAATTTTTATAAACCATACTCTCTCCATCGAAATCAAAGCTACTTAAATACCCTCACTATTATGTTTAAAAACTATAAAAATGATCTGTCTAATGCCAGCAGAAATTTATAGTTGGGTTTTAATTTCCCCCAAATATTAAAGCTAGCAGTATTCTTATTTCCTTTACTTTAATAATAACATGCTCATGTAATTTTAACACTATATTTAGAAAATAGTGACATTAAAATAATGGCAGCAGCATATGGAGTCTGCATTGCTACATGTAAATCGAGGGTATGTGAGCCAGAAAGCTTGAGGAATGGAATATTTGGATCCTGCTTGGCACAGAAAAACTTGTCTGGACCCCTTGGATCAGTTCATTCTCAATTGATCCCCTAAAAACCTCAGTTTCACTAAAGCAAGGGAAGACTAGGCATGGAGGCTGTCTGGGAGAGGAATTAATGCCCTGTGCCTTTCTGTTTACACTACCTAAATTATCTTGTCTGACACTGTCTTGCTCCCTGGTCAAACATCTTTGTAAACAGAAGCTTAAAATAGAGAGTTTCAGCTTGACTAACAATAGCAGAAATAATCTGTTGCCCCCATTAATTTGTGAGGTAAGGAACCTAGTCTTTAAACTAGAGCTTGCATCTTCCAATTTCAGCTTTCTGCCAGACTCAAAAGAATCTGGCAGCAAGTTTGGCACCACTTTTGATTCTCTGGCCAGTAAGTTGATTTTTCTGTACTGAGTGTGGCTTCAGGCAGTTTACTGTCGGTGTGTGTCATAAATCTCTTCTCAGAAAACGAGATCTCAGACTTCGTTAAGTGCTTCCCGTAGCGTTTTAAGCATTCTTTGTCATACTTCTACCATGATTTGTTTTCTTAGAATTTGAATTAACAGATTAAATGAGGAAGCAGGAGGAGGAGTTTTCAGGAGGAAAATCAACCTAGAAGTTGTAGTAAGACCATTGGACGCCAGACTTTCACATTCTGTGAAGGGTGATTCCCCCCCAATAAGTAGTTCACAGCCATGTTGCCCAGATACACAGCTCAGTTTAAGGGTTCATTGTGCAATCTTCCAATTGAATGAAACCTAGGAGCTTTTAGTTTTGATTTCTCATATCAAAGAATAGCTACTTATATCGCTTCCCCCAAGAATCCTCTATTTTTATTTGAATATATGTAAGACTTAATAAGAAATAATTTTTAAGAGGAAATCTGAACTCAGAAGGTAAATTTCTTGAATTGAAAAAGAAAAATGACCAGACCTTAATCCTTACTTCTGAGCTCTTATCCTGCCTGTTTCCTCTTCATTTCTCTGAGGCAATTTGACTTTGCCAGTTTCTCTCTGCTCATCCAAGGATTACATCAGGATCATTACAATGACCCCTACTGCCCACATAAAAGGGATTTCTATGTCCTATTTTAGCTCTTCTGCCTCACAGGTATGGCAGACCTTTGGAATGTCAGATTTGTGCAGAGTGCCTACATGCTGCTATTTACTTTTAGATTTTTAGTGGCTAGCTGGCTTAGGTCCCAAATTTCTTGTCTATTAAAAAGAGAATTGATGTGCTTGAGGTCTGGACCTGCCATTTAAGCAGAATATATAACTACCTACAGGATGGGGTTTCAATGGTAAGAAATCAATTCTAGCCTTCATTCCTGAATATTGTGTAAAATTTCACCCTTAAAATACTGTTCTTTTATCTTTAAACACTAATTAACTACAGACATGAGAAATCTATTATGTGTCAGGTTTGTTGTTGTATTTTTTTCAGACTGAATCATGTAGTATTATCTTGTTCCATCTGTATTTTAAAAGTGAGCAGTTATCCATTTTGTTGAAGAAGAAACTGAGATCTGAAAAGGACTTCAAGTCAATTAGGTAATAACACATGGCACCTCCCCCAGCACAAAGTGTACTTTGGGAAAATTTGAACTCTATAGATTCCAAATTCTTTGTTCTTTCTAGCAGGTGCTGGGAAGAATGTCAGGGCAGTCTTTCAAGTTAGGGAGTGGGATCTGTGAGAAGAACCCTCTGTAAGAGGGAAAGGAGGGGAGGAGACTGATGGGGGGCATTTAAGGCTGCTTATCATTATTGGGTTTGCCTAGGGATAGAGACTGTAAGGTGAAGGGTAGAGATTCTGCAGGTCAGGTAAGAGCTGTTAAGGGACCCTAAGGATTCCCAAGCAGGGTTCATCATAAAACCCACCACATGAACCAGAGAGCTCTCAAATTCTGGCCATCCTAAATCATGCGCATTCAGCCAGGTTGCTTCTTTCTGCTATGGAGCCTGAGGGAGAGTAGAGTTGAGAATACAATGAGTAGATCAGGGCATTCATTCCTACTCGATTCAGCTTAGAAATTTCTTTCTCTTCTTTCCTCTCTTTTTATTTCTCTCTCTCCTTCTCTCATTCCCTCTCTCTGTCTCTTTATATTTTATCTATCTCTCCATCTCTCTATTATCTATCTTATCTATTATCTATCTATGTATCTCTAACTGTCTCCCTCTCACTGAACCGCCTTATACATCTATCACAACAGTCTATGTTGAAAGTACCAACAGTGACATGAACCATGCTTCATAACACAAGCTCACCTCACAGGACCCTACGTTTCACTTTGTCTTCTTTAGTGCATTTCTTAACATTTTAAGAGACTGTTTTCAGAATTCAAGAAATGAATAGCTATGAGAACTAATTCCTGTAGATTTTAATTTGAATTCTACCTCTTTGTATGGTAATTCACTGCCATAAAAACCATCTTACCCCATGTTGCTGCAGCTTTTATATTCTAGTTGCTTTCCAGGACTCTGCTGACATGCCAGGAAATCACCTTACCACCCAATGCTTCAGGTTTCTCTTTTATATACTGTAGTGGCTAATACAAACTTGCTCTGAGACATTTCTGTGACAAAGAGTGAAACACGATAGCAAGTTAAATTGCAGCTCTTTTGTTCTCAAAGTTTAAGACTGTTCTCAAAGGCTTAAGTAACATTCAGCCAGCGAATCAATAGCTCACTTGAGTCCATTTTCTTAGACCTCTGTCTTGTAATTCTATCATATTATTTAGTAGAAGAGGAAATTAACTTATGGCTTCTTAAAACTTTATGGGGGAAATGTGAATTTCTTATTTTGAGTTTTGTGCTAAAGCAGGTCACATCAGGTTGAAAAGTTTTAAATGTTCAGAATTTGGGTCACATTGGGCAGGACAGCTGCTTTGCATGAAATCAATCTGGGTTTGATCCCCAGAATCCCATAAAGTTCCCTGACCCCTGTCAGGATTGATTTCTGAGTGCAAAAGAGAAGTAAGCACTAAGCTTGAGTAGAGCTGCTCCAAAACCAAAACAAATCAGAATTTGTGACAGTCTGTAGAAAAAGAAAGTGGATATCATTGAATTACTTATGCTGGGACTTTAAGAAGAGTAGATAGAACAAAATTTTCCTTCTTCTTGCATATATCTGCTGTAATTTCAATGCTATTTTGATTTTGTTGTGCATCTGCAAGATGACAATTATAATCTTCTTGTGATATGTGTGTACAGAGGATGTTACATATTGGGCTTAAGAGGATTAGTGGAAGTTTTAAAACAACTTCTTTGCTAACATGCCACAGACAGGGGTAGAACCACTTTGTGTAAAAAAATTTTCCTCTTGGAAATAGTCACAGATCCTCTCTGGCTACTGTTACTCAACCCTTGCTTTGTGCCTCTTTTGTGGAACTCGTCTCCGTCTTCCAATTGGTAGTTTATTCTCTCATGCAGTGGGAATTCTTCGAGGATTTTTTTTTCTGAGTACTCCAGATAAACACACTATAAAGTGAATACTTAAAAAGAATAATATCCTTGCAAAACTTATTGAATTAATTAATTAGTGAGTGGGAATGAGTATGTATGGAATCCAGAAAGACATAATTCTTCAGCAGAGGCTAGTATTTAATGTTGGAAAATTGAAATTATCTTTAGCACAACTAGAAAAATAGTAAGTAACCATTGAGCTTATTATGGATATGATAGAAGTGACTTTAAACAGTACATGTATGTGTTACATAGGAATCTTTTGTAACCCTTGCACAGGCTTGATACATAATCTGATTGTACTTTGAGCCTTCAAAATAATTTTAAAATAATCTAAAATAATATTTTTCTTTATCAATAACCCTGGTCCACCCTCTTTCTATTAAGCCTTGCTGTTTGTTTTGTTCTGTTTGGGGCCACACCTGGCTGTGTTCAGGTGTAACTCCTAACTCTGAACTCAGGTATCAATCCTGGAAGCATTGGGGCCCAGATGGAATACAATGATGGAAACAAGGTTGACCATGTGCAAGGCAAATTCCCTACCTGCTGTGCTATCACAGGTTTGGTCCCCAAACCTTGCATTTTATATTACTCTTTACATCATCTTTCTAATACTGATTGATTTATAAATTCCATGTTTAAACTTATGAATTTTTAAAGGTTTAATATAGAAAAAGCTTTCCCTTGTCTGGTTCACATTACTGCAACTCATTTCTTAATAATTTGTGAAATTATTTCCCCACCTTCCCAGTAAAGACATTCTTTAGATGTTGAGAAACTATGATTTTGTTAGCTACAGTGATCATCAGTTACTAATTTCTACAGAGTGATCTAGACTTTAGTTCAATAGACTTTTGGAACTCAAGTTAATAGGGATAGGAGGTTAACTTGAACCAGTGTGATTTATTATAGTTGAGTCTGTTTTTAGGCATAAAAAAGCAAATTGTGTTTTATATTTTGTAATGTAAACATGTTTGTATGTAGGTATTTATGTGCTGACTTCTAATAGAGAGAAATTCTATTTCTAGTATAGATAAATATAGGTAAAGTAGATACTTAAATTTATTTTTTAATTTAATCATAAAGAATGTAAAAAAAAATAGAAAAAAGATTCATATATAGAGAAAGGGAGAGTTTTGCCATTCTAGGTTAGAGAGCCCAAGGCAGCTTGAGCAGAACAAGTCAGGACAGAACAAGTTGACAAAACAAGCTAAGGTTTGAGAAAATGCTAAGATTTAATCTGAGTAAACATGACTTACAAATCTAATGAACAAGCATTGAAGTAAAAATCTAGAATTGCAGAAAGAGAAGAAAGGTTGCCTAAAATAGTCACTGTTTGGAGTTCAGACAATTCAAACAGAAGAAACTGATGTTTCAGAGAACCATCATTCAATAAAAAGTGTTTGCAGCTTGTATTTTTCTTAAGATTGAGGACAATAGTTAAGGGAACCACTCAAGATATACTTTGATTCCTAAGGTATTTTGAGAGGTAGAGAGTTCTAAGAATTAGGGAGTGGAAAAGCAGAATGAAATTTGTAAGATAGGCATGTTCTTTGGAGAAGAAGTTAAAAATGTGTCCAGGAAGGTCTTTTTCAAAAAGAAATGGAAAGAGACTAATTAAATCTCAAAGACTGTTTGTAATAGTACTATAATTATATATCATGTTGAAAGGTGATTGGTTTTATATATTATTCATCCTATGATTGTTTTTTGCATGTGTATAAATGAGTGCCCCCTCTTTCTTTTCTCTGCAAATAAAATGATTGCACTAGGTATGAAGAAATACTTCACTTCCTTTGCATATAGCTGACCCCGATTTAACCTTCATAACCATATATAATCCCCCAAGCACTGCCAGGAATAATCCCAGAGCCAAGAGTCAACCCTGAATACCAATGGGCATGGCCTCAAAACCAACCCAAACCAAAAAATAATAAATGACTAGACCATTAGAGCTGCTAACTATTACTATTAACAAGAAATACTGAAAGATAAAGAACGGGCCTATTCAATAATTTTGCTTTTCACTGACAGCCAGACTGGTGAAAGGAATTGTCTGCTGCATGCAGATAACCAGTGTTCCAAATCCTAGGTTCTCTTAAAAAGCAGGAAAAAAAACAATATTTTCTCCAAAGTACACAGTGAGGAAGGAACTTATAGGATGACAGGGAAGCATACTTTTGTGCAAGCACAAAGACAGTCCAGTGAGTCTTAGCTGGTTTCTCAAAAGGAGACAAGGGACTATGATCCAGACTTTTAAGGCTACTGTGAGGATCTTACAAGCAATCTGGCAACTTTGTCTGTTGCCAGGAAATATTGCATTTGAGAACAGGGATTGCAAACAGTTTTATGGTCTACACTGGCCTATTTGGGACTTGCAGTTGTTTCAAAGATAAGCATTTGGCTCTATCGGCAGCATATGCCTCACAGAGATCAAAGGCACATGACCCATTATGAAGATAGAGCTTTTCTTTACTACACCCCCAGGAAGGTCGGGAAAAGGACAGGTTGCTTAACACTGAAGAAGTACAGTAGTAAGAGAATTTATTCAACCTTGTTAAAGAATGGATTAGGAGTTTTGTAGCCAAAAGCCTGATTATCTTGCCCTGAAGAATTTATACTCTAGACAAGTGTTTGACCTTGTGGTGCAATGTTAGGAAAGTTGTTTAACTGGCTCTGAGGAATTTACAGGTAGAACTTCTGGATTGGGGTGATGGGTCAAACCCAGTCCTTGTGTGATCTCAAGAGAAAACTAAATGCTGGTTGAAATTAAAGAGCTTTAGGAGTTTGGGGAGGTGATCAGCCTTTGGTTAGGTGATCAGTGCTTATTCTTGGCTCTGTGCTGAGGGATCACTCCTGAATCTCGTATGGTATCCCAAGGCTCACCAGAAATGATCCTTGAACAAAATGATCCTTAAACAGAGTAATCCCTGAGTCAAGTGTCTCTTTCCTCCCCATTCCCAAAGTCATATTCCAATTTCTGATATCCTATTTATTCTAGTTTTGACTGAATGATTTTAATTTAGGAAAGGGGATGGATCCTGAGGAATATTACCAAGTCCATAAGGGAAGTCAAGGCTTCTTAAGTTGGGGGGATATTTATAAAGTGAAGATCCAACTCTATTGGTTTTAGGGTGATAATTTCTTAGCAGAGAGGGGATACTTTCTCTGAGAAACTCCTGAGGAGGACTTTAAAGAAGTATTTAAAATACTCAATGTCAATTAGAAGAATATAGAATTGAGAACAAGAATGGAGTATTTAAAGGAAAAATGGTAAACTGTCACAAGCAGCTATAAAGCCAAAAAAGTGCAAGTTCTAAACTATCCACTAGATTTGACAATATGCAGATCAATGAGAAATACAACAAAAGTAGTTTCTGTGTAGAAAGCAGGGTGTGTGTCCAAAGGAAATGATTGAACAGGAAAGGAGGAAAAGAAATAATTCCAGAGATTGGTTGTTATTTTCAAGCAAATTAACTGATAAAGGGAATAAAAAGATATGGAATGTTAGGCACTTGGGGGTAGGAACATTTAAAAGTTATACAAGAAATTCTCTTTGGGCCTCCTGCCCAACAGCCTCCAATATAAAAAAATGATGTTTTTTTTTATGCTGGTGGTAGAAACTTATCAGATTACTGGTGTTAGATAATGATATGTGTTTCACAATCTGAACACAGAGAATTCAGTGTACAAGACAGGATTTCCAATAGTATACTCAATTTATGTGTGTATGTATGTATGTGTGTGCGAACTTGACTTTAAAATGCAGCCTGATTTTTAATTCCATAAAACTTTGAAAAACACAATCATTTTTCATTTTAATGAGTAATCTCTGAACTATATTTTAAATATATGTGATTAGGACCAGAGCCATAATGCAGCAGGTACTTGCCTTGCTTTGCAGCTGATCTGTATTCAAACCCCATGTACTGCCAGGAAATGTACCACCAGGAGTAATTCCTGAGTGCAGAGCCAGGAGTAAGCCCTGACTGAGTAGCACTAGGTGTGGTCCCAAAACAGAAAATAAAATAAATTATGCCATAAAAAATGACCTTGGGGCCGGCGAGGTGGTGCTAGAGGTAAGGTGTCTGCCTTGCAAGCGCTAGCCAAGGATTAGGACCGTGGTTCGATCCTCCGGTGTCCCATATGGTCCCCCCGAGCCAGGGGAGTAACCAGGAGTAACCCCTGAGCATCAAACGGGTGTGGCCTGAAAAACAAAAACAAAAACAAAAAAAAATGAAATGACCTTAATCCTACCATATACAGAGAGAGAGGAGGAAAAACAACCTGTCAAGTCATTTTGCTTTTGATTCCTTTCACCCTTCTTGATATTCATGTATCTATCAACACTTCATTAAACCTTTGGCACGATGAGGTCTAGCTCTGAATCTGAGATTTAGGTCTATTCTCCTGTGGCTGACAACATTTTTGGAAAAAAAAAACTCTGATGAACTCAGCTATATATACAAATGGCTGGCAAAAGATTGAAGTGAGGTTCTGCATTGAACAGATCTAGGATCAAATTCTGTCTTCATTTGAAAATTGGATACTTTGCCCATGAAGCATTTCAGCAAAGTCTTCCCAAAGATGTTTGACTTTTTTTCTATGGATTAGTTTAAGCTGAAATCAATCGGAGCTTGGCAGGGAGAAAAGGAACTTAGACTACTCCATTAGTAAGCAGTAGATAAAAGTATAATTTGGAGGTCTTTACTCAGAATTATGGCTGTTGCCAGAAATGATCTCTGTATTTGAATAATATATTTACATGGCAGGGCAGCTATATTAACAAGGAACATCTTTATATCTTTATATCATGAGAATTGCTTCGTTCGCTTCATAAAAGCCCAAGTCCAGGTCATTCCTCAACTCAGGATAGTAGCTATTCTCTACTTCTTGCTCAGTCCTCTACTGTTTCTCTGGGCTCCCAATATGTACAATTTTTTAGCCTATTAAGCTGCCTAATGTTATCTTGGATCTTCTACCTGTCTAAAAAGAACATAAGAGGGTAGGAGGAAAATTTTCTACCTCCTACATCCTTATAGATTGTTTGCAATAGTTCTGACTATTTTAAAAATATTCTACACGTATATGTATTGATATATATGTTAATATTGCTGAATTATTTTAATGCCCTTAATTTGGTGTCCAAGACAATTGCCTTCCCTATCATGCCCTGAACATGTTGATAATAACATTGACCACCGAATAAGACAAGGATTTTGGATTCAAACATATGTCAATTTGAATTTATTTCTCTCATTTACTTAAGATCTGACTTGAGTAAGTTGTCTAACCTTTATAAGCTCAATAGCCTCAATCTTAAATTGGAGATAATAAAATTAAACAAGCTAATATAAATAAGTTTTTTGCTCAAGAATAACAAATATTTATTAATAAAATATTAGTCATAATAAATGACTAACCTAGATAATTACTATGCAACTCTACACAATCTAATTAAAAATCAATAAAGCCTTTATATGTAGATTTGTAGGGTTTGGGGCCACACCCAGTGGTGCTCAAGATCTGTTCTTCTAAGTTCAGGGATCACCCCTGGTGGGGACTGAGGATCATCTGGGTGCCAGGATTAAAAGCATATCAGGCATATGCAAGACAAGCACCTTACTAACTATACTCTCTCCAGTCCTCATATATGTGATTTTCCAAAGTAATAAAGCAAAATAGTGAATACATTTTGGTCATGTTATAGAAATCAGTATATCCAAAATATTAATTCAATCAAATGCATATTCAAACTTATGAAAGAGATTATTTCTATTTTTTCATACTCAGTACTTTAAATTAAAAATAACTTTCATACTTACAGGACATCCTAATTTACAAGTTGTATTTAAGAGCTCAATCACCAAAACCTTAATGGTAGCCGCTATAGTGAAATATAAACATAGCAGAGATATAAACATTCCTAGATCACTAAAAGTAATAATGATTGAGACAGCAACATGGAAAAGAAGAGGCATTTTCTAATAATTTCAGTAAGGGCACTTAGAGAATAACCTCCAATTGCAGGGTAGTTTCTACTTTTCTTTGAATAACTTATATGGTCCTTGAAATATGAAAGCCTATAAATATTTAGACAATCAATACAAAAATTATTAAAGTACAAATTATTTTCTATATATTTCTGCCAATTTATTAAGCATTATTGTAAGGGTTCTTGCCATTATCCAACCATGGAAGAACGGGTCTGAAGCACGGTCTCTGCAAGAATTAATAATGCAAGACATTCATATGGTAGAAAAGCATAGAAGCGATTGGCTTCCACCCTCATGTTATTTTTAATGTTTGTTTGTTTTTGTTTGTTTGTTTGTTTTTGGTTTATAGGCTACACCCAGTGACACTCGGGTTATTTCTGTTTCTGCACTCAGAAATTGCTCCTGCCTTAGGGGACAATTGGGACGTCTGGGATCGAACCCAAGACTGACCTGGGTCAGCTGCATACAAAACAAACGCCCTACCGCTGTGCTATCACTCCAGCCCCAACAATCTCTCTTTATTGACCAGTTCAAATCACACCCGGGAATGGAGGGTCCAGTGACAGACAAAAAGTACCCATCTTGAGCTAAGCTATACTAGATGGGCCTTTTACCTATAAAAAGGGCCTCATGAGAATGAAGACGGAAGCTGGAGAAAGTCTTTATTTTGGGTAAAATAGGGGTGTAATCCAATGATTATTATTCTGCACTTTCTCTTAGTCTATGGATTTCTAATACCATCTTTAATATGAATAATCATAATCACTATGGATTTGAAAGAATTTGAATTTTCAATTAGTCAGTCTCCTGAATCAAATGCATCAAAATTGGTAAGTACTCGAAAGCATAATTCTCAAACAGAGTTTTACAGAGATTTTTTTTTAAGGGAACTGGAAAGGGATGTGGACCACACTTGGTGGTCATCAAGATCAATTGCCTCTGTGCTTAGAGATTGATTCTGGCTGTGCTCAGGGTACCATAAAAAGCCCTGAATCAGACTAGAATCAATCAAAATCAGCTACATGCAAACTAAGATCCTTAACCCTTGAACTACCTTATGCCTATTTTATTTCTGTTGCTATTATGTTGATTTAGTTTTTTTTGGGGGGGTGGGGGGGCACACCAAATGATTCTCAGGGCTTACACCTGGCTATGCGCTCAGAAATTACTCCTGGCTCAGAGGACCATATGGGACACCTGGGATCGAACCCAGGTCCGTCCTGGGTCAGCCATGTGCAAGGCAAACACCCTACCGCTGTGCTATCAGTCTGGCCCTTGGTTTAGTTTGGAACACAATCCAGACTCTGTGCTCAGGGGTCACACCTGGCAGTGTTTCTGATGACCATATGCAATACAGTGTTTGTAACAAGGTCAGCCAAGCAAAAGCAAGTTGCTTTATGCACCGGATTATGTCTCCAAAGCCTCTAGTTATTTTTGTTTTGTTATAAGGCCCCACCCAGCTGTACTCAAGGTTTATTACTAGCTCTGTACTCAGGAATCACTCCTGGCAGGTTTGGGGAACCAAATGAGGTGCTAAGAATTGAACCCAGGTTAGTAGCATGCAACAAAATGTTTTGCCTGCTCTATTATCTCTCTAGCCTACTCCTCTAGATATGTTTAACTCTCAAAAAATGTCAAACTTTAAGGGAAAAAAGCCCAACTACACTCAAAGCTGGCAAGAAATGCAAACTTTTGAGAAAATCATGTTCAGCACCAAATTTCCAAGATGAAACATTGAGCCTGTGATCGTATGTTTTTTTAAAGAAATGCTGTGTTTAATTCACATGTATTAAGAAAAAAGGAAAACAGAATATGTGAAATATCCTTAGGTCCCGTAATAGTTTAGAAACATTAATTCTAGATACACATGTTTCTTGGTCTCTCTTAGCCTCTCAGGTATCTTTGTCATCTTCAATACACATGTGTTATCTTATGTTAACAGTGAGGACAGTATAAAGATACAATTGCATTTGGGGACCTGAGGGAAGAACAACATAAATAAGCAGACTCCTCAGAAACAAGCTCGTATCCTAGAATAAAATTTTGTGTGTTTCCGTGCATGCTTATGGAATATTTATGTGATTTAACATTTTACTTCAAGTAAAGACGTCATTTTGAAGTCCTTGAATTGACTCTAGAAATAGTAGGGATGGACTTTCTATAAAAAGAATGTTCTGTGTCAGGGAGATAACTCAAAGGAACTCATGCTTTGTAGAGAAAGTCCCAGAATTGGTCTCCAGCACCATTTGATCCCCCAATACATGCTGTGGATGGTCAAAAAATAAAATGTAAAATAAAAGTGCTTTTTTTCCATGACATATATATTAAATATAAATCTGAGTCATTCGTGTTGCATTAGGAAAAATGTCTTCCTCCCTCCTCTACCTTCCTGGTTCGAATGAATGTGCCAGATCTCACGTGGGAATTATTTCTGGAATTATTCCATGTGTTAAAATGTGGGAGAGCAGGTCATTTGAAATATTGCTACCTCACTATTCTATATATGTTCCTGATTCAGCAATGTGACCTCACCTTTCATAAGAAAAACATCATCTCAAGTTCTATTTAGATATATCAGGTCAGGAATTGTTTTTTTTAACAGGCCCCCAGTCTGTTGATCTTAGACATATTAAGATTGAAGAAGCCCCAACTTGTAGAGTAGAAAAGATTCCCAAATTTTTCTTTAAAATAATCATTGTTAAATTTATAATAACAAATTAGTTTATTAACATTTATTCTTCCCCTTTTAGCCATTTCACTAAATTTAGTTTTCCTTATCATGTGTAACACTAGGCAGCGAGCGACACTGTGTAGAACACTGAAAAGTATCTGACTTTTAAATGACTTAAATATGTCTTTACAGTCAGACTTAGCTCAAAGAAGTTGAGTGCATACTTAAGAATCTGAATTCAATCCCCTGCACTACCCAGATTTTAGCCTCCAACACTGTCAACACTGTTAGCCTGAGCATAGCCAGGAGTGTCCTTTAGACCCAGACTTTACCAATGAGGGCAAATATATGTTCTCATGTAATCTGTAATTATCATTGTAATCTATACAGGTATCCACAATAAAGACATTTGTTCTTAAAATATTAATTCTGTGGAAAAGACTTTGGTTATTTTAATGTATTTATTTATTTTCATTCACATTTATGTTGTTCTCTGGGATAATTTTCTTCAGTTTAATAAAATTTGCAATTCTTGCAGTGTGGAGCTGGCAGGAATTAATCATTTCAGCTACTTAGATAATTGTAAACTTACAAATTTACAAATCCTTAAATCTTTTCATTTACTAGTGTTAAAATTATTCTTTCTGATTTGTCATCAAAATACTGATTTTTTCCTTATGCCAATCCAACCCCTGCCAAAAAAAAAAAAACCGACACATTTTATTGGTAAGTTTACTGTTTTCCATGTTTTATATTTTTATATTTTGTAATTATCTGGTTTAGATTTTGTCTCTCTCCTTATTGAAACTCTCATGTAATAAATAAATAAATTTATAAGTGTTGTTTCTTATTAAAAATAAAAGACTTTGGAAATAACATTGGGGTTATCTTTTTAGACATTCTTGTGGAAGATGTTAATATACAACCAGGAACATTGGTGATAGGAATGCTGGACCGGTAAAGGAGGGTGTTCTTTATATGACTGAAACCCAACTACAAACATGTCTGTAATCAAGGTGCTTAAATAAAGATATATAAGCACTGCTTTGTCACCACACTACCTGATCCACAGATCTCAAAGTTATGATAGAATCCAGTGCTAGAAAGACTGAGATAATCTCTTGACATCTATCTTTTAAAGTGTGTAGTCTCCTGAGAATAGGAGCCTTCCTTCCGCTTTTCCTTGCTCTCCATGGCTTACAAGTCCCTCCTATACACTGAACACTTATTCTCACAGTAATTCTGTCCTGATTGCACTCATTAATCATTTCCTTTAACACTTCTGGGCCTTTTCCAGCTTTTCTGAGTCTTTCTGGAGTCCAGGAGCCTGAAAATAGCCCTACAGATGTGTATACCTCTGTTTTTCTCCCTCCTCTCTCTCTGATAGTCTTCAGAGACAGCCCAAAATAGCACTGGCCTTTTCTTGCTGGAACTTGAACATTCTCAGGCAGTTTTGCATTTTCTAAAAGAAAAAATAAAGGAATTATCAAAATGGTGTTCAAACAATTTGTATTACAGGTTCATTTTCTTCAAAACAAATTTTATTTTAAAACTAGAGATGCTTTCAGGACCGTGGTTATTATATGGTGCTTGTCTTTATTGCTGTAGTGCTCATTGGATTTTTTGTTTGATTTTTCTTTTTGTATTGTTGTGGTATTTCTCTTCCTTTTTCCCTTTCTTCCTTCAAACTGATGTTGAGAGCCTCTAAGGACTCAGCCCATTTTCGGCTTGCTTGATTTTTATCCCATTTTATTGCTTTTCTTTTCTTCAAACAGAACCACATAACTTGAGCCATCTTGCTCTGTCTCTCAAATTGAGGGGGAAATATTGGAGGGTACCAAGACCAGACAGTCATATGAACATTAAGTAGAAATAAAAAAAATGATCAAACTTAAACACCAAATCTAAAGTCAAAGACAAAAGAATCGATACCCAATCTACAAGCTAGATACAGAGGGGACCAATTATACTAGCAGCCCGGGGTGGGGGGTAAGGAAGGGGGATATGGGATGCAAGTTGGGAACTGGGGTGGAAGAAGGACAACTTTGGTGATGGGAAACCCCTGATTCAATGTTAATATGTACCTAAAATATTACTGTGAAAGATATGTAATCCACTTTGGTCAAAATAAAAATCATTAATAAAAAATAAAAATCATTATTATATAAAAATATACAATCACACACACACAAAAATAAAACAAAATAGAGATGCATAACTTGAACCATCTTGTTCTGCCTCACAAAGTGAGGGGGGAAATAATGGAGGGCACCAAGACCAAACAGTCGTATGAGCATTGAATAGAAATAAAAAACTCATCAGACTTGAACACCAAATCCAAAGCCAACTACTACAGAAGCGATACTCAATCTATAACAGGCTAGACATATAAGGGACCATTTATACTAGCAGCCCGGGGGGCAAAGGAGGGGTGATATGGAATCAGGCTGGGAACAGGGGTGGAGGGAGGACAGTTTTAGTGGTGGGAATGCCCCTGATTCAATGTCACTATGTACCTGAAATACTACTGTGATTGATTTGTAATCTACTTTGGTCAAAATAAAAATTATTAATAAAAAACCCAGAGATGCAGGTGAAGTGGTTCAGAATGTAATAAATTTCAGTTTCTAGAGCTGGATCAGAGCTGGTCTCTGTGATTCAACATGAATAGATGGCACTCTTATTCTGCTATATTTACTTTGAAAGCATTTAAACTGCCTTTGGGATAAATAATATGAATAAGATATATTTATATAAATATAAGGGGCCGGCGAGGTGGCGCTAGAGATAAGGTGTCTGCCTTGCAAGTGCTAGCCAAGGAAGGACCGCAGTTCGATCCCCTGGCATCCCATATGGTCCTCCCAAGCCAGGGGCAATTTCTGAGCGCTTAGCCAGGAGTAACTCCTGAGCATCAAATGGGTGTGGCCCGAAAAACTAAAATATATATATATAAAATATAAATAATTTCCATATAAATAACATAAATATATATTAATTTTATATAAATCATATCAATTTTTACACTAAGTTAATTTTACAAAACATGTAATTATAAAATAATATCCTAAAAATCATTTTGGTTTTTAGCTTGACATATAATTTAGAAAGAGCATATTTTAAAATGTGGGAATAAACTACCCTTTGGTATTTAAAACACAATTTAAAGAAGTAAAAAAATTGATTGTCTCTTATTTGTTCTTAGGTGTCTAGAAAACATGATTGCTGGTTTCTGTTTTCTATTTCAGGAAATCATTTTGATAAGTTTACCTTCCAGCCCAAGCTTCTCCTTTGCTTTGGGAATCAGACTGAAAAGTGGAACAGATTTTCCCATTTGATCATTCTTCCATTTGCTTTTTAGTAAGTCACTTCTGCATTAAGCTTAGCAAGGAAGATAAGACATAATGAGAAAACCAGTTGTAAAGTAGAAGATATAGTAGTCTGGAATTTTTGAGTTCACAATTTAAAGTGCCCAATACCCCAGATTTATGCAACTTCTTACAGATATTTTAGCAGACCAAAAGACCTCACATAAACTATAGCTCTACACAAGAAAAATATAAACCAGTAGCATGACTTCAAGATAAGGATCAAAAGCATATTTGAAACCTTAACATTTTATTATCATTCAAGAGCATACTTAAATGTTAAACTTTTAATAGAAAGGTAGATAAAGATGGAATAATTAATGCCTCAAAGTAAAAATTATCAAGGTTTTAAAAAGATCTTGAAGTTAAAAAAAACTTAAGAACCAAAAATATAGCACAAGAGGAAAAGTGGTTGTCTTGCATATTAGCGACCTACTCTGGTACCACTGTACTGCTTATGGTCCTCAGCACTTTCAGGAGTGACCCTTAAACACAGAGCCAGGAAGAGCCCTGCCACCACTATGTGTGGCACCCCAAAATAAATAAATGAGTAAAAATGAAAACATCTTTATGTAAATCTATTGTTTTATTGATTTGGAGAAAATCAGCCACACCAATTTGAGGTGTTTCATATAATTTTCTCACTTCTTCTAATAAAGAAAATCATTCATATGTGTAATAAAATAATTATTATCTAAAAATCTTATATAAATAAACATTTATGGATGCTTCCATAATACAATACTCAATAATGACTCGATGTCAGTGAACCTGTAAAGTTATGCAATCTTCAGTTCAAAATCTCTTTTAAACCTTCATTGGCAAACAAAATCTTGATAATGGAAATTATCACACTTTCTGCATATTATAAAGGAAGGGTTGAAAAATTATATTTGATAAAGAAAAATTCTATTGTAAACATGATATTTCAACTAATTTTTTAATTTAATGTCAATATGAAGTCTTTGAATATGGCAATTCAAAAAGGTTTAAATGTGCCATGGAATCAGAATTTAAAGATATAAAATTTTACTTATCCATATGAAAGTAAGGCAACACTGTAATCATTATACACATTTATTAATATTATAAATTATATTATTATAAGCATTAGTAATAATGGCATTATTTAAGTTGAGTAGTGACAGTAGGTAGTTATCCTAGAAGTTTCCGGCTGTGAAATTTCTCTCAGTAGCTCTGACCACTAGAACTATTTAGGTAATTCCTTCTTTGTTTTATGGCAAAGCATCTTTCAGGCAGTAGAATAGTAAATCTATGAGATTATTAAAGAAATCATTGAGTTTTATTCTCTCCAGTGCTTCAGTCAATTATAATTACCTAATTCACCTGGAACCTTACCTGGAACTCATCTGGAAAGGTGGAAAGTACAAATATGAACTTCACAATGATCTTAGAAAACATCTCATCTGGGATTCACCCAGGTACCCATTACATAAAGGTACAAAGTGGTCAATGAAGAAATAAATGAGGGGGGATAAAAAAATAAATAAATAAATAAAAAAGAAATAAATGAAGGAATATTTTTATATTCAAATGAAGTTCAAAATTCATAATTATTCAAGGAAAAGGGAATAATAAAAAAGTTTTTGGTTTTTGTTCATCAGAATTTTTGGTTTTAGGAAATCAAACCTCAAATAGTTAAAAATTTATAATTTGGTTTTATATTTTTGGGTTTTAGAAAACATTTGAGGTTTGAGTTCCCAAGACCCAAAATTCTGATTAATGTATAAATAACCACTGTGTGTATAATACAATAATCAATATAATTATTGTATAAAATAAGGTATAGAATTATAGTACATATGAATATATATTTACCTGCTTTACCTGCTTTCATTTGGTCATATATTTTACAAGCCCATGAGTAAGGTTATTGATTTTCTTCTTAAGTCCCAGTACTTGGTAAATTTATTCATTTGATAAATATTCCCTGAGTTCCAGGCACCTTGGTAAGCTAAATATTTACCCTGGTAAAGCTGCCAATGATCAAAACATTTTCAGAACTTTCTTTCATTTGTTTTCAGAGCCTGAAGTCTGTTAATTATACAACAGCTTTCAATCATGGAGCCAGAGAACAAACATTGTCTAATCCAGTCCTTGTAAGAATCAGTCATTGTGATACAATGATATATGTGTAGGGATCACACCTGGCATGAACTCATACAGATGAAGGTGTCAGTACTGACCACAGTCGGCAAGGAAAGTTGAAGAAGTCAATGACAGTTGCAAAATCTGAAATATAAAAGCCGAGGCTTTCAGCTTCTGCTCCCCCCCTTTTTTTATGAAAGTTTTGTATTCATTAATCAATATCATCAATATCAACAGGGACATATTATTAAAAATCAGGGAGAATTTGGCATTGTGTAAAAACTACTAAAATTCATCAATAATAGTTCTTTATCCCTCATTAGATACCAGGATTTCCAATACTGTTAATAATAGTGGTTCATACATATCATGTTCCAATACCACATTCACCACCAGAGTACCCACTTCATCTATCAATTTCCCAAGGTTCCCTTTCACCCACTCTCCAGGCAAGCTTACTTCTACTACTTAGAGTAAATAAAATGAGAAACCATCACAGTGGATAATTTGGGAGCATTGCTTTCTTGTTTTGCTTTTAATAAATTGGAGACACTTCATTAATCACTGATAATTTGATTAATCATCCAAATTAATTATATACTTATTAATTATTTAAAATAAACATTTCAGAATTGTGCTATTATCCATTTAATTATTAACAGGTTGCTATTAATAATTGCATGTAAAATGAATAAATGAGCAGTTAATTGCTCAGATGAGGCTATAACTATGATGTGATAAATCATGTTTGCTTAAGCAGCTTATGAAGCAGCTCAGTAGAAAAGTCTGAGAAAGTAGACTTAAATTTTAGGGAGAAGTACCTGTTGCTCTATTTTACTCAGTAGTAACCCTGAACATGGCTCAATGTGATTCAAAACCAAAACAAAAATAGGATTGTTTTGAGGAGTGGGGAGTTTGTTTCCTTTTGTTTTGTTTCTGGGACACGCCCAGCAAAGCTTAGACTGCCTCTGTGCTCAGTAACCACTTACGGAAGTACTCAAGAGGTCAAAATCTGGTCAGCTGCATGCAAGGCAATTGCCTTATCCTCTGTGCTCTCTGGCCCTAGAGGTGGGAAGTCTTCATAGGATGGAAAAGAGATTCAAGAGAAAAGTGGGCCCAGGATCCAATTTCTGTGTTAGTTTTCAGCTTTCCTTAGACATTCATGTATCTAGTTCTGCTAAATTTAAAAAACAGGCTATCAGTTCTAGGACCAGAAGATGAATTTCATGCTAAACTACTGTGTATATATATAAAAATACTGCATGTATAAAAAATGTAAAAGCAAAATGACAATTAAATAATTTCTGACCAACTCCAGAATCTGATTAAATTTGACATGCTATACCTAGAAAAATACTATTTCCACGGCATCCCTTCTTAGTGTGTCACAATCACAGACATGGGGCTTCTCAAACTAGCCTTACTTAATCTAAACAGAAGGTTTTTTTATGCTTCTTTAATAATCATACAGTAGATGGAATAAGCAATGAGGACAAAAAAATATAAAACACAACCTTAGTTCTGGCTTTATAGAGGTTATAGTTGTCTGACCTTCATGATGAGACCCAGGAGAGGATGTTACAGAAATAAAAGTGGGAGGGATTTGGGCTTGGGCGTTTCATCAATAAGGCAGAACCATTTCACAGGACTAAATGCAGAGCCCGTGTTGGCGTGGCCCAGCATGGAAAGGTTCACATTTTTTTTTTTATTTCTTAATTTTAACTTTTAAGTCGAAGGCTGCAAACAGGCCCACTCTCAAACTTTCGGCCTTCCATATCTAGTGAATAATAGCAAGCCATCTAGTGTAGGTTATTTTGCAGGAGGAAGGACAAAGCATAAGGAAATATCACCAGTAATCTTTTGGCATATCGCTGTTGACTTTTTTCCCCTTCAGGTTCTGCATCAGGGAATTTTCAGATTCAATGAGATTATTAGAGGTGTCACAGAGAAGGTCAAATGCTAGGCCAATTTTTCTCACCCATAAACTGAGAGGCTCAGCCAAGGGAACAAGCACCTCTATTAGGAGGCTTATATTAAAGGAAATAAGGGATACAAAAGACTGGATAAATATACAGTTATAATATAATGTAATAGTTACTACCATCAGGCTAACTAAATTTGTGTCATTTTATAGACTGTGGGAAAAGCAGTTATTGGTGACCAGGGAGATAACTCAGAGCTCATGTGTGTATAACTTGCACGTGTAATGACCTTCATGCCACCCCTAGAATAGTATTTGTCTCTTAGCTCAGTCAGGTGTGACTCTAGAGGTTCTCAGAACCTCTGGACCTGTTTACTTGGCCTTAACATTGAACAGTTGTCATTTGATTCAGTCGCTGAATATTATTTAGAGTGGCCCTTACTCTCCTAAGCACATCTTGGCAGGTATCTCAAAAAAAGCAAAAAAATAAAATAAAATAAAATAAAATAAAATGACCTCAGTTACTAAACATTAATCTACAGACAAACAACCAAAGGTTAATGTATTGTGCTCACTGAACACCTAAAAGCTTCCTAAAACCAAGATAAGATGACAAATGTTTTTTTAAAAAAAACTTTCCTTCTTTCTGGAAAGAATCTAGAATCAATAGACTACTTAACTTGCTTTTCAATCATTTACTCCAACAAGTACAAAGGGCCAGAACACTAAGCTATGAGGGAACATTAAAATAATTAGAATTTTTTATGGTGCCTTTCAACTACAGATCCATTCAGCACTCTTCACTGAGATGGTCTCGTGGATGCTGGATCAGTTGAGTTCTAGAAGAAGGTTGGGTTGATGCTCCTTCACATCTGAGATCTGGGGTCATAAGACTCAATAATTCATTACTCACTCAGTCATTTTGACATATTTTCTATCTCTCAGCTATCTCCCTGGCCTAGGATCTCTGTCACAATCTCATAATTGCACCTGCCACAGGTAACTCCCTAGCTCTTGAAAGATAAACTGGGTTCTACCTCATAACCACTAATATTATTGCTAAGTCTGAATTCCTAGCCTACCCGAGGAGAAAGTGCATCTTACTTTCATCCCTTCATGCCTTTACCAGTTACGACTCATGAAAAAGATTCTTTGTTGAACCAACTAGTTTCAGTACAAATCCTTTCACTCTTTGAACAGGCTATTTGAATCCAAATCCCCAAAGCGTCAATACCTCTTAAAAACTTCGGCTGTGGTTTGGGAACATAATAATTGTATGGCTTTATAATCTCAAATTTCTCAATCTCCAACCTTCCCTGAAGTCTGCTTGTTCTCTGAGGAACCTGTATTTTCTATCATGTTCCCAAGTGGAGTCCTTTTATTTTTGCTTTCATGTAACAAGGTCCTGAGGAATGAGGACAATCTTTCCTTTGCTTCCTTTTCCTTTTACCACTTTTGGGTTATTATTCCTCATCTTGAAATTACTTCTCTCCTCCAAATTTAAAAAAAACCCAAATAATATATATATGAAAATTAAAAAAGCCCAAATATATATATATATATATATATATATATACATATATATATATATATATATATATATATATATATATGCACCAAGACTCCTTTCAATGAGCTGCAAGCTTCTTTTTTTTTTTCTTGTAGTCATCTCTGGATTTCTAGGTCATATCCCTACAATGACTGATGTTTTTATGTCCAAAATGCTTTTCTCCAACATCAATAATCATCCTAAGAGACTAACTTGGTGACCACACCTGATTGTTCCCAGGCCTTACTCTTGGCTTTGTGCTCAGGGATCATTCCTGGCAATGCTCAATAGAGTATATGTGATGACAGGAATTGAACTAGGATTGGCAGTGTACAAGTCAAGCACCTTAATTATCTCCCCAGCCACAAGAGACTTGAACTTTTAGATGAATAATAACCTTCTCCATTTCTGCCACACAATGGTTTCTTCTTTCTTGATTGCACAGGGGACCATACCATTAAGTTATGATATTGCAGTCTCCAAGTCACTGTCTAAAAACAATCACATTCCTCTTAAGTTTATAACTAACTTGTTCTTTTAACAATGCATTACAGCAGTAACTTCTTTATATTGTTTGTTTCCATAGAGACTAGATTACCACACTCTACCCTGCACTCCTACTTCCTCTGTTTCTATTCATGAGTACACTTTAGTATTTAGACCTTACTTAGTGAGTTCAGTTTTTAATCAGGATTTGCCTGCTCAGTCATTCTTTCACAGTTACTCTCCTCACTTGAATTGCAACTACCTGAAAAAAAAAATCAATCCATCCCTTTCCTTATCTTATTCTTTACAGTCTATGTAAGTAATGGTATCTGTTTTCATAACATTCCTATTGCTAAACCACAAATTTGTGTTCCCATCACATGCTCTCATATGAATTCTGAATACAATCATGCTGATGGAAATCTCCCACTGAATATCTTTCAAGCACCCCTGGTGCATTGCTATCCAAATATTTCAACCTCCTCGGTTTCCATAACTCAGTAATCTCAATAGATGACACCTCATCCTACATTCACTTTTGATGTACCATAGAAGTCTTGTCAATCATCTCTCTAATTTCTCTTTAATCTGCCCTCATCTTTATTCTTTCTGCCTTTGTCCTCTCTCCTCCTCTGCTTTTGTCCTTCTTATTCATGATTCATGACTATGACAGTAGCATCTTACTGCTTTCTCACACCCTCTCTTGACACCTCTGCCAAGTGCTTATTTTGAGCAGTAGCCAAAGACATCTCGTCAAAATTCTGACCATGTTTTAGTCCTATTTAGAACCCTTAAGGATAATTCTTTGTTCTCAGGGTAAAGTTAAACACTCTAATCTGGCCCTTAACACTAAGCATCATCTGATCATACCCAGGTATTCAGGTACATCCATTGCCAGTTTCAGAGCCATCTGGAAATTTCTAAAATGGACTGTACAGCTCACCTTCCCAATAAAGCTCAATTTCCTTTCGCTCCTCTTATTGCTTTATATATGACTCTTTAGTCATCTAAGCTGACTGAAGAGATAGCATAGGGGTTAAGGAGCTTGGTTTCCATACAGCTGACCCCTTTTTGGTCCTGAGTACTTCATAGAGAACATTGAGAAATATTGGGACGGCCATTTGAAATCGAGTAAATCCTGAGCATTATGTGGTGGTGCCACAAAACCAAACAAGAAAAGATCTCATTCATTATGGAAGTGTTCTCCATTTCTTTGTTAGATTATTATCAAAATAAAATCCTGTAAAAAAGGCAAATAAAATATGGTGGAAGTATAAATAAAACCAACTAAAATTATATAATATATGTTGGTGATTGCATGTAGAGTTTTGGTGTGTCCCCTCTCCCTTCCCCTCCATACTGTAAAATCCATGAACTCAGTTACTGTCTATTGATTCTATCTCGAGTGGGGTGACATAGACCATTCAGTTCACTCAGAAATGGAAGGGTTCCTTTGCTCTGACATTTGAAATTAAGGTGGTTTCCTAAGCAAACTGAGATGCTACTTTATTACCACCTGCCTAAAATAATCCTGAGTATATTGTACTCAGTTTGTAAAGTGAGCAACTAGAAAAAAAACTTCTTTGTGGTCCTTTTTGTGTCTTTGTTTGTTTTTGTTTTGTTTTTGGGTCACACCTAGCAGCGCTCAGGAGTTACTCCTGGCTCTATGCTTAGAAATCACTCCTGGCAGGCTCAGGGGATCATATGGGATGCCAGGATTCTAACCACCATCCTGCGTCTAAGGCAAACGCCTTACCGTTGTGCTATCTTTCCAGCCCCTATGTGGTCCTTTAAACCTAGAGATCGTAGCCTCTTTTCTTGAAATATTTCGAGATCCTATTTCCTCTCTTTCTCTTTCCTTTCTCTCTTTCTCATCCTAGCTCCATTGTAAGTTTTTCACCTCCTTGAAGTTCTCATAATACTGTGTATAAAACACTCCTTGTTGCTGTAATGGTCTGTTTATGTATTTATCATCCTCAAGGACTTTTAAGATTCTTGCTCAAAGACAATAAGTTTCTATTTGTTCTATTTTCAATATAATTCCTATTACAGGGTCTGTTGCACTGATAAATAACATGAAGAAAGAAGAAAAAGAAAAAAGGTTAAAGAAAAAGAAAAAAACAGAAAAATATAGACGCTTTGAAGAGAAAGCACTGTTTCCTTCTGGTTATATGATACCAATGTTTATAAGACATTCTTAGCTTTTTTAATGTTATCATTGGCTAAATGGTAAAATAATTCCAGTGGGAAATGACAAGCAAAGGAATAAATTAATAGTGCAGAACCTTGGGATAAAAACCTCCTGATTTCATCAAAATTACTGTCACCTGCAGTTTTTATACATATTATCAAACTGTATACTTGCTGCCTTCTCAGTTCTGAGAAGGCATGTTTAACTCTAAACATGTAGGTAATAGACACAATTTAAATGTTAAATCAGAGTCTGTAGTTGTAATATAACAATTCTTATCATATCACCTTTCCTGTTCCCAGTCCATCTGAGTAAAATAATAATTCTGGTTACTGAGAACCAGTAAATGTTTATTTACTTGCTATGTAGCCTAAGACCCTAAGAGCTTACCAGAGATTAAAAGGGTTTCTTTAAAATAAATATTTCTATAAAATAAGGCTTTTAAATTATGTATTTTTACCAAACTCTGAAAATACTAAGGATTTTTAGCTTTATTTTCCATTTTACAGTTTCCTGTATCTACCTAAATGCTTTATCACCTATAATCCAATGTGAGTATTGTGAAGCTTCCTTGGTATTATGTAGAGTGCACTAGATTTTTGGAGAGAGATTTGAGAGGTAGATATTCTGAGCTGCATAACAAAACTAAATTAAATAAGGACATCTGATCAATTATTTTAGGATTCTTTTTTTTTTTTTTTGAATAAGGGCCAACCAAATTATTCTTCAATGGAGTACATTTGGGTTGGAAAGATATAGACAGCTTATCTGTTTCTTAACACACAAATACCCTTTTGTGAAACTAGATCCTGTCTCATAAAGTCTTATGAAATCCATGTGGTCTTTTTATTTGCCTGGCTGCTAATGCACCTTGCAGGTATCGTTCATTTGACTTTGCAACTTCTTTGAAGCGAAAGCCAAGTATGGACTCTTAACAAAGAGTGCTGAGGAAATTAGAAGAAGGATCAAATCAGTGAGCATGTGAAATAAATTATGGCATAGAAAATTAAGTAAGCAGCTTCATCTCCATTATAATCTCCAGAAAATGCATGTGCCATTTTCAGAAGTCAGAGCTGTTAACTGCAGTTTTGATATTTATAAATCAATAGCTGAAAACTGCCTTTGTCATGAATGAGAGAAAATAAGAGGATCACACCTGCACTCCGGTGGTCATGTGATTAGACACACAGACACACACAAACACACACTTGTATTCTAGGATTGATTCCAATGATGGCAATGCAGTGCATGTTATTTTACAACCGTTTGCTTATAAGCCTTAATTAGGTTGATATTTGTGAGTGTTACTAGCTACACTCTTTTATATTTTTATTTTTTGCTACACCCACCAGCCCTTAAGGGGGTTACTCTTGACCCTGTTTGTGCTCAGGGATCATTCTTGACAGTGCTCAGATGAACATATAAGATGCCAAAAATAGAATTCAGATAGGACGCATGCAAGGCAAATGCCCTACCTGCTGTGCTATCAGTCTGGCCCCCTGCTCTCTAAACTTCTTTCATAGATCTAAATAAGCACTTTTAGAAGGGAAGGTAGTAGATAATTCCATTTCTGTATTTTTAAATCTATAAATGTGTTTTACAAGTAAATTATACCATTGCTAACATATATTATAAAAACCTATTTAGTTGTATATTCAAAAGGGTCAAATCATACTTGCCATATTCCTTTTTCATTTCTCCTATGACATTTGATTAGGAAAAAAGGAAAATAGAAAATGTATTAATAGTAAACTCAGGTAGCAATAATGGCTCTTTAACTTATTCCAAGTATTTTGACTTGTACAATCAACCTTTCTTTAAGGATTTAGGCAGTAACCAGATCACCATATAAAAATCTTAAATGGTCTTATACATAACTGAGTAAATATAATATGTTCTGTAGCGGGATCAATTGAAAAGATTGGTTAATAATCTAAAAATAATTAGACATGCAGAAAATTAAGTAGGAGGATATTGCAGTCACATGGAAAAAGTGAAATTTAAAACTAAAGCTCTACAAGGAATATGGGAAGATCATGAAAGCAGAAAGGCATTAAGGAAATAATGTTTCTTGGTGACTACTGGCAAAGTAAAGCATAGAGAACTATATACAGACTTTTAAGGTTTTTTGGGAAGCTTTGGGTTGAGAAGCGGTGATATTGGTGAGAGCATTGCTGAGTCAAAAATTTAGCACATGGGACCAGAGAGATAGCATGGAGGTAGGGTGTTTGCCTTGCATGCAGAAGGACAGTTGTTCAAATCCCGACACCCCATATGGTTCCTCGAGAATGCCAGGATCAATTTCTGAGCATAGAGTCAAGAGTAACCCCTGATCACTGCCGGGTGTTACCCAAAAACCAATAAATAAATAAATAAATAAATAAATAAATAAATAAATAAAAATAATTCAGCACAATCATAAATTGAGGATTCAAAGCAATGAGTTTAGAATTCACCTTTTATAGCTTAAGCTATCCTAAAAAATAGTATAAGTCTTCCATAAGTTATATATTTGATAAGAAACTTTTGGAAAAGTTATTCGAATTAGAGACATATCTTTCAATTCTATCACATATTTTTTTTATCTTTCATGATGTAGGCTTTTAGAAAAGAATATGTGGGACCAAGATAAATCAGTGTCTCAATAAAAGAAATATGAATATTCCAGATGTGATAGTTATTGTGTAACAGTGGTGAACTTCCCTCCAACACTAGAATTATTTTAGGTCTAGAAATATTCCAACTTAGTTTAATATTACTATATCTTTACAAATATAGCCAATTCTTAATAAATGTTTATATTTATATTTTATGAACTTATTCAATTACCCAAAGATAAAAATGTCTAGAGGGATATCTATATTATCAGTTGTAATATTAGTTATTGGTAATCTACTTGTTTAAAATATGAAACTCATGAGGCTGGAGTGATGGCTCAAGCAGTAAGGCATCTGCCTTGCATATGCTAGCCTTGGATGGACTGTGATTCAATCCCCCGGCTTCCCATATGGCTCCCCAAGCCAGGAGCAATTTCTGAGTGTGTAGCATCATTGGGCATGGCCAAAAATACAAAACAAAACAAAAATAATAAATAAATAAATAAAATAAGAACCTCAAAATTTGTTCTCACTTTTGCTGCAAAGTTTTATGTAATAGTGGGAAGATATGTGTTTATCTCCAAATTCAGGTTCTACATCTATAAAATGTGGTATATAAATTTACTGAGTTGAAATATTTGCTATTTTTCATTTGAACAACACATGGCATTGATCAGAGTTCATTCCTGGTAGTATTCAGGAATATTTCTGGCAGTAGGTCTCAAGCATGGCAAGGATTCATGCAAGGCAAACTCATTGACTCCTGTATTAACTCCTCTGTTAATTTTGTATTTTCTATAATCTTCAAAAAGAAAGCATTATCTTTCAAAGTTGAGGATTCAACTGGCCGTTTAGGACTCTTCAAATGTGTCTAATGTGTAAAACTACTAACCTCCAAAATCTAAAGGAGTAAGGAAGAATTTCTTTTCTGTGCCTTATAATTTTCTCAGTAAGAGAAGTTAATAGTTAACTGGGTTCTAAAAATGAAAATAGGCTAGAATCTTCTTTGTACCTCAGATAAATAGTGATCCCAAAATAGCATGTTTGTATAACTAAAGGGAGAATAGGAAAGAAGCAAAAACTGCAAAGGTGCTGTTTGGAAATATTTTAGGGAGAGGATTTTCTGACTCACTATTTTCTCATTGATGCTTGTTTATTTGTTAGCTTGAGAAAAAAGAGATCTGGGAATTTTTTTGGTTCATCCAATAATAATCAGGAGCTTGCAATAGTGTTTCCTTAAATAGCTTTCATTAGTTTCCTGTCTCCCTAGGCTAGAAAGAGAAACTAAGAATTTATGTCATTTGTTCATTTCTGCGAAGAGGCTAAGTATATTCAATCAACTAGTGTCCATGCAAACTTAGACAATTTTTATTGGAGTGAGGAGGCTTACAAGAAGAGTGAAAGTGGGGTACACATCTTGGGAGGTGCTGTTTGAGCTCTGTGTCATTAGGGATTGCCCAGAAGCCTTCTCAGAGTCCTCCAGGACTGCATGCAGTGATGTTCAGGGGACCATATGGGAGCAGAAAAAAAGAAAGAAGAAAATTATCGGTTGGTGTAACAGGCTGAGGAGGAGGGAGGAAGGAAGGGAAATTAGGAAGATCAGAGGAAGGAAATGAATATTAATGAAGGGTTGGGTGTTGGAACATTGTGTGAAACTCAACCATCAACAACTTGTTCCTTCTATATCTTCTTATGGTGCTTCAATATATTTTTTTAAATAAAGTTCTGGGAGGGGAGGGGGTTCAAAAAATAAAGTTCTGGGAAAATGGAAATTGGTTCCAATCTTTTTTTTTTTTTTTTTGGTTTTTGGGCCACACCCTGTGACGCTCAGGGGTTACTCCTGGCTATGCGCTCAGAAGTTGCTCCTGGCTTCTTGGGGGACCATATGGGGCACCGGGCGATCGAACCGTGGTCCGTCCTAGGCTAGCGCAGGCAAGGCAGGCACCTTACCTCCAGCGCCACTGCCCGGCCCCAATTGGTTCCAATCTTACCAAGATTAAGATAAACATAATTAAAGGTGGGAGACACTTCACTGACTATACATTTAGAAAGATCATTTTGCAATTTTGCAACAGGGCAGATCTTAGATGTGAATTTGACAGCAAGGTCACCAAACAGGGTAAGGTCACAGATGACAACAAGAGAACTGGAGGAGGGAACTGACCGGGTTACAAGGCAACATAAATTTGGCAGAACAAGAAGTGGGAATGAGGTAATTGAGAGAAAAGATGACAAGACAAAGCTACATCTCTGAATCAGGGTTCACTAGAATCAGGAAATTCAAGGAACAAAGGATTAGTGTACTCCACACTAATAGCATTTAATACAAATCACGCCTCAACAATATATAATTTAGTTTTACCCCATGTACACCTAGCTTGTAATTCTGCTACTGCTGTATCATTCTTTAGCACAACCACCCTCACCTCCATTGAGATGACTAAAGAGGAGTGTTACTGCTTCCAACTATAATTACATAGGGTTTTACTAGACTCTTTCTATATTGAGCCGAGGCAGAAAATTATAATCTTGGTAAAGTTTAATGTAAAACAAACCTGACAAACAAAAAAAGAGACTAAAGATATAAAAGGGAACCAATATAGATTTCAGCACTAGAATGCTAAGCAGTTGTCTAAATTCTTTTAAAATAAGAGAAAACTGAGATGCCTCGGAAAAAAATATGACTTAAAATGTACTGAGCCCACAAACTGAGTGCAAAGTAATAAAAATAAAATGAAGCATCATAAATATAGCTGAGTATAGGGAATGGAATAAGGTCCCATTTTCCAACAGATGTCTGGGGGACTAACCCCATAGAATTGCACCACTTACTTCACTTGTACTACTTCAATTGTACCACTTGCTTGACTGTCAGCCACAATTTCTCTGATGTACCATCCACTACCTGCATTGCATGTGTTCCCATCACAGTGCTCTATGTCATACTCATGAATTACCTTTTTATACTATTTTTACCTAGACACCATAAATCGCAAAAATTTCTGATCATATAGTTTCAGACATAAAATATTGTCCACTCCAATCCCATCGGCAATGACTACATTCCTTCATCAACAACCCCTGTTTCCCTCTCATCTCCAGTGCCATGAACTGTTTCCTTGGCAGACACATTTTTAAATTTAATTATTGTAGTTTAGGTCTAATTTTTAAAATCATTTTGACTTCAGTGGCCTAGGTATAAACAAACAACCTGTGGCTTCATTACAAATGAGCCCAAAGCTTAGGAGCAATCTGTGTTAGCAAGGAAATCTATTGAGATAGGAAAACATATATTTTCATTAATGTGGTAGGTATTTTCCCAAATCCCCACATTCCCAAAATATATATGAGTTCTTTTAAGATAAGAGAGTATATCTTTCTATCCCCTAGCAAGGAACATGACACATTTTATATCAATGGAGGGTGATTTATAAATAAATGTATTGGAAAAGATAATGTATTATAATTTAGTATGTACAAGTTACATATAGTAAAACTTATATTTGGGAAATGGAGGTAAATAGAGCATGGAAATTGATTAATTGCATTTTGAGACAGACAGATCTGGTTGTACTCTAAAATGCTATACTTTCTAAAATATATTACCTTTCATAAGAGTAAAACTCTTAGCTCTTACAAGAATCCAATTATTATACCCAATTATTATATCCAATTATTATATCTAATATAATAAGTAAAGTAATTTAAACTCTCAGAACGGACCTGTTTCTTTCGTGCCTCTCATGCTCACAAGTTCTATAGAGATCTTTTTATGTTATCAAGACGTTATCCCTATGATCAAAAGATTGCATTAACAGTAGCAATGAACGTACTGTGTTGATCATATTATGATCTAGTTATTGCTTGTTACCAGAAATAATACATTTTCAAAGAAAGTATTTCCAAAATCAAGAAGAAATCTGTCAGTGCTCTAATAAACATCTCTGTTCAAGTAAAATCTTTCCCGGTTGAGTGGGCTGACTTGGTGTTTATCAGTTGGAATGAAGGCAACAATTATGATCTGCAATTCTTATGAACTACCCTTGTGACAGCACAGACAATGAGAATAATCTAGGGTGTGTGTGTTTTATAACCATTCAAAATAAAAAATAGTTTCTGTATTCTGATGCAGCTCTGACACTTCGCTTGAATGAACTTTTGTCCTTCCTTGCCTATTGTTTGTTGTTTACACATGCAGCCTGATGTCTTTGTAACCAGATATAGAAAGTTTAGTGACCATGAAGATTAACACTTGCTTACAAGCTAGAGTCTGCCAACACTAGCAAAGAACAAAAGACAACATAGCAATTGTGATTTCTAATTTGGGGAACACAATACGAAATTGTAGCTTATTAAAATTTAGTCTTCACTAGGCTTGGATTTCAATAAAAAAAAAACACAAAAAAAGCTCTGTTTATATAGTCTTGGTTTGATTTTACTTTGTCAGACACAGAGTCTTACCTTTGTAACAGAGCCTAGAAGAGGAAAATGAATAAGAGATGATTACCTTCTAATTTGCCAATACTCAGTCCACTTTTGTACAATTCTGCTACCTAGCACCCATCTGTTCTCCTCCCTTGGGAGATAATTGCTCTTTAAAAAAATATTTCTGTAGCTTTGTGATGAGTCACAAAAGCCACATAGAGTTAGAACCCAGATAGCATGAAAGATTAAATAACATTAGTTGCAAATTTGGAGAAGAAAGGTTATTTTTGATGATAGAAACCATAACCAATTAAATAAAAAGGAAAGTTATCCAACATAAGAAGGCCACATACACATTTTATAATTAACATCACATTTTTTATTGTCTACTCATTTACTTATGTTTTACAACAGTATAAATATTACTACTTTATACTTGGAGTGTGCTATGCCCATCAGTATGGTCAGAAACTCTCTACCATCTCAGCACTCTCGGATTCTACTTTAATGATAGTATCTAAGGGTTGTTTTCATTGGGAAGTGCTTGATACTTGTTCTGTTGTGTTTTTTTTTTTTTTATTTTAAACTCTGCATATGAGCGTTGATAAAGACACCAAATAAGTTTAAATCCATATTCAATATACCTTTAAATAAAATATGCCCTTTGATTAATAAAGATTGGTTTCTTGGTCTCCTTTATTTTGTATGTTTCCTTTCTAGGGATATAAATTATCCCTTTAGGCTTCTCGTCTGTTTCAAACACTTATATATACTTTGGTAATAGAATTAACTATTAAACATCTTTGTCTTCAGACTTTTAGTTAATTTTAGGATTCACCTCAGAGGAATGACATTCAGACTAAATTATAAGAGATAATGCCAAAAGCAATGTTAAGTTTAACATAATGTCAATAAATGTTTAGTAACATACTAACAATATATAACTTTAATATGCTTGTTTTATTAAAATGACTCATTTTTGGTTTTTTTCCAATTTCCATAAAACACAGTAATCTTTTGTTGCTGACACAAACAGAATCTATTTTTCCCCCAAACAAAAGTTGAATCACGCCAGAATAGCACAGAAGCACTAGATAAGCACATGATCCAGTAATTGTGTGGTAAGGAAGCTTTTGAGTAATGTCTTCTGGCCATTTTAATAACTGTAATCATAGAGTTTAAATGCTCAGGATCAATTACCAAAAGAACATTGACTTAAAAGTACATTTATCTTAGAAACCATTAGAAATTTTATTCATAATATTTTTTTTATTAATGAGGGTTGTGTTTGTGACCAGATAACCATTTTTATTCATTGTAGCTTAGGTTTAAGGTGGTGAATGAGGCTATAGTGGATAAGTAATTGAAGTAGTAGAGCCTTTTTGGATGGTTAAATTTAGCTAAAATATTCTCTTGAAACTATAGGGTTGGGACTTGAGAAATAGGAAACGGATAAAATGTTTTTCCTTGCATATACTCAACCCAATCATCACTTCCAGCTCTACATAAAGTTCTCATAAAACTGCCCAGAAATGATTCCTAAGGAATATGTCCCAAGCATAGGTGGGTTTGGTGCCCAAACAAAAAGTCATGAGATTTTGAGCATCATGGCCATTGTGCAGATCAAAATTTTAAATTTCACTATTCAATAATTACTTTTATTGTATAAAAACTCAGTATCAAAACCACTTACTAAGCTTAGTAAGTGATTTTGACATTGATTTTTTTTTTCAAAGTCAAATTTAGGTATTCTCTAAGTAGTGTATGAAAACAAAGATGTAAGATTTCATGGAATTTTCTAAGATATTTAATAATTGTGACCTTTTTTCAACCTAAGTTCTTGAGTTAGAATGAGTATAGATGCATATTAATCATTGATTTCTACTTCAATTAAAATCTAAATTTGTGGGATAAACTTAGTGGAAGATTTGGACAAATTTCATTACTTAATTTTGTTCTCACATTTCATACCTATGTTTTGTAGGATGATCTTTAGCTTTTTCCTTATTTCCAAGATTTCAAGATCATGGTCTTTCATTGCTTGAATATTGATTTCATCCAGTTCCAATTTTCAAATACACTAAACTTCAACATGTGTAAATGCTTTATGTTCCATTATGTTTTCCTAAAAAGTGAGTGGAGGGAAAAAGAATATTTCTATACTATTGTATATATGCACATGTCACAGCTGATAGTTCTCAGACATCACTCCTGACAGTGGTCATCTTTGATGACCAATAAACGAATTATAGACCAAGATTCCCATGTCATAGTTGACTCCTGAATAATAATTTTTAAAACATGGAGAGTAAAAAATATATAACCCAGGTTTGTTTTGATGTGGTTTGTTTTAATACAAAGTGACTATTGGAGATGTAGAAGTCCTTGCCAACAAAATTATTCATGCTGATAAACATAAACTCCACATCAGTCTATGATAAAGAAGAAAACTAGCGTTGACAAAAATGCCCATGATTCAGGAATTGCAAATTCTTAGGTTGCAGGAGTTCCAATTGTTCCTTTTATTCAGCCTCCGCCAAGGTGTTTCCCTCATGGTTTGCCTATTGAGAGAAGCCAAAACTCGATTTGTACTTCTTTATATTAAATACTGTGACCTGTATGGTTTTCCAAATGATACAGCCTAACTATCAAGCTAATTTAAAAATTTAGAAAAATGCTGTAAGGGCAGGTAAAAGCTATTTTAGAGTTCTTTTAAAGGTTCACTAATTGTCTGAAATTATTGCTTTAGATTGAGTCCTAGAGATTGAATCAAGATCTGCAGACAAATCTTGATCTCTTCTTTTTTTTTCTATTGATCTCTTCTTAATTTGATCTATTTCTCATATAATGATCCTGAAACTATTTTATGCATGATATTATACTGAGAAACTGAAGATAAAAATTTAAAGTTGGGGCCTGGGTATTATCAAAGAGATAGTATAATGGGTAAAACACTTGCTTTGCATGTAGTTAACCTGGGTTTAATTTATAGCCCAAGTCTTACCAAGTATGAACCCCAGAATTACATGTGGTCCCTTGAGCCCCAGCAGAAGTAATCCTTGTGCACAGTGTTAAGAGGAAGTCTTGAGCAAGACAAGTGTGACCCCCCAAAAAACAAAAACCAATAATTATTATTTAGTTAACATGGATGCATTGTGTTGATGTATATGATACATGAAGTTAATGGATTATGACAGTGTTTATTCTTTGGGATGTTATATACCAGACTCTGCTCCTTGATTCTTTTATTCTGAGAACAAATTCAATCAAATTCAAATTTCTTCAATTACTTGATAATTGTATGGCAATGGGAAAGATAAATAAAATTATTTAAGAATAAAACATTATACTAGGATGTTAATAATGAAACTTTTCTCAATGATAGTCTCCCAAGAGATACTTCTCCTTATTGACTTGTTGATCTAGTATGTAAGCAGGTAAAATGCAGCCAAATGAGAGGAGTTGTGTTTTTTTTATATTCCAATATAATTACCTCTGAGAACTGTTATAGAGACTTGAAAGTGATGTGTCTGAATTAAACTAGTTAGCAAGGCAGTCCAAGGTAATTTTACACACTTAGGTATATAGCCTAATGATGTTACTTTGGTAGGAATATATTTCCAATAGAAAATATCACAGAACCATTCCACAATTGTTAATGAGTGATTATAATAGTTTATCTTTCCTGAAATAATTGACTTAATAGCTTGTTCCTGGGTCATTAAGTCTCAAGGACATTTTGGAGTCATGTTCCCTTAGAGTATTCAATTTTATGAAAATACCTAATCATCAAATCATATGGAAAATCTATTATATAAATAATGAACTTTATAAGAACTTATTTTCCACAGTATGATTTATTGTCAACATAATTGTTATCATCACCCTTAAAAGATAAACAAGCAATAGCTAAAAATTTTATCATAAATATTATTAAGGACTAATACCAATTTCAACTTTATATTGACTCTGTTATAAGAAGGTTTAAAAGCTGCCAAAAATATGTAAAGCCATTATCCATTTTTTTTATCCTTTCTCATCTTACTTTTTTATTTTTCATTTGTTCATTCAGTTTTGGCTCTGACATAACTTTGTCTCTTTACTGTTCCTTGTTCCAAAAATATTTAGAAAATATGAGGAAACTGAATCTCAGGTAGGCTAAATAGCTTGTCAATGGTCTCTTAATCCTTAGCGAAACTAGTGTAAGTCTAAATATTATGTAAATAAATGTACTATGTAAATACCCACGTAAGTCTAAATACTATCTCTTTATATTTTGTGGAATAGCTATACATAGAATAGTAAGCTGCAAATGTAATATTTGTCCCCAGTTATTATGTTGTATTCCTAAAACTGGGAATTTTCCAAATAATCAGATTGCCCTTTTGTTAGTCAGAATTCCCATTTAATCATACCTGATTTTATGACATAAACTAGAGTCTCTAGATAACTCTAGGAAATGAGTGATGATCACCAGTTAAAGAATTTTAAGCTTGCTACCTTCACTTAATTCTTTGGAGGAAAGATTTTGTTGGAAATTGAGCTCTATAAAATCTCTGAACAATAACATTCAAAGTACTCCCAAGTGAGAACAAAGGAAGTCCTGAGACAAAGGTAAAATGGTACTCTGTATTTTCTTTGAAGTATTTTAATTGATTATCAAATTTCAGGAGCAAGCTAAGGGCACTCACAATTTATAGACATTCATAGACAGTAAATCATAAATATGAGTAGCCCAAGAATTTTGATAGGTGTCTAAAGTGAGACAACTTCATAGGATTGAACCCTTTTATGACTGAAATCCAACTACAACATGTCTGTAATCATGGTGCTTACATATACTATTTAAAAAAAGAAAAGAAAATAAAAGAAAGAACCATTAAAACATTATTTCAGGGGCCGGGAAGGTGGCGCTGGAGATAAGGTGTCTGCCTTGTAAGCGCTACCAAGGAACGGACCGCGGTTCGATCCCCCGGCGTCCCATATGGTCCCCCCAAGCCAGGGGCGATTTCTGAGCACATAGCCAGGAGTAACCCCTGAGCGTCAAACGGGTGTGGCCCAAAAACCAAAAAAAAAAAAAAAAAAAAAAAAAACATTATTTCAAAGACCAGTTATGTAGCCCAGTGATAAAATATTTGGCTTGTATCTGTGAAGCCCTTGGTTAGATTTTTGACACTGCAAGGCAAATGATTATGTAAGTAAATAAATAAGCAAAAACATAATCAAATCAAAAGCACAGAAGTGGATAGTTTGAAACAATCAGTGCTGATGTGGATGCAGAAGAAAAGGGAACTTTCATTCACTGCTAGAGAGAATGTAGACTGGTCCACCTGTTTTAGAAAACAATACAGGTTTTCCTCAAAATGCTAGAGAATGAGTTACCATTTGATCCAACAATATCTCCTAGGAATATATCCTAGTGGCCCAAAAATACAATGCAGAAAAAGTATATGCACCCACACGTTCATTGTAACACTATTCACAATCTCCAGAATCTAGAAAACAATCCAAGCTCCCAAGAACAAATGAGTAGATAAAGAAACTGGTATATTTACAAAATGGAAGGCTACACAACTATTAGGAAAATTAAAGTCATGAAATTTGCATGGATAAATTTACATGGGTACACATGGAGAGCATCATGCTAAATAAAACAAGTCAGAGAAAAAGGACAGAGAATGATTGCACTCATCTGTAAGATAAAGAAAAGAACAAACAACCCAGAGTAAGAGAATAATACTCAAAGATAATAGAAATAATGGGAGTGGAAATAGAAGCTAAGTCAGAGAAGAGACTGCTATGTCAATAATAGTTGGACATGATCACTCTGGGCAAAAACTGGAGATTGAAAGGAAGTAAAGTGATCTGCATGATACCTCTTAAGTAGCAGTATCCCAAACCATGACGAGAGAGGTGGGGGAATGAGAGAGGGAGGGAAGGAGGAAGGGAGGGAAGAAAGGAGGAAAGGAGAGAAGAAGGGAAGAGGGAAGGAGGAGGGAGGGAGAGAGGGTGAGGAGTATCTGTCATAGGCAAAGCTGAGGTGAGGATGTGAGCGAAACAATGGGAAGAAAACTGAGCAAATTGTTGCCAGGAAATGAACATTGATGAAGGTATGGGTATTGTGACATTGTACTGTTGAAACTAAACTATCAGTAACTTTTTAACTTTGCATCTCACAGTTACTTAATCATAGTTTTAAAAATGTCACTTGTAGAAAAAGAGAAATAGGCAGTTTGAAAGGAATATATACGGGACTGAGAATAAATAGAAATGAAGAAAATATTTGATTAAAAGAAAATTTAGTAAAAGAATAAGTAATGTGTTTATATTGATAAAAAGAGAATGAAAAGAAAAGCAGGAAAAGGAATGCCATCATGTTAATTATAAAGAACTGAGGAAGTTAGAAAATTACCACTTAATGGTGGTTATCAGATTATTATAAAAATATCTTAGAAATAATGTAAGAATTGTGAATGAATGCTAAATCAAAGAGGAGACTAGTGTTAGATAAGAAAAAATTTACATAGACATAAATAATCTTCTTATAAATGGATTATAAGAGGTAAAATAGTTACAATAAAAGGAAGAGAAGAGACAAAACCTTGACCAAGTGAACAAATTCACACCACCTAGGAAGAGATGGACAGCTTGTGCTGCCAAATACAGCTCCCTTGGAAAGAGACATCTGTTACAGTGTGCCTCAGCCATAATTTTATGACCTAAATCTAGTCAGGAGTAAACAATGGAAAAACCCCAAATAAATGACTTTCTGTAATGTAACTGGCTTAAATTTGCTATGTTAGTGAATCATAAATAAACAAAAATAAGTTAAAAAATTAAGGAACTAGTCTAGATTGAAAAACTAAATAGACATACTAATTAAATACAAAATATAATTCTGTACTTTTGTATCGAAATAAATGCTTTGTGTTATATTTTCTATTAGGGAATATAAATCTACAAGTGAATGAAAATGGAATATAAAAAGTAATTAACATAAATGTGTCAGTATTAGATTCCCTAAATTGTATTACTATATCATTATTTTCAGAAAATATGCACTGAGGACTTGCTAAGTGTACTTCCACATTAAAAATACATAACATGTATTTTAAGTATTAAGCAGTAAGGAAGGTGATATATGGAATATATTGTCAAATAATTTTTTAAAAATTGTAAAGGGCTTGCATGAAGCAGATCTCATATAGTCTGAAGCTCTTCTCAGACTCCCCTGAGTCTTTCCAGGAGCCATTCCTGAGGGCAGAGCCAGGATTAAATCCTGTGCAGGGTAGGCTTTACCTCCAAAATTTCAAAAACATAAGGGGACAAATAAATAACAATAACTGTGTAGAATACTAAGAGTTCTTACTCTTAAAAATAATCTCTTATTTTTATATCTATAAAGTTTCTGGACACCAAATACACTTATTGTTGTAATCAGTTCAGAATAAGAGTAGCCACATCACCATATGGTATCAGTAAATGAAATCCTATTTCATTAAAATATCATTTAAATCTAATATAATTTAATGTCATTAAAATTTTATCTCAATTGAGATATTTAATATCCCAAGAAAGACAGACAGAATGATAAAGCAAATTTGACCATATGTGTAAATTTTATAAATTTTAATAAAACATATATAAATATTCATTTTACAGATTTTTTAATTAAAATTATATTTAAATTTTTAACCATTAAATAAAACTGTATAGGAAATAAATACAAATCTGTAAGTTAAATTGTATTCATTAGCTGCCAATCTATAGCTTCCAATTTAAAATAACATTTGACTTAGATAAGGAAGTCCTGAAAACACATGAAAACCCTGTAAATAGGCAGTGAAACTAGAATCAATAAAAATGATATGTCTTTTATGTCTTACATTTTCCCTTATGTCTTCTGTATTCAATTCTAGATATTATTTCTTGCTCTAAAAATTAATTTTGAGAGGATGAAGGGGCTGATTTAAAAATAAGACAAGCCAGTGGCCATGCTCCATAGACTCACTCTTTACTCATAGAAGATATAAAACAAGCCATAAAAGATTATGGCTACAATGGCCCATGCAGCACAAAGCTGGCCATCTCAGGAAAAGAGGGTAAGCCAAGGTCTCACCCTGCTCAAGTCATGTTTGCTGCCTCCATCACTCAGAATCTTCATTTTCCCAATGACCTGACTCATCACTGAACCTCTCAGATTTCCTGTGAGAATCTGCTGCTCTGGCCTCACTTCAGGTCTAATATTGTTGGGCTGATATCAGCAGGGCTTTTTTGGAGCTAGTGCAGATACCCTCTTCCTTATCTTCCTTCTTCCAGGAGAGTTTATCAGCTCTAACCATGCCCACAAATGCCCAGGTAACTGGGCCTTCTTCCAGGAGACCTTGCAACTGAGTATATGCCCCCCCAAATTCATAATATCTTAGCTTTGAATTTCTGGACAACTTAATTTTTTTGATGTTGTCATCCTTTAAAGAACACTCCAGTTTAACAAATTGGACATATAACAATAAGGGCTCACTAAAACTTGTCATTGTATTAAGGACTTTATTTTTGCTTTCCATTTATTCAATAAATTTTCTTTCACTAATCTGAAAACAAATAATTATAATCAACTATATCAATTATGTGATGTATTTTCTTCAACAAAATAAAATTTTAAAAATAAATAACCAAAATAAGGCAAAATCCTGTTGCAAGAATTTTATCTTCCAGTGTGACCTGAGCTTATTAAAGATCCTGAGAGTCAAACAGATTATTCTCCTCCTGAGCAACTTTCCTCTTATCATAAAACAAAAAACTGTTTTATCTGGTATCTGACACCTGGGAGAGAAAGGGAAATGCCCTATGACAATTTTACAATTTTTCAGATAACAAGCTTTCACTTTATTTGGGGGAGGGGGGTTTGGGTTTTTGGGCCACACCCGGCGATGCTCAGGGGTTACTCCTGGCTGTCTGCTCAGAAATAGCTCCTGGCAGGCACGGGGGACCATATGGGACACCGGGATTCGAACCAACCACCTTTGGTCCTGGATCGGCTGCTTGCAAGGCAAACGCCGCTGCGCTATCTCTCCGGGCCCAACAAGCTTTCACTTTAAATGAATCTTTCAAAATGATGAGCCTTTTGTTTTTGCTTCCTGGTACACTTTTACTTATCTTCTTTTAGACATGCGTCAGCTAACATTTTGGGGGGTTTTATCTGTCAATGCCACAAATACAGAACTTAAGTCCAATTTGTTGATAGAATATTGTACAAAGAAAGGTTCTTGGACAAGAAAAGCACAGGGGCCTCACGTTAGAAGATGAATTGTTTATTTAAGTACCATGATTACAAACATGATTGCAGTTGTTTTCGTCATAAAAAGAACATCTTCCTTTCACCAGTGCAACATTCCTACCATCAATGCCCCCATCTATTATCTAAAAAGAAAAAAAAGATAAATTGTTGAAACCCAGCCCTTCCACCAGCATGCTCTGTAAGTTCTATCAATTCATTTGTACCAATTATCAATTACCTCAATACTTCTTGATTATGCTTTCTATCAGAGATGTTAAATATTTTCCCCAATAGAGATATTAATAGACATAACATCCTCATTGCTGTTCTACTAATAGAATAATTTTAAATAAATAGATAATTATAGACATTTCAAAAGAAAAAAACTAGCTAAATTAGAAAGTGGACCAAGATACATTTTGTGCACTCTTTGGATCCAGTGATTTGTAAAACAAAATCTCAAGTATACTCCATGTGTTATTTGAAAACATTTATATCATGTCAGCAATTTATTCTCCTAATTTTCTCCCCAATACTCTCCTCATGCCCTCTGCATTCCCACTACATGGAATTAATCACTCTTCCCCAGAATAAGTCACATGTTGTCACTTCCTTTTTGATCTTGCTTTAGCCTATTGTTTTCTTTTTCCTATTCAGGGGAGAAATACATGCCACAAAATACTGCTATTATATCTTTAATTCAATGTCATCTCTTTCATAAGGTCTTTCTCCTTCCCCTCCTCTTCTTTCTCTTCCTCCTCCTCTTCCTTTTTTTCTCCTCCTCCTTTTTCCCAGTTACAGAGTATGACATAATCAGAGTAAAGAATAGTTCACTAATGTCATTTATGTAAATCATCTTGTGTACATAAGTTATAGAATTCTGAGAGTTCCTTTTCAGAATGTTGATCTGGTATAATCGAAATTGGATTTTGTTTACCTAGGCCTTATTTCTAACACCTTGTACTTGAGCAGAATTGATTGAATTCAATTTTAAGGGACTTTTCATCCAACAGATTAACTACCTCCTCTTTGCAAAAAAAAAAAAATCCTCTTTCATAAAGATAAGTAGTCCATGGGTCTCTTCTGTATATTAAAATCTATGTTAATCAAAAGAAAATAATGAGTTTGTAACTTGATATCTTCTTTAAGTAATGTCTAAAATCATCTCCTAAGAATGTTATTTTTATGAGATACAAAATAAAATTGAATAAAGTAAAGTAAAATAGACTGATTAAATAGTCAAATATGCCTGCTTTACTGACTATTTGACTGATCAAGCTAATTGCATGCTTTGGAAATAAAATCTGACCTGACCATTAGTCTAAATTTTTCCTAAATCATTTTTAGCTTTTCTGATTCATAGTGAGTATGGCAGAGTGTCTCAGAGAACCATGTGGGTACAAGATTAACCCAGGATAGGGATTGTGAATCAGGTCATAAAGTTCCTGGTTTGCTCCAAGGACATCACTTCTTTGAACACTTAAGAACAAACAAAATTCCATTGCCTTTGAATTAATGAAGAATATCATAGTCAAATTCAAACAAAGAAGAAAGTTTTGCCTTTGTGGTAATGACCTTCTGCCTATATAACTACCTATGGATCACTTTTGGAACTAAGACAGTATTTTGCTTAACTCAGTGCTAAGATAATGACAAAAACACTATTCACCACTTTAAAGTAGTAAGAGGTCTTTCACAAGGATTTCTGACTACTTTTCTGTAAAGAACTCTTTGAAATTACTAAATAAAAAAGATAAAAAGCCATTAAATCTTTACCAAAATATATTATGTGGTGGGAGAAAAATCTTACATGTCCGAAGATAATAGGCCAAAAGGTCATAGTACTTACTTTATCTCCTATGGCTGTATTTTATTTTCTGTACAATGACTCATTATTAGTGTGTTGTGCTCCTTCAAAATCACTCTTGAGATATTGAACAACTTCTTCACTTTAAATATTTATGTCAAATCTTCTAAAGTATTTTGGCAGAAATATTAGAACATAGAATCAATTTAAACTTCCTGAGAGTTCTTGAAAATCTTTTTAAAAATTAAAATAAATCAAGTATTTGTATATAGTTCATAAACTCTAAGATAAGCATATTCCTAATAAATGAAAATTTCATAAATAAGATTTAATAGTACACATGCTAAGCATGATATTCTAAGTTACTAGTTATCAGTTGTTGTAAAAATATTGTAGAGATTTCTATTTGTATGACAAATATTAAAATGTCATGTTAGTTTTGACTCAGTAGATATTATTTGCTTTATTAAATAAAACATGACTAATATGAATGATAATGTAGCATAAGAAACTCTCCATTACTTTGTTTCCTTTATAGAAACTACATTTCCCTTATAAAAAGAAAGGAGGGGCTATAGCCATAAGGCTGAAGGTCTGGTGCTTCCCTTGAAAGCAGCCAACCCATATTCTATTCCCTGGAACCCCATATGGTCCCCTTAGCTACTCAAGAGCCAGGAGTAAGAATTGAGCACACTGGACGTGGCTCAATATCTTCCTCCCACCACCCCCTACCCCAAACAAACAAATAAATATATGAATAGAAAAAGAAAGTAAAATAAATTCCAGAGCACAAAATTTAACAAAATGCTTTGTAGCTCTAAGAATCTCTGGTGAAAAGGAAGATGCATTCTATAAAAATATTGGTCTTTGACTCCAAAGGAGAATAAATAGCACAACTACAAATTTTGCAGCCTATGACTGGTTCTGTATATTCCTCTTTTCTACAGTAGAATATTTTCTTTTTTTTATTTATTTTTTACACTTTTAAATTGTTCAGTTGAATAATTGCTAGTAAACAAAAATGTATATTTTAGTCTGGTTTCAACAAGCTCTGCTGTTGGCAGATACTGTAAGAACAGAAAAGAAAGTAACAACAACATATGTTTTGAAGCTATATAACTGGCTTCTGAAATCTAAAAACTCTGGGGAAATTTTAAGATCTTGTTCAGTTTTTGCCCCCATGTCTCAATGGTGTTGTGACAGACTTTATAAACACAAGGTTAGTGTGTAGTCGGCCAAGGTCTCTAAGGGCAAGCTATTTCTTCCTCTGTGTTTGTTGGGACTTTGATCTTATCTCTTCTGCTTATCCCAAACCAAACTCTTTATTGCCCCAACAACTTCTCCAGTTTAGGAGATGGTGGAGAACATCACTTGATTGGAAGGGCAGGCGTGGGAACAAGAGAGTCTAAATTACAGAAAGAGGAGGGCTGAGTGATGGGTTGTTCTACAGACATCCTACTCCAGAGAACTTTCAGTACAGTTACCAAAAGTCAGGGTGCATTACAAAACTATATTTGGTCACTGTCTCTACACAGTAACAATTGAGCCAAATAAAAGGATGCTTATTATTAAATATATTTGGTTAAATGTCTCACAGGAAATACCTTCGTAATCATTCAACTTGCCCAGAATTGGATATGGCATCAAGGTTTAGTAAGCATAACTATCTGGTGATATATTCTACCATCTATAACTCTTTAAGGAGGGGAGGGAAGTGAGATGATTTACATAGAAATTCATCCTCATTTCTTGGCTGAATCTAAGAAGCAAATTTAACTGCCTTTTTCTATCATCATAACATATAATTGCATGATTACCTAGTAAACACTATTAACACGTCCTTAAATATTTGTGTATGGTGTTTGTGTGAGTATTTGTGTTGGGTTTTGTTTTGGAGAGCCATACCCAATGGTGGTCAGGACTTATTCTGGCTCTGTGCCTAGAGATCACTCCTGGAAGTGCTCTGGAAACAATATTCAGTGTAGGGTATTGAATCTGCGTCAGCCTCTTGCAAGACAGCTGATTCAAATTTACATTCTTTTAGACACCATTTTTTTTAACAGTTAAACTTTTATATTTACAATATTCTCTTCATCTTTTGCCAGGTTTAAAAATATGTACAGAGCTGCGAAGGGGTGGGAAGGGGACATAGGATTGTCAAGGAATTGTTCTGGAGAGAGAGAGAGGAACTGGGCATTGAAGTCCGTGGCTGAATCATGGGGTCCCCTAGCCCATTCCCACGACCCAATTTTATTTTTGGGGGGGCATCTGTCTGACAGGGTTCAGGGCCCAGATCCCTAGCATTTAAAGGGCATGGCTGTTTGGAGGGAGCTAAACCAGGCAGGGGAAGGGACAGAGACAAGCTATGCTTCCATGGGTAGAGGTGGGAGAAGGGAAAATCAGGAGGCAACGTTCTGGGGAGCCAAGGCCAGGGATTCTGGATGTGGGTGTCAGTGGAAGACAGCACGCCAGTCCCAACTTGTTTGGCACTAACAAAACCACCCGACGCCAGCAGGCGTCTCTCCTCCGTTCTTACCCCTTACAAGCCTCCCCGACAGCATCCAGTGTCCCCAGAGACTGACAATGCTTTCTCCTCAGTCCCAGGCAGGTACCATGTCATCACTCCTAGTTCTCTGCTGGTTTCTGCCTGAGCCCACCTCCCATTCCATCTGCTCCTCAACACAAGGTCTTCATTCTGTGTCTGCCTGTCCTATGAAACCTTTCACCCTGCCCTTAACTCCCTCTCTTCAGCCCCAGTGACTGAGGAGGGCAGGTCAAAGAAGGGGATGGCCGCCAAGAGAGAAGCTGGTGGGAAACCAGGATGGGAAGGCATCCGAAGGAGAAAGGGAGTATGGAGAAAACTGAGGAGTGCGACTCAATGAGACAAGGGCGGGACCTCTTTAGCTGCCATCCCCTCCCCACCAGCCCCCTCGTTGCTATGCCCTGGCCCAGGTTTGAGGGAATTCTTGGCACTCTTGGGGACTAAATGAACAGTGGTCTGAGGACCTAGAGGAAGACTGTCCTCATACCCCATGAGGGCTTTGGTCAACATGCGTCCCCTGCCACTCAGTAGCTCTGATGGGAAGAGGGGCAGACCCCTCTCAGCTCAGGGTCCGATACCCCCCCCCCCCACCTCTCAGCTTCAAGTGTGCTCCCTCATGCTGTGTGAGGAAGGATTAAGTGCTGAGCCAAAGGCCAGTGGGTGTCTGCACAGGGAAGTGCTGGAGAGAAAGGATCATCTGCATGGGAAAACACACATCCACATGCAAAACCATGTTTTCATTCCGAGAAGTGCTCCCCGATGCATGGGAAGACAATTCCCCTGCACTAATGGGATACTTGAATTCGCTCTGTCTCCCTCCTTCCTCCCCTTGAGAAAATACGTGTCACCTGGAGAACTTGTTTCCTTGGACTTGTCCCACAGGGTCGGGGGGCAGAGGGGGCTGTAGAACATGCTTTGCCAGGGTGGAGGATGTTGTGGGGCAGAGAGGGGGCTGATTTCCTTGCCATTTCCCAGGCATCACCCTATGCTGTCTGGTGGCCCAGGGTCGATGTGTGTGCACACTCACCACTTTCGGGGTCTCCATGGGGTGGGGAGGAGGAGGAGTGAGGTAGGAGAAGGTATGAGGGAACAGAATTCTGGGATACAAATCCCCGCAGAAATTTTTGAGGGGGCCAACAAGTGTCCAGGGCGGCAAAAAAAAAACAAAACAAAACAAAACAAAACCCTGAACATGGGAAAACACACCCCTGGATGAGAAAGCACACCTCAGGGGGCAATCCTTCCACATTTCCATACACCCGAGACTGATGTCCCAATGTAGGCAAGGACCCCTCAGGTGTTCGAAGGCCAAGGCCCAGGTCCAGAGGAGACCAGACCTCCCTGGTGGGCAAAACACGTCCAGAGAGGAAACCTAGTCCTCCTGGCACTCTTTGGCACGAGTGAGAGAGCCTCTTGCAAGCCACATCGTCCTCCCTACCTTCCAGGTGGTGTTCCTGCCTGTGGGTTGCAGGGCTGAGACATCATTCTTTTTTTGAGGCACCATGCTTTATAATGTTATTCAATGTTATTCAAGAATCTTATTATCCAGCAAGAAGAGAATACTAGGTATCAAAATTACTTAAATTGCCCCTGACCCTAGATTATAGAAATCAGAAAAACAAGGAAGGAAAGAAATGGAAAGATAGAAGAGGCAGATAGGAAGTAACAGGGGAAGGCCCTCAGCACACTGGTGGTATAGAGGTGTGTGTGGGTGTGTGTGTTTATGTATCAAAACCACAGTCCTAATCACACTGTAAGCATGAGATCCTTAGATATTACTAATACTCTCCCAACTTCCATATCCACATAATCACAGATCTTACTCTTGGGAAATCATTATAGAATAAAGTTTCTCATTACCATTCTTTGTCACTACTGCTATTCACACTTTCAAGAAGACCATTCCCAAGAATGCTATTCCAATAACACATGATAATCAAACATCTACATGCAAGATGCGGCCCAAACCTTTGGCATGGTGTGCATTCTATAGGACTGTTTATAGTCTGATATTATTATACCATCATCTCAGAGACATCAAGCCAACTCTGCCATACAAAAACATTAATCTTGCTTTGTTCCACTAATCTCCCTCTATGCCTTCACTTTCTACACAGATAATTCTCTCTTCCCAAATTTTATTTCTTTTTTTATTTTTCTCAGTGAGAGACCTCCTAGTAATCTTTCAACACCAGTTCAAATGTCACTCTTTCTGGAAAATTTATTGTGACACCCAACCTCACCTATTACGTCTAGTAGAAAATCTTGCAAGAGTTAAGTGTTCACCCTTGTTCCTGAAGATTTTAATACACTAATATATGCCATAATAGTTTAAAGACCACTTTATAATTGACACTGTTACCAGTTCCTGCATGGCCTCATTCAGACCACTTGACTTTGCTGTATTTAATTTTCTCATAAAATGGAAATAAATACAGCTGCCAAACAGAACAGAACTGTTACAATAGTTTAACAAATGTATTGAAGAAGCGCTGCTCTATAGTCCTGACTAGTACTAATAGTACTAATAGTAGTTATTGTTAATTATAAATTATCACTGAGATAATTATATATGTCAGCATTTTTGTAAGGGTTAATAAAATTCCCCAATGATAAGAATGTGTATTGTATATACTCCTAGCAAAATATGCACATAAATATATGCATCTACACTTGCATGAAATGTTTTTTTCTTTCCCTATGTGATGTTTTCTGATATAGAAAAGGTTGTGAGATATCTCCTATATTTTTGTCTTTTGGGAAAATATGTCTCATGACAAGACACATTGTCCCTAATAGGGGAATGGAATTTCCAGTAATGAAAATGGTTAAATAGGGGCCGGGCGGTGGCGCTGGAGGTAAGGTGCCTGCGCTAGCCTAGGACGGATCACGGTTCGATCCCCCGGCGTCCCATATGGTCCCCCAAGAAGCCAGGAGCAACTTCTGAGCGCATAGCCAGGAGTAACCCCTGAGCATCACAGGGTGTGGCCCAAAAACCAAAAAAAAAAAAAAAAAAAAAAAAAGAAAATGGTTAAATAATGTGCTGAGAATATTTTAAAATATTTATAACTTTTTTGTTAAATCTAAAATGTTTTTGATAAAACTGATAGCATTATGGTAAATATTTGCATATGTATATTATCATGGTATATCCCAAATGTTTAAATTTGCTTGAATTATTTATTCTCAATATTCTCAATATGTAAATACTCTAAGTTTTCCCCACTCTCCATAAAAGGATTTTATTAACACAAACATATGAAATCTTAGAGAATACAAGTTTAATCATAAGTATGTCATTAGTATTTGGTAGGAAGATCATTTTCAGGTTCCTCAAAAATTATACCTTTCCAGGTACCTTATTTTTAATCGATTAGTGGGCCTATTACATATTACAAACATTACATTAAAGATCGAAATCATACAGATGAAGGAAGGAAGAACACAATATATTATTGCTACTGTCCACTGTATTTTCTGGGATAGCATTTATTAGTATGGAAAGTTTATTTTCTACATCACCAGGAAATCACCAAAATTTGGAATATATATATAATATATATATAATTCCGTGAAATTATATTTGTATATTTATTTAAATTTATACTGATTTCATATTTTGTTTCTATATTATATTCAAGCCATTTAAATTATACATGTTAAAAATTATTTCTGCATATTTTGGAAATAAATATTCATGTTGATGCTATAATGGAATGAAGCAGGAGATCACAATCTTTTGTCCTTTTCACCTTATCCAGAAGTTCAAAGCCTAAGAATAGCATAGCTATATTAAAGGATCAAGTCAGAAGAAATATATTATCAAATCAATATCCATTAACAAAAGCAACAAATTCATAAATGAGTGAATCTGCTGAGTTCAGAAAAAGTAGGCATCAGGGCATTGAGACTTCAAAAAAAAAAAAAAAAAAGAAAGAAAAGAAAAAGACATTTCTTAGACTCAGGATATACTAGAAAAAATGTAGTCTGCTCTGTCCTCACATCAGGCTCAGAATGCCCAAGGAGAACATTCATTGTTGACATGAAGTCAACATGGGGCCAAGTCACATCCGCTTCTGGGTTGAGTTGCTCACACCAGAGCAACTCAAAGAAACCTACTAGACAGTTGGATAATAATAATACAGACAGATTCTGAGAATACATACATGTTTTTAATGTTTAGTAGGACTGCCAACTAACAGAATAAGAAAATGCATCTTAAGGGTCAAATCTTTTTCAAATGCGAGCAAGTGTTCAAATAATCTGATGCTGTGATTCTAAATAATTGTTTACAAAAGATCTTTGGATGGTATTATAAAAATATGTTTTTTTCTGGTTTTGTTTGTTTGTTTGTTTTAAACTAGATACTGATACTGCTGGAATTCAATTTAGTAACAATATAGCAGTAAGGCTAAAAACAAATGATGATATTCATCACTATTGTAGTCCACCTGCCATCCAAATTATATTGTTTTGAATCTCTATTTTGAATAAATAAAATAAATAAACTCTCCAAACTGGGAGTTTGTCACCTAAATAATGGATGTTTCAATATATTTCCTTTTGCAGAAGCCCCTGAGGTCGTCTCCGCTTCGTTCCTGTAGGTGCCGGGTCGCCGCGCACTTCTGACCATGCTGCGTGGAAGCCGAAGCCGCACCTCCCGCGTGGTCCCTCCGGCCACCGGGCACCGCAGATGAGAGCTGCGCCCAGGCCAGCACCAGCCTCTCAGCCACCAGCTGCAGCTCCACCATCTGCTGTTGCTTCACCAGCTGCAGCTCCCCGGCAGCCTGGTCTCATGGCCCAAATGGCAAGCACTGCAGCCGGTGTGGCTGTCGGCTCTGCTGTTGGCCACACTATTGGTCATGCCATCACGGGGGGCTTCAGTGGAGGAAGTAATGCTGAGCCCGCAAGGCCTGATATCACTTACCAGGAACCTCATGGAACTCAGCCAGCTTACCAGCAGCAGCAGCAGTTCGGGCCCTTGCCACAATGAAATGAAACAGTTTTTGGAGTGTGCCCAGAACCAGGGTGATCTTAAGCTTTGAGAGGGTTTCAGTGAGGTGTTGAAACAATGTAGATTTGCAAATGGATTCGCCTAATCAAGAAGATGAAGACATGGAAAATCACCTCTCATGACCCAGTTAATTTAGCATAAAAAATATGATTAGTCGTGAAATGCAAGAGTAAAACGACCAGTGAATCTATTCTCAACAGTGTCCTTGCTTCTCATTTATTTGCATGGAAGAGATTATTATGTAACTCACATCCTGGTTCATTGAGATGATACTGAATTTGGAGCTAAACAGATGTTTGTGTGGCTTCCTTAGACCAGCTTTTGTAATGCTACAATGTATTGATAAGAATAAAGTGATTTTCTTCCAGAAAAAAAAATTGTTTTTTGATTAAAATTTTTGTGTATCAACACAGCTATACAAAAGTAATCACGGACAACTACAAATATTAAATTATCAAACTCTACATTTTTAAAGTGTGTCTTATTATATACCAATTATAGAACTTAAATCTTCTAAAATATGTATAAATATACTTTTGAAGTTAAACTAACTCGAGGCAACCTAGAGGTCAAATACTTTTATAATAGGGTTTCTGAGTAAGATTGGTATTAGTGCTTTAATCAAGTTTTTAAATCCATGTATTCAGATATCCTTTTTTCCCTCCTCAAGTAGAAACTACTTGAAAGAATAATAATACTAAATGACCAGTTAAATTAGAGACAATTGTAAAGTTAGTGAACAATGACAATAAAATTATAGTTGCAATAGCTATAAGTGTGGAAAGATTGCAGAACTCTTGCCAAATATAAGTGGAAGATGTTAAGTAGATACCAATGTCATAGAATATAAAAATTAATCTTCCTACAAAAAAAGTAAGTAGTAGGCATGGTATTTAATTTAAACTTTACTGTACTTAATTCCAAGACTTCAAATATATTGACTGACATAGTTTAGTGAAAATATTCTTAGATATAAAAATTTTATTTGCTACCTTGAATCACTTCCTGCAAGTGAGATTAGTTGTGCTCTTAGACTGCTTTTTTCAGATCAATTTTCAAAAATCCTTTGATATAAACTCAGGAAGAACAGAGCAGGAAAAATATGTTTAAATCCAAAGCTGTTTTAACCGGAAAAGGCTTTAAACTAAAAAGAATTGTTTTGCCAGTGGTCCCCACCCTTTTGAATTTTTAAATATCATAAACCAAACACCGGATAGCCAGTGTAAGGGAGGAATATATATGTGTGTAAACAATGAATCAATCTTTTGTTTGAAGTTTTGGATTGAGCAGGAAATAAAACATAAGGCCTGGAAAAAAGATGATAGAATCAGTGGAGAGGGCAGATTCTATTTGTGATTTTGTGCATATAGAAACACACACACATATAAATATAAATATATATATATAAAACACATATCAGGTAACTTGAAATACAATAAAATAAAATGAACTTATTCTGAATGGTTTGCAAAGATCACCATTGCCACATTCTGTGGAAAAGTATGAACACAAAGTGAAGCATGCTTGTTAAGAATTACTCAGCATAGACTGGAGCAATAGCACAGTGGCAGGGCATTTGCCTTGCACGCAGCCAATCCAGGATGGACCTTGGTTCGACCCCCGACATCCCATATAGTTTCCCAAGCCAGGAGCGATTTCTGAGCACATAGCCAGGAGTAACCCCTGAGCATCACAAGGTATGTCCCAAAAAGTAAAAAAAATAATTTCTCAGCATGGACTGAGTAAGAATATATAGACAATATATAGCACCTACACTAGCATTTTGGCAGTTAAGGGCTGTGGCTATGTAAAGAAAGGACCTTTCGGAAATAACAAATATAGATTGCTTTTATACTATATAAATATAGTTGTAGAAGATCAACATTTTATGATTGGAATTCTGACAGCAAAAACTTTAAGTCTATATATATTACTGAGACTATAAATGGCTTATAAAGAAATTAAGGCTACACTACTTAATTCTTGCACATTAAGATGAAAGAACAAGTCTCTACCGCATTGTTATGTGATTAAAAATTAAGACAAAATATTTGGGTTTGGTTGTTTTCATGAAATGTGTTCCTTCTCTCTCCAAAGAGCACTTTCTTTTGATCAAAGAGGACTTTTTTTGAATAATATGTTTGGATAAAATAGACATGAAAACAACACATCTAAA